>NW_025899923.1:0-307782 GCF_022539505.1 Lolium rigidum | reverse complement strand
TATATATATATATATATATATATATATATATATATATATATATATATAAAAGCTTTTCTATTTTGTGTCTCCATGGAGGTGGCAATCATCACTCTTGAGGTTGCTTTGAGATTCGTTTTGGTGCCATGTGCCACTTCCTCCAACATATGTTTCTTGTGTTTAGTTGTGGCATTGGGTATTTCCTCTTTGGGTTGGGTTAGGTCCACACCATGACAACTTTTTAGACATAGGCCTGCCCCCCTAGTAGCTCTCTACCCGAGTAAAAATGTCATGCAGCCTCGATTTTCGACCCAATCAAGTGCTATTGTTACATAAGGTGCTGCACTCTTCTTCAAAATCCCGTTCCATAGTTAGAGAGTTCTCAACGTTCCTCGCTTCCTCCGTTTTGCATTCCGATTGTGGGGAACCGGTAGTTAGGAGATTTTCTACCGATCCAAGAGATCATGGGCGCCCTTTCCTTCGCTGTCCAGTGGGGTACGTGAGAGGGAACGAGGAAGATCTCGGTGGACGAGGATCCCATGGCGGAGAGTGTTAGTTCATCTCTTCTCGATCCGCATGATTTTTTCTCGCAAAACCACGTCCAAGTTCATCCTTCTTCCTTTCCGTGTTCTCAACCGCAACACATGGATGTTCGAGGAATCGCTCATCCGATATGCTCGCGAGGTCGAGCGGCTGTGCATCATGCAATCCGTCACCGAGGTCCATGACCCAATCGGACATGGAGAGAGCTCGTCATCGTTTTCCGGGCGTCTCCGCATTGAGAAGAGCATGAACACACCGCCCCGCAGGGTCCGTGCTCTCTACGCGATGCCGTTTGTCGCAGGAGTTGGTGCCTGAAGCATTATAGCTGCCCTCATAGCTTTGGCGTTCTTGTAGTTGTGTCCACCCAGAGCTGGATCACAGCCTGTATGTCACGGGTTGTTGTGTCCACCCAGAGCTGGCAGGAGCAAACATGGAGGTATATTTACTGCAGAGACGGAGTTGAATGTAGTTTTGAGTTTTACTACTCACAGGAAACGCAGCAAACATGGAGGTATATTTACTCTAGGCTTTATCACCCAGCTCCGAGTAGTTTTACTACTCTAGGCTTTATCCGCGTTGGACTCCGAGGGGGACGACCTCGGTGTCGTCGTCCTCACATTCTTAGTCTTTGGCGCCATGATATTCCTCCACGACGCCGCACTCTCCGCACACCTTCATCATCCTGAAGCGCGAGGTGAAGGAGGAGGCGCCCTCTCCTCCCAGGAGCCATGACCGCACTGGCAGCATCTTCATCCGTAGGGCGGCGCAGAAGCTATTGCCGTCTTGCTACCACATTCTCTTCCGCCAACCGAAGTAGGAGGTTCCAGTGAATACATAGTCTATTCTTGTTTACCAAATACAGTTGCCATGGTGTGTGATTTTTTTAGTGTTTCATGCATAGTCCAAAAATGTCACCTATGTGGCAACATTTTTTGCCACCGAGGTACATACGAGGTCATGTTTCAAGGGGGGTCTGTAACATTCAGGCAATTAGTAGGCAAGCCACTCAGCGAAACAGGCGGCTCCTTTAAATCCTACGCGTGGAACCATTCACATACAATAGAACGCACTCTTTGCTTAGACGCGCGGCTCTCGATTAAATTGCTTCGAAGCTCCCGCACTATAGATATCGGGCGATGTTTTTTGTTACGAATACGTCGTATTTTTTTCCAATGAACTAATTCGATGTAATGATTTGGGGGAGTAACCCCGATGTTCCCTATTTGTTGTTGTTAATTCCAGACAAATCGATGTCGTGTGAGTTTCCTTGCCGCATGCACCTGGCCAAATCATGCGTCCGTGGTTGGGAAATAATCATACAAATTAGTCCGCGATACAGGAGACCTTAAACTTACAGATACAAGAAATTCAAGCGAGGTGTAATTTATTAGTCTATGTCGCATGCCTGCAGGCCTTTTGGCTGGCAACACTCTGGTGCTGTGATGCACCCGTCAGCCAAACCCTGCATGTAAAACCCTACATCTGTGCTGTCCAAGGTTATACTGACTGCACACCGATACCAGCTGGAATTCAGTATCAGGCACACAAAGTGCAAACAGGCGTCAGCCAGTGCTCGAGGTCACAGCGTTCGTCTTCACCCCTCATGACCTTCCAACCGCGTGCTCTGCAACAGGCTTTTATCTGACGAACGGCGAAATCACCTCCACGGCGCAACGATTTGGAGAGACGAACGGCTGCAGCAAAGGTTAGAACATTGAACCATCACTTAGGGGAAGTTTTTTCAGTTTTCAATACTCATTGTCTAGGGGTAGAATCTCACCCATCCTTACCTCGCAGCACTATGAACTCGATCTCTCGGATGCTCGATCTCCACGACGACATCGCGCTGCGCATCCTCGTCCGCGTTTCGGAACACATCTGTCATATAGATACCATAGATCAATGCAGTACCATCTCCAAAAATAGGCATAATCAATGCATAGATCTTGCACGGTGGAAGAAAACGAGGCACTAAATGGAAGTTCCCGTTACGGTTATGAGAGAGAAGAAGAGGTCCGGCACGGGGATGGAACCTAACATAAATTAGCTCGAACCCATCACGTGATTCGAAAAAGGTGGTCACATGTCTCGAAAGAGGTGGTCACATGTCTCGAAAGATGTGAAAAGTTCGAATCCTATAGAGCTAGACTAGGCCAGGCTAGGTTGCCCACAATGATACATGTGTAAGAGGAAAGGTGCCGGTCCCCCTTGCTATTTTGGATTATGGGTGTGTAGAAACCAAACAAAGTGGATCCTTTTAGGTAAAAAAGTGCGGATCTCAATGCGAATGAGTGGTTCCGATTACACCCTCCATTAATTACAAACATAGCAAATCCACACTCTATATATATATATATATATATATATATATATATAGAGACGCGCTATTTAACTCCCTGGGGGCAGAATATTATTCTGCTCCCCGGCCGAACCATGCCCAGTACCGCGTCAGGCGCTGGTCACCAAGCGCGCCCGCGCGCATGCTCTCCGACCGATAGCACTCGACATAACTTCCTTCCATGTGACATAAGTTTCTCCGGCAGTCCGGCCGTGCGTCCGCCCGCGCTGCACACGTAAGAAACTTATGCCAAAGGTAATTTGCAGCCCATCACGCATTGTCAGCCACTCAGCCCTCCTCAAAAACCGATGCACGGATTTTAATATGAAGACACCGTAAAAGCAGAACCATTGCCACTGCCCACTAGCTCATCCCGGACGAGTCATTCAGCCACTATCGATATAAAAACTAATGGAGTGTTCCGAGGTAACAACAGTGACATGCTTATAAGAATCTGCCGGCCTGATAACACACCATAACTTAAGATACATTATGGTCCACAACGTAAGATATATTATGTCACTCAGAGAATTCTAATACATCATATCCAATAAAATTCTGAATACATTATGTCACCAAAAATTTCCAGGTGCCAATCTTGGCAAAAAGAAACATGTTTCTGACAACACGACATAGGAAGTCCAAGTCATGGAAGATAATATACACTGATGCACACACGTGTCTGTAAGAACTACCGTTGCAGCTACATTTGCATAAAGTTTATACTAGAATAAATTTGTGTAACAAAGTATACTCTCCCAATGGCATAATCATATGTGCAGTGAAAAACACTGACGTTTATACTATTAACCACTGACAACTTGCTAGTTCCTTTCATTTTGCCCTAAATGCCAGGCTTCCTTAGTTGAGAGCAGAAGCTATGCCTTTCTGCTTGCAATGGTGAGTAGTTGCCGCCTTCATGCCTGAATGGCAGAAAAATTATGTAAGAAGTATCTAAAATGGTACTGAATAAATGATTAAGATGAAAAGTCAAGCTTTAGTTAGAACATCTGGTCATGTAGCATCGATTTGGGGTCTCGCCTGTCAATGGAAAACTTATTCAGTTGCCTTGCCACGTTCACATAGCAACCTCCATATAGTCTTAACTTTTGAGACAAACTTCAATTTAGAATGGAAAGGTCATGCCACCGCCGACCCAAGCCTGGCGCTGGCACCCGTCGCCAAAAAGCCAGCTACAAGCTGAAAAAATAGACATATAATTATGAAGCAAAGTTTCAGAACTATTAACTCGCTTATTGACAATATGACAAAATGGAAGTGATGCATAGCAGATTGGATAAGCAATTTATGAAAAATCTTGGATATAAAAGAGTAGATGAACCAATTAAAAGGACCAAAGAAAAGATGTCTATGGCCATGGTAAATTTTCCGAAATTAGAAACTGACCATACTTGAATGTACAGCTCTACAAGATAGAAAAATGGGATGAAGATGAAAAAACCCAATGCCTTAGAGTACACATGAATCTGAACCAACAATGATATATCGATCTTCCTATATAAGCCATTTCTACGGTTTGTTTCACTAATCTCAAGCTTTAGCAGAATGTGAAAAAATTGACTTCTAGGATTTTGTCTTGCACTATTACTTTCATGTGATCTAAGTCTAGGATATGAACACATTAAAGGTATAATGGTGTCCTTGCTTAGATAACCTTTTGAGCTACAACAGTACAGGTTGTTCTATTAATCTCTTGTCATTTATGTCCTCTGCACTTTACATTTGCATCAGCATATGTACCTGTTATTTGCACAACTAGTTTAAGTCATGATTTTCCGAATAAATGGACATTCATTTCAATTCCAAAATCTATTTATCTCTTAGTCAAAGATTACTTAGCTTCACCTGATTCAAGCAAATAAAAAAGAAAATCAAGTTACATCAAAAGCATGACATAACTTAACCTTCATAGGGGTAAAGCAGTCTTAAACAAAGAAAATGATACAGCACAAAAAAGAAAATCTGAACGTCCAACAAGCAAAGCAGTATATTTCAAAAAAAGAATGTGAATTAATGAGGTATAATTTTCTTTCGATTTGGTATTTTGCATAGAACCTAGTTGAGCATGACCAACTAGCACTAGACTTAAAAAAGATGCAGAAATACTTATCACGGGATTCATTTTCCAAATCGACAAAATTACATCTGTAAAATTGAACAACCGCGGACCAACATGATGCACAATGGGAGAGAAAAATCGAGACTTCCTCGTCCAAATTGGTAGAGATAAGAAATAAGCAGCCGAGACTTTCTCCTTGAATTTAGAATATAAGCTTCAGATTTTTGACATAATCTTATTGGCGACTAGCTGACTAATTGGTTATCTATCATAAGTACTCAACAGTTTGTTTGGCAAACAAAATATCCAGGTAAATCATCCAGCTTGGTACCAACTTCTGTTTTTTCTACAATTTGGAGCAGTGGTTTCACTAATAAATCAAAAGTTGCATCAGAAATATTTAACATGCTTCAAAGCATATGAACTTACTCCTTGCTAGTTCTGAATGAAGAGATGATCAGAAAGGAACGGGCAACGACTGTACCGTACATGCAGTGGTAAACTTATTATACAGATTACTTTCTTCAAGAACATTCAAATTCTCAGTAATTTAATGCTTCTAAGAAGTACATTCAGTGACAAAATAATTATACAGATTACTTTCTTCAAGAACTCACACCACAATTGAATCAACGAATAAATCAACAGCACTAATCCATTTATAAACAGCATGCAAACAAAAGCATCTCATAATTTAAGTAGTACTGTCTACCATTCTAGTCTTAAGAGATCAAGACAACAGATAAATTAAAAGAACGATGATGCAGCTACCAAACAGATTTTCCATGGCAAAATACGCCAGCAGAAGCAAAGCAATCTCTACAAATAAACGACCTAGTGGAAAAGCTAGAGCAGGCAAAGTTTTCGGAATCGATCCAGAAAGTATGGTAACAGGCAAACGGAAAACAATAGAATCGATCCAGTGAAGGAATCCACCCATCGGATTGGGATTAATACAAAAATAAAAGTGAGGAGTGGGGATCCGCTGACCTAAATGCTTGTAGTCCTGGACGAAAATGGAGTCTCGAGGTACCCCTACGGCGGCCGTCCCCGCGCAGCTCGATGGTGGAGTTCGGTAGGGACTCCCACGGCCTTGGCGCCTTGGCGGCGGAGGGGCGCTGGCGACGGACACGGATGTAGTCGATGCAGGGGATCGGGAGAGGGAGCAGGAGGCGGTCGACATCGCCAAGGATACCCGCGCTCGCCGCTCAACACGCAGCCGACCGCCGCATTGTAGCTGCAGCCGCTCGCCGCCGGCCACCGGCCGCCATGTGCAATCGGTCGCCACCAGTATCCCGTCGAAATTCCAGAACCGCACACACACGATGAGATTTTTTTTTAGTGTAGCACACACACGATTAGAGGATGGTGGGGCTAGCTCCTAACCCAGCACCAGCAGCCAACGACCAGAAAAAGAGAGAACCGTCGATGTAAAAGTGGAAAAGAAACTTACGTTAACCGTGATTGGATCATAGGGACTACTTTGTGTTCGGCCGAATCGCTGCAGCGAGGCTGCTCCGGCTCGGTAATACGACTAGGGAGTAGAATTACTTATTCTACACCCAGGGTTCTAATAGAGTTTTCCTATATATATATATATATATATATATATATATAGTAAGAACTAACCCGTCGCACTGTAAGTCATAAGCACTCGGCTAGTTTACCTATATAGGAAGCTCAAATGGGGCACCATGGTGCCCAGGCACTATACATCATGACCGTATAATTACATCGTGGGTGTTAGATTGCATCATAGGTGTATAAAGGATAGAAAATCGCTTTCCAAATATCAGCAGGAGAGAGAATGCACTTTCCAATTATCAGAAACAGAGACAAATCACTTCCCAGTTTGCTTATATATATATATTGAATGAACGTGCACAACTTCTAGTAGCGTACAAATATATGCAACTTCTATTTTCGAACGAAAAAAATGAAATAACAAAGTGCTCGTGGCGGTGGTGTGGGGGAGGGTGTCGCACCCTCAAACCCTAAAGCAACGAGCGTTGTGCGCGCGCCACGTAGAGGGCCTTTTGTCGCGGGTGGTAATACCGCCCGCGACAAAAGGGCCTGTGCCGTGCGCGCCCCGCGGCTGCCACGTGGTGGACCTTATGTCGCGGATCGTAAGCGACCCGCGACAAAAGATGGACCCTTTTGTCGCGCCTCCGTTGTCGCGGCTGGCCGCCCGTGACAAAAGGTCCTTACCACCCGGAACAAAAGGCCTGTTTATCTACTAGTGATAGTTTGTCAGTTTGTATTTCATTTTAGGTATCCCTTGATTTTGTAGTAAGACTGTAAGAGAGAGTAAGTAGTAATGGAGGAGCGATTTCAGGTTTCCTCTTCTCCGGTCGTCTGAGGTTATCGTCCTAGGCATGCACGCACAGGACGCCTCGGCTGGCGGCGCGTCGCGCTTGGCAGAGCCGCAGAGGCTGTATCAAGTATCAACACACTCGACTCGGCCGACGAGTAGGCGCGCGCAGATCTCCACGGTAAGCAGGACGTCGCCTAGGCAGCTGGCGGCACGGGACCTCGATGGAGCAGCTCCCTTCGGCCTCGACCATTTCCTGGTCGGCGCGAGTCGGTTACAGTAATCCTCCTCCTCGCTCGCAGCAGAAGAAACCAGGATGCAGCAACTCCTTTCAGCCGGTCCACTAATCCAGCTCGGCCACGGTACATGATTTGTCTACTATCCTGTACTCCCGGTACATGTTTCAGAGCCGTTACCTCCCGCGTACATCTGGGCGATCTGTACCTGCGTACCAATACAGCCCCTCCCTTTACATGCATTTTCCTGGCATCTTCTAAAAAATGGTATCTCTGACACACGCAGTTCTCCAAGCAACACGATTGGTCTAGAGAGACAGGAGTATTTGGACTCGGGAGCCAAAACTCCAGCCCCAAAATTCTATCACTATATTTTTACATACATGATGTCATCTTAGAAATTATTTAAGAAGATTATTTCGACCATTACCATTCCTGGTGAAGGCTTCGCTGAAGTGCGTCTTGATGCAGCTCTCATCAACACTGTTTTGTACAAGACATAGAGAACAGTTGTCTATCCTTCAAAAAAGAGGCGTGGAGGGATTTTACATCGATGAGGAGGAGCTACAGGTTGTATAAGTTGCGCTTTTCCCAATGAAGACCACAAGGAAACCCAACCTGAACATGATATTCGTGATTCATATCATATAGAGTGGTCTAACTACCGCTCCCCTCCCCTAACCCCACCCGTGGCGCTCCCCAGGGCATCGCTGGGGGCCAATCTCCCTCCTTCCGCCGCCCCTCCCACCGTTTCTCTCCCTCCACCGCTGCCGTCGGCGCTGGCCACTGTGGCGGCGGGCCCCGGCGCCAAAGTGCCCGGGGGGTTGTTGGAGGCGGCGACCAGCGGTGGCGGCTGGGGCGGCGTCCCTGGATGTGCGGCGGTGGCTCCTCCTCCACGGCCTCCGGCGATGGATGGTGGTGGCGGCGGCTGTTAGATCTTGTGCCCGCCGAGATCCATCGTCGGCTTCTGCTGGCGGCGCGAGGAAGAGGGTGGCGATGTGCTGGGCGAGGATGGTGTGGTTGCGGCTTCCGCCGTCCACCGAATTCTCCTTCGTCATCGTTGGTCAGCGGATGGCGGCGTGGGGGCTTGTTCGTCTGCTTCGGGTTTGAAGGTGGTGGGCGAGGATGGTGTCGTTCTTCTTCTGTGAAGATGAAGACCTACCGGATGCTGATCCTTTTCATCTAGCCGGAGTGTTGAGTTCCGGAAGGCTACACCGGCAAATGCATCAGCGCATCTTTTGCATGTAGTTTGTTGGATCAGGTGGTATTCGGTCGCGCGCACCCATGCTTTTATTCCGACCGTTTGGTTCTGGAGGGAGCGACGCGAAGCTCTTTTTCTGTGTTGACATCAAGTGACTATGGATCCATGATGAAGGTCGGAAGAAGAGAATTTCATGAAGGCCGGATGGGAGGACTAGCTAAGGGAGGTTCAAGTCTCCGCGCTGTTGAGGGACTTGCTTGGTGTTCCGGGCTTCACAGCTGCGGTATGAAAGTGGGGGCGACAACATAGGTGAAGTTCAGAGTCCTACCTTTCAGGGTGAAAACCCAAGGTCTGGTCTTAACTGGTTGTGCCTGGCAATGACCTTGTTGAAGGCATTGTTTTGAGAGCGGGGACTATCTTCAGGGTGAAAACCTAAGATCTTTGATCGGGCGACGACGGTGTTAGAGCATTGTTCCCTTTTTGAAGGCGTCGTTTTTGGAGAGTCTGTATTTCAGGTTTTGTATGGGTGGTGAATGTATTGCTGTTATTAGGCCCGAGATACTGTAGCGGGACTTTTATTTCTTAGTTTTCTTTTCTATTTTTTGGCTTTGTGCATCCGTAGTGCCATTAGGGTGGTACGTTGTTGCAGAGGCTGGGTGTAATTGGTATCTTTTGATATTAATATATTTGCTTTATCGAAAAATATAGAGTGGTCTAGTTATTTTATGTCAATAAGATTTTTATGCATATTAGTTGCTGGATACATACGGCGAATGGGAGTGGTGTTTTGGAACATGGGAGCATATGCTCCCTATATTTTGAAATGCATCTTACACATATTTTAAATTTTAAAAAAATTGAAACAAAAAATTCACACGTACATCTTCATGTGCTACGCGCTCACAAAGTTGTTTCATAAAAAATGAACTTATCATGTGACGTGTGTAAAAAGACAAAATTCAGTGCTGAAAACAATGCTTTTCAGAGGATAAGTTTTCTCTTTTTTACATAGGCCACAAAAAATATTATTTTTTCGTGAAACTTGACGCATGCACATATATTATGGAGATGTACATGTAGAATTTTTTGTCAAAATTTTTCCACACTTCAAAATATATTTTGTTGGTAGAGGGAGCATACGCACCCAGGAGCCGAATTGAATTTCGGCGAATTATTCGGCAATTCTATCTAGTATCCACTTGCCTACCACAAAGTTACTATCCCAAAGTGTGTTAACACACTTATGAAACTAGGTTGTAACTTCTAAGATAAAAAAAAATCGAAGAAGAAGAAACAAAAGTGACATCTATTCTTGACCTGCAACTAATCTTTTTTAGGGTGGATAAGTTATGATCGACATCATAGATACCTCACGTGTTATAGGTGGGTAACTTTTATGCCCGGAAAAAGTCACTGTAACATAGCAATATTGGATCTATTTACCAATATCTCATTCGTAAATAAGGTAAATGGTTCGTCCTACATTTTTCGAAAAAAAAATCGAAGTTCACATTTTTTTTGAGAACACAGTACAACGCAGACGCTCACAAACACGCACGTGCAAACACCCCTATGAACGCACGCACACCCTACTCTTATGAGCACCTCCGAGGGACTGAGCCGACATATTTTGAGGTTGACGAAGTCACCACTGGCGCCTCGTTGTTGACGGGCACGTCACCTACCACTGAAAGTATAGCGCCGGTTAAATCCTGGAATAAATCCAGGTAAATGCAAACACCCATGTCAAGTCTAGGACTTGAATCTGGGTGGGCTGGTTCCACCACAAGGGACCTACCCACCAGAGCCAAGCTCTGTTTGCCGAAGTTCACATTTAATGCATATGAAATTAGCTTTTAAAAAAAATTGCATGCATGGGAAATGCATCCATCCAACCCGAGTATGTACGTGATGGGTAACTTATGTATTACAAGATGGGTAACTTACGTAGTACGGCCTGGATAACTCACATGTTTTTTTTTTTTGAACAACAAAAGATTTTATTACTTTAGCAACACTTTACAGAAAGGAGTGTGAAAGGTTCCACACTTGAGACAGCGAGACAGTTCCGCTCAGTACATGGACCTGTATCAGAAGAGAGGCATCTAAGAGCTACATGTCTATTTGAAATTTTAGTAGCTAACTTTGCTTTATGATGTGCCTTGATGTTGTAGCACCTGTTGATATGACTAACCCTGTTTCTCTTGAAGGAGGATGACGCCTGGATTGAAGCTATAATGGGCCTGATGTTCCAATGACCTGGTTCTTTGAAGATGGATGTTGATGCTGCTGCTGAAGCTAGGACCAAACAATCTGTGTAGAAGTGCGGTTGCTGGATGCGAAGTGAGTCTGCAAGCTTCGTAGCAAGAAGAAGACCATATGCCTCAGCTTGTAGAGGAGACGACGCTAGAGGAGACATAGCTGCTACATGTATCTGACGGCAGTGCTGATTGCCGTCGAGCTGTATAATAACTCCTATACCTGCCGGAGAGGATTGCATGTTGTCTTGTTTTGTCCAGGTTGCGTCACATAAGATTAGATGTCCTGTAGAGCATGGTGGTTCCTGTAAAGATATCTTGTGATGAGCTATGGCTCCCGATGATTGTTCTTGTCCTTCCATTATTTCTTCAATCTTGGAGCCTTGTAAGATTGCATTGGCCGCCAGGTATACCTGCGAAGGCTTACAAAATTTGCTACCAAACAGGGCATCATTTCTAGCTTTCCACATGCACCACAAGAATGTATATATTCTGGTTATATTCATGTGAGGGTGATTTGAATCTAGCAAAGCTTTAATCATTTGAGGGATAGTATGGTTGTGCATAGCAATCATTTCAGTTCTAATGTGCCAGGGAGATGAAAACCAAGCAGCCTTATAGAGGTGAGTAACTCTTGGGACGAAAAACTTCGTCAAAATATATCAACATGGAGTAGTTTCGAAGATCTGTCGATACTAGTCCAACATTGAAAATGGATCTAAATCAAATAGACAATTTAAGCTATAAAACTTTTTGAATTATCAGAATTTTTTGCATTTAGTGCTAATTATGTTATCAGTTTTATCATTTAGTTTCCTGCGTAGTTTTCAACAAGTTCATATGCGCGCTTGCACGAGAGTGGGGTCATTCTAACTAGATCATTATTGTAATGTTCGCTGGATTTGACCAGATCAGTCTTGGAACGTTTGCTTGATTTTGCAAACCGGCGGTGATAGGTCAGATTCATCGAAAACACTTGTTACCCGGGTCGTACTATGTATGCGTTATCTACTTGTCTTTTTGTTTTATCTTTCTTGGGGAATCCTTTCATTTCTGGTGATGTTGTGCATCTCTGTGCGTGGACCTCGGTATTTTTTTTTTGTTCATGGGACTGACTCATGAAGCCGTGTGTGCCTTGTTGCTTTTTGTATATGCTGGGTGTGGGGGGAAACTTCCAAGAAGCTGCTCGTTTCCGCTAGAAAAAAATAGAGGAGAGAAGCGCTCTTAATTAGATGAGCAGCTGGCTGCATGTATGCAGTGCATCAAAATCGATCGACGAGTAACCACATCTTTTATATATACTGATGATGCAGACAAGAGCCAAGCTGCCGTTATTTTAACAAAAATAAGTCTTCGGTCAACTCTAGGCCTATTTCATTCAAAATTAGTTACATGTTTGAGTTTGTGCAAGTTGGCAATTTGCAATGCAACCATTGAGAAATCCATGGCTTTATATAGATGCAATGTAGAAAAGGAAATCCCATACATGCAAACAAGCACCACCTTCTCCTCAAGTTTGCACGATTGATCTGTGCATATATCGGAGCAATATTCTCCAATCTACATCATCTTCCTAGCGATAATTTTTGGAAAAGGAAACTCCAGAGATATGTCTGACCGTGTACCGCCTAAGGGCAAGGGTCATGGATCTACATCAGGTCAGTTAAATCTCATTCCTTTCTGTTTTACTCATTCTTTTTGGTGTGTGCATGCTTGATCCGTGCAAATTAAGACCATCGAAAAAAAATCGATGCCTGTGTTCACCATGCATGATACGCTTTTCTCTTTCATTTTTGTGGCAAGATGCTTCAAGTGAAGCGCCAAGTCACTGGACTAAGCTAAGTGAAATACCAAGGAAATTGCCATTTGCATGGTTAGCGGACATCACGGATTATTTCGCCGATGAGCGAAAACTTGGAAATGGTTCGTTTGGTGTTGTCTACAAGGTATGGTGCATGGGCATTTGGTATTGTCTATCCTTCGTGCTCCTACTAGTTTTCTCTTTCCCTATTTTTATTTTAAAAAAGCACATTTTTATCAACAGGGAATACTTCCGAGTGGTCAGATTGTAGCTGTGAAGAGACTTATGAACATACTGGGACCGCAAGATGTGCAATTTGAGAATGAGGTGAATCATCTTATGATGCTCGAGCACAAACATATTGTAGGGCTAGTTGGTTATTGTCATGAAATACAAGTGAGGGAACACCGAGGAAGGTATATTCCAGCGGTAGCAGCTGAAAAGATTCTCTGTTATGAGTATATGGCCAATGGAAGTCTTGACAGCATGATCTACGGTATGACATGTCAAATTTAACTCGTATGTATCTTTCTCCGATTAGGAGTATATAATAGAAACGCTATTCAACACCTACGATGTAGAAAAGTTACTTTGCACCCATCATACTTTTATGTTGTTACATTTATAAATTTATGTTTTATATACTAATAATTATGTTTATATTGACTCAACAAAAAATATGACATAAAAAACACAGTGTAGGTGTTACTAGAATCTAAAATACATGATAAATACTCGTATGTATTTTACATCGTATTCTTATATGTCACGTAAACAAACAAAAAATCATATTTTGTTTCCGACTTTCTAAGTAAGAGAAATTTACGTGACATAAAAACCATGTATGGTTGTAAAGATAGAGGGTGGGGTGGAATAACTATCGCTTCCCTATTAATATTAGTTAGTACATTACACTTTATCGGAAAAATATATTTCTCCCTTCATTTAGTATTAACCTCTCAGGTAAATGTGGTAAGCCATCCAGTGTACCCTCGTCCGTCTTTACTCTAGTATATTTATCCTCTCAAGCAAATACATTTCTCTCTTCACTTAGGATCCATGAAGGTGGATTTAGAGCATCTCCAGTCGCGTCCCCCAAAGGGATTTGGGGCACCGGACGAAAAATGCGTTTCAGCCGAGTCTCCCAAAGCCCTTTTTTGTTCGGCGCGTCCCTATACGGTGTCCGGCGCCCCGAGCCCGTCCCCGTCCCACAGGGGACGCACCAGGGACGCCGGACACAACGAAAAGCGAGGCGTGGAGTGGCGGGGCCGACCCGTCAGCGGCACAGGAAGGCTAAAACCCCGTCGCCTACCTTTGGTCAAGCGACGTTAATGGCGTCCCTGTTTTCCCAGGTGACGCAGGGACGCGTCTCGTCGTGCATGGCCGTCCGCGCCGGAGTTATTGTGTGCAACCACCCGCTGCCGCCGCTGTTTTAAGACGCCCTGCAGTTCTCGCCGCTCATAATCCTTATCGTCGCCGCCGCCTCCCCCTCCCGCATCTTCTCCTCGCCGCTCAAAAATGTCGAGCTCGTCCTCCCGCAAGATCGCCGCGGCGAACGGCTTCGGCCGCGGCAGCCTCACCGTGGCGGAGGCGTGGGCGCCGTACCACGCCCGGTATCCAGCCCCGCCGGACATGCGGCCGCCAAGCGGCCGACGGCCGGAAGATGGCCGTGAACGGCATTGGCATCCCGCCGCCGCCGAAGCCGGACACGGATCAATGGAGGGACGCCATCAAGGCCCGGCGGGCTCAACTCACCGCCGCGAGCGGTTGGATCCAACGTGGGCGGTCACCAACAACGACGCTCGTGGACGACGTACTTCAAGGCGAAGTGCACGACGTCGAGATGCACAGCACCGACAACCTCGTCGGCGGCCCCAACAGCTCGGAACAGGGAAGGCCGCGCCCTGTTCTGGGGCGTTTCGGGGCGCACCCTCGAGAACGTCATCCGCGGCCTCCGCAATGGCGCTCCAAGGCTGGAGATGCCGTCGTCGCCGCCGCCGTCTCCTCAATGGCAGCCGAGGAGGACGACGTACTCGTCCTCCTCGCACTCTTCTTCCTCGGGACCGGCGCGATCGACGCCGTCCTCGTCGTACCGGTCGGCGCCCTACACCGTCCCCAAACGGGAGGTCAAGGAGGAGCCGGCGACGCCCGCCAACACGAGGCGTGGCGGCAGCAGCAGCGGCAGCCGGCGGCAGCAAGGGAGGAGCGGCGGCGCCCTCCTCATCCCGAAGCCGGAGGTGAAGGAGGAGCCGGAGGAAGCGTCGAAGGCGGCGCTGCTGGCGGACTACGAGCGGCAGCAGCGGCTCATCGCCAGCAGCGACGACCCCGAGGACTGCCCAGGGCTGCGGGCGGCGTTCTTGCCGTCCATGGACGACAAGGACGCCTGGAGGGGCGACCTGGACGCGGCGACCGCCATGTCCATCCGCGACTCCGACAAGCCGCTGGTGGACCTCACCGACGACGGCGAGGCAGGACCAAGCGGCTTGGTGAAGGACGAGCCCGTCGACGAGCCCGTCGACGAGCGCGTCAGCAGTGAGGTCGTCACCGACGACATGTACAACTTCCAGCAGTACTACGACGCCTCCGGCCGCCGCAAGTGGTTCTAGATTAGGTTTAATTTAAAGTTAGTAAAATTTCGTTCGAATCTATGTAAATTTGGACGAATCTAATCGAATCTAGTTAAGTTTAAAATTTGCGAAATTTTGTTTGGGGGACGCGACTGGGGAGCGACGTCCCCCAAACGCGGCACGAACGAAACACGTCCCCCAAACACTCAATCCGGCGCCGTTTGGGGGCTTAGACTGCCTTTGCGTTATGGTGGATCAAAAAATTGTATTTTACCAACTACTCCTAATTTATGTATTATAATATGCTCTAGCCTGTTTCTAAGTTAGAGATAGTGTAATAATATCAACAAAACCAAATAAGTAGTTGATGAAGAAAAAAATACTCATCTACGAAACCAAATAAGTATTTGATGAAGAAAAAGTACTAACATCTACAGAAGTAAATAAGGGACTAGGTGCTGGGATATACATTTCGGCTTACGGGTGCATATGAACCTACTATGTAAAAACACATTTCAAAATATAAAAAAATTCTGGAATAAAATTGCGCATGTACATCTAGACATCTATGTTCACACACAAGTTTTCGGGAAAAAATAACATTTTTTGTGTCATGTGCAAAAAGACAATTGTTTATGTTCAAAATATGATTATTCACATGACATTTTTTGTCTTTTTATATAGACCACATAAATGTTTGTTTCCCTGAAAATTTATGTGCGAATATAGAATGTCCATATGTACATGCTAAATTTTATCTCAGAATTTTTTGATATTTTCGAATTATATTTATTCTGTATTTTATATAATAAGTTTATATGCACCTATGTGTATGGTTTTAGAAAAGTCAAACTTGGTTTTTGTTGACCAATTCTCTAAAATAATATCAGCATTCACAATACAAAATAAGTACTACTTAGAGTATATGGTTGTATTTATTTATTTATTATTTTAGGTATCTATATTTTTCCTATAAATTTGGTCAAAGATAAATCAACTTTGACTTTTGAAAAAAATAAACTATACAAGAAGGAAAGGAGGGAGTATTATTTGAGACTGAGTGGTACATACATTGCCTAAAATAGTTCCACTAATATGTGAAATTATGAAACACGAAGCAAAATTTACAGCTAGTCTATACCAAGTTCAAAGTTTATGATGGGCTATTTTTTTTATAAAAGTTATCGTTAACATATATTGCTCATATGGAATCGAGCCAGTGGCAGATCCAGTAACTAGACTTAGAAAATGTACACTGATATCTAGTCAACTGTCTGTAATATAGGCCACGTAGAAAATTAGATGGCGAGAGGGAGAGAAAACAAAATACTGCGGAGTCTGTCTACAAATAAAGACGGTACCCTGAAAGTCGCCGCTTACAACGGACTATTTCCCATTTTATGAAGAGCGCGTCACTAATCATGGCTTAGATGTGATCTCCTCTTCCTCGCATGATTTACACAGATGGTTGATGTTCACAGACAGCTGAATAGACTCATTGGTGTACATTGTGTCCCTAGGCTATCTATACGCGTGGGAAGCTATTACAGACAACTATTGTGGAAAGGTTGCACATACCCTTAGGACATGTACAATGGTGATGATTTAGCTGTCTATAAGAAGCAGTTATTGGTGATTTTGGTGATGTGGAGGAAAGAGAATGAGGAGAGAGAAGGAGACTATTCTATAGGCTTCTTAGAGACAGCCTTCAGACAACATTTTTGTTGTTGTATAGATGGTGTCTATAATTTTACTCACATATAGCTATAGCCAAAAATAGACAACTTGCAAACAGACTATTGTATACACTATCTATATCATTGACTATATATAACGTGAGTAGTATTCCTCCGACACTGTAACCACTACACCCACGTTTGATGATTTGCCACCACAACTGCTCACTAGTTTAATCATTTAGATTAGAGCAAATTTCACAAAACCACAACTATTGGGTCTAACGTTTCAGAGAGCCGCAACCGAATGATATTTTATCAGAAACCATAACTTTTTGGGGTAAATTGTTTTATAGTATCCATGTGTCACAATTTAGTAAGTGTTCCACGGTTTATGATAACTCAGGTTCACAAGTTAGACACCATGTGGTAGAGGAGGCGGTTGTCTCTGGTATAGCAGACCAGACATGAACTAAACCGTACTTGAATGAACAAACTATTTCCTCTTTCCTTTTTTTTACTTTTGACAAAAAAAAGTTAAAAGTTCAAAATTATGGATTCAATTTTTCGGAAATGCCTCCTCTCCCATGTGCCACCTAAGTTGTGGGCCCATTATGTCAAACATACAAAATCATGAGATTTGGGTTCCCCAGAACAACTTACCCAAAAGTTTTGGTTTTCTGATGATTTTTTTACAGTCGTGGTTATGTGAAACCCTTACCACAATAGTTGTGGTTTTGAGAAACTTGCTCTTTAGATTACCTCATTGATGTACAAAACTTAATAAGTTGATTGAGCAACGTAAATATGAGTGATGGATTTAAAATAAACTATCTAGATCTATAAGATTACATCATTTTCTGTAGATTTTTGGAATCTGAACTTACGGTTTTACTCTATCTTTTTTCGTGCAAGTATAACAAGGGTTTTGAAGTTTCCACTTCTAACAGCTGTCTCCTTGGTGCTTCTTGCAGATGCATCTCTCAGGCCTGATTGGAACATGTATTGCCGGATAATTACGGGGATCTGCTTAGGCTTATATTACCTCCATGAGGCTCGCATTATTCATCTGGATTTAAAACCTAGTAACGTCCTGTTGGATGGTAGCATGCAACCCAAACTTGCAGACTTCGGTTTGTCGAGACTCTTTGGTGAAGATCAAACCATGAAACAAACGACAACTGTCGTGGGAACCATGTTAGCATACTTCATACTTCCTCCTTTGTCGAAATATAGTGCATGTAATTTTTAAGTAAAATGATATTTTTTTATCAAGTATGTAGATAAAAATATCAATATATGGATTATCGAATCAATATAATTAGATTACTTGGGATGTATATTTTAATATGGTATACATTCGACATTGTAGATATAGATAGTTTTCTTTTTAAGAGTGAATTCCACTTTTTACCCTGTAATTGTGCATTTGTGACACATATTACCCCGTTTATTGGAACTTTTACCAAAATATCTTATTTAGGAAACTTTAAACACGGTTTAGACCCAATTTATTATTTTACTTATTATTGTTAGATAGAATAGGTATGATACGTCGATATGGAGCAATAAAATATGTAAATATAGAAGGGCCTCATGGACGATTTATGCCCAAACTTTTTTAATTCATATGTTCCCTTCATCACTAAGGTTTGGATATTTTTGGACCCCGATCATCACCTAACACATTGCCCAATGGACACACACGGAAAAATAAGGGTACACAGCCTTTAAAATGGGTAATCTACACAAATTTTCACTCGGCGGGGTAATTAGTGTCATAAATACAAAACTACAGGGTAAAAAGTGAAATTCACTCTTTTCTTAATACATTTGGTCAAACTTTACATCGTTTGACTTCAGAAAAATTACTTGCACTACATTGTGGAAAGATGAGAGTATAATGAAACCCCTTGTTTTATCAGATCCCTACTGAAGAAAATTCTGTTGGTTTCAGCCTCATGGAGAACACCCGGAAGTAATGCATTTCATGTTGTTGTGTTGTAGAGGTTACATGGCACCAGAATACATCGGCGCTGGGGAAATCACAACCAAATCAGATATATATAGTTTAGGTGTGCTAATCCTTGAGATCGTCACAGGAGAGAAGAACCTCTCAAGGGATGTGTCCGGCCTCCAGTACATCAATAATGTAAGGGCAAGATGATCATCAGAGAGAGGATCATATTCCCTTATTCTGAAGTACATAGGTATTTATGCAGGGGCTAGTATATATATACTTGGCATGGCTCATTGTTCTAACTCCATAGGTACGTCAAAATTGGAAGAAGTCACGACAGGCATCAAGGTACCCATTACTGGGAAATGATCGCCTGAAGGAAGTAGAAGGGTGTGTTACACTCGGGCTACTATGTGTGGAGACGAATCCTTTAAGAAGACCAACAGCGCGCCAAGTAATCCGTATGCTCACGGAATTGAAGATTGCACAGGTAGAAATAACATAAAGTATAGATGCCATCCATCCTATACAATGGGAGGGCTACTTGAACTTGTTGTATATATCAAACCTTTTCAGCTGTAAGGATGGGAAATTGACTAGGTTTTCAATTGTGCATGCAGGACAATAATTACACGCTGCCAGCTAGGTCACTGGAGATCACCTGGTCGAACAATAGCAGCTACTGGAGATGGATCCGTATTCCGAACAATAGGTTGGTCGAAATTATGTTCACATGTTAAAATCTTTACAAACCTTGTGAAGCAAACTTAGTAGGTCTGCACTCTGCACTAAGATTTATGGTCAGCTTATGAGTTCACAAGATACCCACGGGTAAAATAGACATTTCGTGCAGATAAGTAGTTTTTTGGTTGATGGAGGTTAACGCATGGACCTTTCACTGTCATGCAAATTATTTTAGTTAGTGAATTGCCAATAGAGGCTAGTCCTCCTTAATGGGTTGATGGTCTACACAGTATTTCCACACATAACACATCATGCTTTTGAGAGGGGGACGAGCTCTTATTTTTCTATGATTTTTTAAGCATGTTACATGTTTTGTTCATAAATTTGGGGCACCGACGTGCGGGGTCCAATGTAAATGGTGGATTAGACTTTTCTGCGACTACTTTTTTCGATAAAGAGAATATATTAATATTAAAAGATACCAAATACACCCAGCCTCTGCAACAACGCATCACCCTAGTGGCACTACGGATGCATACAGCCAAAAATAGAAAAGAAAACTAAAAAAACAAAAGTCCCGCTACAGTATCTCGGGCCTAACAACAGCAGTACATCCACCACCTAGATAACACCTGAAATACAGACTCTCTAAAAGCGACGCCTTCAAGAAGGGAACAATGCTCTAACACCGTCGTCGCCCGATCAAAGATCTTAGGTTTTCACCCTGAAGATTGTCTCCGCTCTCAAAACAATGCCTCCAACAAGGTCATTGCCAGACACAACCAGTTAAGGCCAGACCTTGGGTTTTCACCCTAAAAGGTAAGACTCTGAACTTCACATGTGTTGTCGTCCCACTTTCATACCGCTGCTGTGAAGCCCGGAACACCAAGAAAGTCCCTCAACAGCGCGGAGACTTGATCCTCCCTTAGCTAGTCCTCCCATCCGACCTTCATGAAATTCTCTTCTTCCGACTTTCATCATGGATCCCTAGTCACTTGATGTCAACATTGAAAAAGAGCTTCGCGTCGCTCCCTCCAGAACCAAACGGTCGGAATAAAAGCATGGGTGCGCGCGACCGAATACCACCCGATCCAGCAAACTACAGCCAAAAGGTGCGCTGATGCATTCGCCGGCGGAGCCTTCTGGAATTCAACAATCCGGCTAGATGAAAAGGATCAGCATCCGGTAGGTCTTCATCTTCGCAGAAGAAGAACCCTAGGACCACCACCTTCAAATCCGAAGAAGACGAACATGCCCCCACGCCGCCATCCGCTGACCAACGATGATGAAGGAGAATTCGGTGGACGATGGAAGCCGCAACCACACCATCCTCGCCCCGCACATCGCCGCCCCCTTCCTCGCGCCGCCAGCAGAAGCCGACGATGGATCTCGGCGGGCACAAGATCCAACAGCCGCCGCCACCACCATCCATTGCCGGAGGCCGTGGAGGAGGAGCCGCCGCCGCACATCCAGGGACGCCGCCCTAGACACGGAGCACGCCGAAGCCGGAGGTCGCCGCCCCAGCCGCCACCGCCGGTCGCCGCCTCCAACAACCCCCCGGGCACTTTGGCGTCGGGGCCTGCCGCCACCGTGGCCAGCGCCGACGGCAGCGGCGGAGGGAGAGAAATGGAGGGAGGGGGCGGCGGAAGGAGTGAGGGAGCTGCTATGTATAGGAGGTCCTCATACCGCGACTACTTAGACGAAGAACTGGTGAAATATACTACAAGAATACTTAGACGAAGAACTGGTGAAATATACTACAAGAATATAGAGACTGGTAATATCAGGGTGGAGCTGCTATATATAGGAGGGTTGGGTTCAACTGAACCCAATGAAGTTTACCTAAACCCTTCTCAATTTAGTCTTTGACATGACTCATTAGTGGAAGATTACAACATCACTAGTGTAGCTGACTCCAACGATTTCTTACTCCAGCTTCGCTACTCATGTGCGAAAGAGGGACCAAACCGAGTGGAATGTGTAATTTCCTCTGGTTGTAACCCCTCTGGCTGAATTCCCCAACCAAACGCACCCTTATATTTACTTAAACAAGGTTACAATAGGCATATCCGGTCTAGAACACCTTTACCCGAGTAATTAATCATATTGTACATTTTTCATCATTTTTGAATAAACTTATTGTCGCCATTGAAGATCTCATTTGACACACACACACACACATGAATTGCCTGTTTTTGCCTGCAAGGTAGCCCAAGAAAAATGAAATGACTTTTGCCCTATGTATCTTCACCAGGTCTGGAGAATGCGCCGAGCTCTTAGATGTGTGTTGGCTGCACATCTGTGGCAGGATTCGCATGAATTCCACATTTTGCAGTGCGCCCTGCAAGGCATACCTTGTGTACAAGCTATCAAATCACACATATGGTCTCGACAAGAGGCTGGTGGCGAAGATCAGTATTGGCGGCACAGTCGTCTCGACCCATGCGGCATATCTGAAGTCTCCAGATGGCGCCCGTAGACGCGATGTGATTTACCCAGTTACCAGGGCCGATGGCTGGATGGAGGTCAAGCTGGGGGAGTTTGTGAACAGTAGTGGCGAAGATAAGGATTTGACCGCAATCATCAGTAACACTGACGGCTCTTGGAAAAGTGGGCTCATCGTTGAGTGCATGGAAATCAGACCTGTCAATTAACCAGAATGTGTCAATACTCACCTCAAACTTGCGGTGGCGGAGTGAAGGGCTCTACTTCAAGCTACACTGCTCCTTCAGTATAAACCTTTTATATTTTCTACCAAGAGTGTGTTACGTACTATAAACTATCTTATTTTGTTAATGTAATACAATTTCTTCTTTTTAAACAAGTTATTACGCGGGAACCAACTCTTCATTATCCAAAGATTAATTTTTTTTGAGAATTCGGCAGGTGAGCTGCTCGATATATTAATAGAAGATATAGCTTGTCGCAAGTACATCCGGCTACAACAACGATCCAAACAGGTTTAGCCAAACCCTGCCGGTGGGAAACTAAAACAGCCCAAGACGACTACTCGCGGGGTCTGAAGATCTTCGCGCCCACCAAGTCCCAAGCAGCAGCCTCGTCAGTGATCTTCGCCACCGTGGATTCCACCGTAGAGGTGTGATGCCTGAACGTGCGGGCGTTTCTTTCGAGCCAGATCTGCCAGAGGACCAGGAGCGAACACGAGATGCCTCCGCCGCCGGGAGCCCCGCGGAGAGGCTTGCAAGCCAATCCACGGATCTAGGGAACACACCCCAGCTGAGGGGATCCAGGGAGGGAGCCACGGCGACCGAGGCTGCCCTCGCCCAAATCCGGCGGGCGTGCGGGCAGTCGATGAAGAGGTGCATGCTAGTCTCCAGGTTGCGCATGCAAAGGGGGCAGAAGTACCCATTAGGCCATTGCCTAGCGAGCAACCTGTCCGCCATCATCAGGCGGTTCTGCACAAAGAGCCAGGCGAAGAAACGGCAACGCGGCGTGGCCCACGGCTTCCAGATAAGCGGGACAAAAGGGGAGTCCACCGCGCAACAAATTGGAGCAGGTAAGCCGAGGCCGCGGAGTAGGCACCATCGCTGGAGAACCTCCAGGTGAACCTGTCCGCCACCTCCGGGGAGAGCTGGGCGAGGCCCAACAAAGCGTGGAAGGTGACGAAGAGGTCAAGCAGGTCGGAGGGTACTCTACCTCGTAGGTCATGGACCCAAGCGCCGCCCCGCAGAGCATCACAGACGGACCTTGTGCTTACGCGCCGAGAGCTTGTAGAGAGCCGGAGCAAGGGACTTTGGGGTAGCCCCAAACAGCCAAGAAATCGTGCCAGAAGCTGGCGGTGGTTCTTGGCTGTTTGGGGCTACCCAAAGTCCCTCGCTCCGGCGACATAGGTGGGACTCTAGCGCTCGCTGGGCTCACTGGTAGAAAAAAGGGCTTTAGTCCCGGTTCGCAACTGCCATTAGTCGCGGTTGCGCAACTGGGACTAACTAAGCGCGACTAAAGCCCCCTCCCCTCCCTTTAGTCGCGGTTGCTTACGAACCGCGACTAAAGGTCCGTCCACGTGGGCGGCTAGCGTGCGCCTGGGCGAATGACCTTTAGTCCCGGTTTGTGTCCCCAACCGGGACTAAAGGCTATTTCGTTAAAAAAAAATTAATTCATTTGGGTTTCTAATTTTTTTTTCACTCCGTTTTTTTCTATTTTTTTCAGAATTTCTATTATTTCAGTTATTTGCATAGCTTAGTCTCTATCTACACTTATCTCTAGTCAAATTACTTACTCGTGGTCAAACTTCCCGCTCGGTCACCCATCCTCCCACTACTCCACCTCTAGGACGCTTAACTTCCGAGTTCCATTCCGTCCCGCATCCAAGTGCTACGCGCACATGTATGTGATACTAGTATCATATCAATCCTATTAACATTTTGGTCGATGTCACATTTTTTTATTGTTTGAATTTCAAAAAATTTGTTTTCATAAACAAAAATAATGATGTAATAATAATCGTGAATAAATAAATAAACATTAACTTTTTAATTTTTTTATTTTTTATTTTTTTAATTTTTTAAATATTTTTTTTGCCAAACCTAAAACCTAAAAATTTGAAAATCTTAAAATTGGGTAAAAGTAATAGTAATCTTTATGCTGGATCCAATTATTAATTTTTTTTTTTGAAAAATTTAAAAAATATAAAATCCATAATTTATAGGAAAAACTAAAATCTTCCTGCTTTCATATTTTCATTTGGAATTTTGAGAATCTAAAAATTGGCTAACCGGGTAAACCGGGTAAAATCTTCCAGGATTTTTTTGATATATTATACGTTTTTTTCCGACGTCGTATGCAAAAGTTATTGCGGTTTTACCATTTTTTTAACTGTTTTTGCAAAAAAAAGTGAAAATTCGAATTTCTTAATTTTTCTCCGAATAGTAGGTTGCATAACATACAAGAATATGAAACAATTTTTTTTGAATTTTCTATCATTTTCTTTTGTATTTTACAAACAAAAAAAAGGCGATCCACTGGGGGGGTGCAGGGTGCGTGGGAGTAAAAAAACTCGGAAAAACCTTTAGTCCCGGTTGGGGACACCAACCACCCTTTAGTCCCGGTTGGTGTCCCCAACCGGGACTAAAGGTTTTTTCGCCGGCCGCATCCCTCCATAGCCCTTTAGTCCCGGTTGGTGTTACCAACCGCGACTAAAGGGGTACCCTTTCGTCTCGGATGGAGCATTAGTCGCGGGTCGCCTCACGAACCGCGACTAAAGCCCCTTTAGTCGCGGTTCGAATATTTCCGGGACTAATGGGGGTGGACGGAAGCCTCTTTTTCTACTAGTGGCTCTCGTACAAGACTGTAGCAGGGTACTGCGGCACTAGCCCACCGATATACAAGGAGGCCACCCCACCCCACCCCCACCAGAAGCGGTCTAAACTCCAACCAAACCCATCGACATCTTCCTAAACCAATCAGCCCCGCACCTGATCCTCCAGTGATGTCTGCCATTACAGCGTCCGTGACACTGTGTGTAAGGTCTCCGTGTTAGCACGATCCGTTGGGCGGCATGAGCCCCGGGGACAAGTTGACGTCGCTGTGGAGGGCGCTGGTGCGGGCGCTGAGCCGTGCGTGCGGATACTGTAGCGGGATTTTTGTTTTTTAGTTTTCTTTTCTATTTTTTTTGTTGTGTGCATCTGTAGTGTCATTAGGGTGGTGTGTTGTTGCAGAGGTTGGGTGTAATTGGTATCTTTTGATATTAATATATTCTCTTTATCGAAAAATGTGCGGAGTATCACGGGCTGCGCGTGCTACGTCCCGGCCGACGCAGCCTTCGGCGCCTACCCGGTGCTCGTGCCCATCGCGCCGCTGCCCAGGAGCCATAGCCGTGCTCCAGTGCTCCACCCTCCCTAAACTTAAAATTGTAATTTAGTCTTTTATTATTAATTATTATTTTCTAATACTATTTTAGTTAGATTGGCACCCTCAGATCCAGATTCAAGCCGGTAAGATCCAAGTATTCATATACATGGATACGTGGATTGATCTAACCCTCCTCACACAAGGAGAGGCCAGCGAAGCCGAGCTGGCCATAGATGATAGATGCCAAACCAGAGCTTCGTTCCGTCGGCAAGAGAACCACCGGCTAAAAGATTTGTGTCGTCGGCAGGGCCCCTTTGCTAGACTGCAGCTTGGTGAGGTCTATGTCAGTGCCTCGTTCCGTACGTTCCGCACTGAAGTCTGTGTGGACTGCAGCACCTCACACAGCATACATGGAGGGCGGAGCTATGGTGATGATAAATGATGCGTGTAGTTGACACGTCCGTTGGGAACCCCAAGAGGAAGGTGTGATGCGCACATCGGCAAGTTTCCCTCAGTAAGAAACCAAGGTTTAATCGAACCAGTAGGAGTCAAGAAGCACGTTGAAGATTGATGGCGGCGGGATGTAGTGCGGCGCAACACCAGAAATTCCGGCGCCAACGTGGAACCTGCACAACACAACCAAAGTACTTTGCCCCAACGAAACAAGTGAGGTTGTCAATCTCACCGGCTTGCTGTAACAAAGGGTTAACCGTATTGTGTGGAAGATGATTGTTTGCAGAGAAAACAGTAAAAACAAGTATTGCAAGCAGATTTGTATTTCAAGTATTAAAGAATGGACCGGGGTCCACAGTTCACTAGAGGTGTCTCTCCCATAAGATAAAAGCATGTTGGGTGAACAAATTACAGTCGGGCAATTGACAAATAGAGAGAGCATAACAATGCACATACATGGCATGATAAGTATAGTGAGATTTAATTGGGCATTACGACAAAGTACATAGACCGCCATCCAACTGCATTTATGCCTAAAAAGTCCACCTTCAGGTTATCGTCCGAACCCCCTCCAGTATTAAGTTGCAAAGCAACAGACAATTGCATTAAGTATGGTGCGTAATGTAATCAACAACTACATCCTCGGACATAGCGCCAATGTTTTATCCCTAGTGGCAACAAGCACAACACAACCTTAGAACTTTCTGTCACTCGTCCCGGTGTCAATGCGGGCATGAACCCACTATCGAGCATAAATACTCCCTCTTGGAGTTAAAAGCAAAAACTTGGCCGAGCCTCTACTAGTAACGGAGAGCATGCAAGATCATAAACAACACATATGTAATAACTTGATAATTAACATAACATGGTATTCTCTATCCATCGGATCCCGACAAACACAACATAGAGTATTACGGATAGATGATCTTGATCATGTTAGGCAGCTCACAAGATCCAACAATGAAGCACAATGAGGAGAAGACAACCATCTAGCTACTGCTATGGACCCATAGTCCAGGGGTGAACTACTCACTCATCACTCCGGAGGCGACCATGGCGGTGTAGAGTCCTCCGGGAGATGAATCCCCTCTCCGGCAGGGTGCCGGAGGAGATCTCCGAATCCCCCGAGATGGGATCGGCGGCGGCGGCGTCTCGGTAAGGTTTTCCGTATCGTGGTTTTTCGCCTCGGGGGTTTCGCGACGGAGGCTTTAAGTAGGCGGAAGGGCAGAGTCGGGGGCCGACGAGGGGCCCACACCATAGGGCGGCGCGGGCCCCTCCTTGGCCGCGCCGCCTTGTGGTGTCGCCACCTCGTGGCCCCACTTCGTATGCTCTTCGGTCTTCCGGAAGCTCCGTGGAAAAATAGGCCCCCGGGTCTTCGTTTCGTCCAATTCCGAGAATATTTCGTTACTAGGATTTCGAAACCAAAAACGAGCAGAAAACGAGAACCGGCACTTCGGCATCTTGTTAATAGGTTAGTTCCGGAAAATGCACGAATATGACATAAAGTGTGCATAAAACATGTAGGTATCATCAATAATATGGCATAGAACATAAGAAATTATCGATACGTCGGAGACGTATCAAGCATCCCCAAGCTTAGTTCTGCTCGTCCCGAGCAGGTAAAACGATAACAAAGATAATTTCTGAAGTGACATGCCATCATAACCTTGATCATACTATTTGTAAACATATGTAGTGGATGCAGCGATCAAAACAATGGTAATGACATGAGTAAACAAGTGAATCATAAAGCAAAGACTTTTCATGAATAGTACTTCAAGACAAGTATTAATAAGTCTTGCATAAGAGTTAACTCATAAAGCAATAAATCAAAGTAAAGGCATTGAAGCAACACAAAGGAAGATTAAGTTTCAGCGGTTGCTTTCAACTTGTAACATGTATATCTCATGGATAATTGTCAACATAGAGTAATATAACAAGTACAATATGCAAGTATGTAGGAATCAATGCACAGTTCACACAAGTGTTTGCTTCTTGAGGTGGAGAGAGATAGGTGAACTGACTCAACATAAAAGTAAAAAGAATGGTCCTTCAAAGAGGAAAGCATCGATTGCTATATTTGTGCTAGAGCTTTTATTTTGAAAACATGAAACAATTTTGTCAACGGTAGTAATAAAGCATATGAGTTATGTACATTATATGTTACAAGTTGCAAGTCTCATGCATAGTATACTAATAGTGCCCGCACCTTGTCCTAATTAGCTTGGACTACCGGATCTTTGCAATGCACATGTTTTAACCAAGTGTCACAATGGGGTACCTCCATGCCGCCTGTACAAAGGTCTAAGGAGAAAGCTCGCATTTTGGATTTCTCGCTTTTGATTATTCTCAACTTAGACATCCATACCGGGACAACATGGACAACAGATAATGGACTCCTCTTTAATGCATAAGCATGTGGCAACAATTATTATTCTCATATGAGATTGAGGATATATGTCCAAACTGAAACTTCCACCATGAATCATGGCTTTAGTTAGCGGCCCAAAGTTCTTCTCTAACAATATGCATGCTCCAACCATAAAGGTGGTAGATCTCTCTTACTTCGGACAAGACGGACATGCATAGCAACTCACATGATATTCAACAAAGAATAGTTGATGGCGTCCCCGAAGCATGGTTATCGCACAACAAGCAACTTAATAAGAGATAAAGTGCATAAGTACATATTCAATACCACAATAGTTTTTAAGCTATTTGTCCCATGAGCTATATATTGCAAAGGTGAATGATGGAATTTTAAAGGTAGCACTCAAGCAATTTACTTTGGAATGGCGGATAAATACCATGTAGTAGGTAGGTATGGTGGACACAAATGGCATAGTGGTTGGCTCAAGTATTTTGGATGCATGAGAAGTATTCCCTCTCGATACAAGGTTTAGGCTAGCAAGGTTATTTGAAACAAACACAAGGATGAACGGTACAGCAAAACTCACATAAAAGACATATGGTAAACATTATAAGACTCCATACCGTCTTCCTTGTTGTTCAAAACTCAATACTAGATGTTATCTAGACTCTAGAGAAACCAAATATGCAAACCAAATTAGCAAGCTCAAAGTATTTCTTCATTAATGGGTGCAAAGTATATGATGCAAGAGCTTAAACATGAGCACAACAATTGCCAAGTATCAAATTATCCAAGACATTTTAGAGTTACTACATGTAGTATTTTCCAATTCCAACCATATAACAATTTAACGAAGAAGAAACTTCGCCATGAATACTATGAGTAGAGCCTAAGGACATATTTGTCCATATGCTACAGCGGAGCGTGTCTCTCTCCCATAAAGTGAATGCTAGGATCCATTTTATTCAAACAAAACAAAAAACAAAAACAAACCGACGCTCCAAGCAAAGTGCATAAGATGTGACGGAATAAAAATATAGTTTCTGGGGAGGAACCTGATAATGTTGTCGATGAAGAAGGGGATGCCTTGGGCATCCCCAAGCTTAGACGCTTGAGTCTTCTTAAAATATGCAGGGGTGAACCACCGGGGCATCCCCAAGCTTAGAGCTTTCACTCTCCTTGATCATATTGCATCATACTCCTCTCTTGATCCTTGAAAACTTCCTCCACACCAAACTCGAAACAACTCATTAGAGGGTTAGTGCATAATAAAAATTAACATGTTCAGAGGTGACACAATCATTCTTAACACTTCTGGACATTGCATAAAGCTACTGGACATTAATGGATCAAAGAAATTCATCCAACATAGCAAAAGAGGCAATGCAAAATAAAAGGCAGAATCTGTCAAAACAGAACAGTCCGTAAAGATGGATTTTATTAGGCCACCAGACTTGCTCAAATGAAAATTCTCAAATTGAATGAAAGTTGCGTACATATCTGAGGATCATGCACGTAAATTGGCTTAATTTTATGAGCTTCCTACAGGGAGGTAGACCCAGATTCGTGACAAGCAAAGAAATCTGGAACTGCGCAGTAATCCAAATCTAGTACTTACTTTACTATCAAAGACTTTACTTGGCACAACAAAACTCAAAACTAAGATAAGGAGAGGTTGCTACAGTAGTAAACAACTTCCAAGACACAAATATAAAACAAAAATACTGGAGTAAAAACATGGGTTGTCTCCCATAAGCGCTTTTCTTTAACGCCTTTCGGCTAGGCGCGTAAAGTGTAACTCAAGTAACATCGAGAGACGAAGCATCAACATCATAATTTGTTCTAATAATAGAATCATAAGGTACCTTCATTCTCTTTCTAGGGAAGTGTTCCATACCTTTCTTGAGAGGAAATTGATATTTAATATTACCTTCCTTCATATCAATAGTAGCACCAACGGTTCGAAGAAAAGGTCTTCCCAATATAATGGGGCAAGATGCATTGCATTCAATATCCAAGACAACAAAATCAACGGGGACAAGGTTATTGTTAACCATAATATGAACATTATCAACTTTCCCCAAAGGTTTCTTTTTAGCATTATCAGCGAGATTAACATCCAAATAACAATTCTTCAATGGTGGCAAGTCAAGCATATCATAGACTTTTTTAGGCATAACGAAATACTTGCACCAAGATCACATAAAGCATTACAATCAAAATCTTTGACTCTCATTTTAATGATGGGCTCCCAACCATCCTCTAGCTTTCTAGGAATAGAAGTTTCAAGTTTTAGTTTCTCTTCTCTAGCTTTTATGAGAGCATTTGTAGTATGTTTTGTGAAAGCCAAGTTTATAGCACTAGCATTGGGACTCTTAGCAAGTTTTTGCAAGAACTTTATAACTTCAGAGATGTGGCAATCATCAAAATCTAAATCATTACAATCTAAAGCAATGGGATTATCATCCCCAAGGTTGGAAAAAATTTCAGCAGTTTTATCACAAGCGGTTTCAGCAGTTTTAGCAGTTTCGGGTAATTTTGCGCGCTTTGCACTAGGAGTAGAAGCATTGCCAACACCAATTATTTTACCATTGATAGTAGGAGGTGCAGCAACATGTGAATTATTAGCATTGCTAGTGGTGGTAATAGTCCAAACTTTAGCTACATTTTCCTTTTTAGCTAGTTTTTCATTTTCTTCTCTATCCCACCTAGCACGCAGTTCAGCCATTAATCTTATATTCTCATTAATTCTAACTTGGATGGCATTTGCTGTAGTAACAATTTTATTTTCAATATCCTCAGGTTTAGCAGCCATTTTATTAATTAAAGAAGATTGTGACGCGAGACATGTATGAGATTCGGTCTTCAGCATTTGCAAGTTTAGTTTGCAACCCGTAAATCTCCATATTCAAATTTTCAAGTTGATTTCCTATTTTCTTCAACAAGGTAGATTGCTCATTCATAGTTTTAGTAAACAATTTATTTTGCTCATACTGTGATTGCATAAAGCTCTTGGTGGACCTTTCAATTTCTAACATCTTTTCCTCATTAGGTGAAACATATCTACCATAAGAATTACCATTAGCAGGATGTGGTCTAGAATTTTGAGCAACCAATGAAGCTAACGGAACATTATTAGGATCAACATTAGTCCTACCATTAACAAGCATAGACATAATAGCATCAATCTTATCACTCAAGGAAGAGGATTCTTCAACAGAATTTACCTTCTTACCTTGTGGAGCTCTTTCCGTGTGCCATTCGGAGTAATTAACCATCATATTATCAAGAAGCTTTGTTGCTTCACCAAGAGTGATGGACATAAAGGTACCTCCAGCAGCTGAATCCAATAAATTCCGCGAAGAAAAATTTAGTCCTGCATAGAAGGTTTGGATGATCATCCAAGTAGTCGATCCATGGGTTGGGCAATTTTTAACCAGAGATTTCATTCTTTCCCAAGCTTGAGCAACATGTTCATTATCCAATTGTTTAAAATTCATTATGCTACTCCTCAAAGATATAATTTTAGCAGGGGGATAATATCTACCAATAAAAGCATCCTTGCATTTAGTCCATGAATCAATACTATTCTTAGGCGAGAGATAGCAACCAATCTTTAGCTCTTCCTCTTAATGAGAAAGGGAACAATTTTAATTTTATAATGTCACCATCTACATCTTTATATTTTTGCATTTCACATAGTTCAACAAAATTATTGAGATGGGCAGCAGCATCATCGGAACTAACACCAGAAAATTGCTCTCTCATGACAAGATTAAGTAAAGCGAGGTTTAATTTCAAAGAATTCCGTTGTAGTAGCAGGTGGAGCAATAGGTGTGCATAAGAAATCATTATTATTTGTGCTAGTGAAGTCACACAACTTAGTATTTTCAGGGTTGGCCATTTTAGCAGTAGTAAATAAAACAAACTAGATAAAGTAAATGCAAGTAAACTAAAAAAATTTGTGTTTTTGATATAGCAAACAAGACAGTAAATAAAGTAAAACTAGCAACTAATTTTTTTGTGTTTTGATATAATGCAGCAAACAAAGTAGTAAATAAAATAAAGCAAGACAAAAACAAAGTAAAGAGATTGAGAAGTGGAGACTCCCCTTGCGAGCGTGTCTTGATCTCCCGGCAACGGCGCCAGAAATTTGCTTGATGCGTGTAGTTGACACGTCCGTTGGGAACCCCAAGAGGAAGGTGTGATGCGCACAGCGGCAAGTTTCCCTCGATAAGAAACCAAGGTTTAATCGAACCGAGTAGGAGTCAAGAAGCACGTTGAAGGTTGATGGCGGCGGGATGTAGTGCGGCGCAACACCGGAGATTCCGGCGCCAACGTGGAACCTGCACAACACAACCAAAGTACTTTGCCCCAACGAAACAGATGAGGTTGTCAATCTCACCGGCTTGCTGTAACAAAGGGTTAACCGTATTGTGTGGAAGATGATTGTTTGCAGAGAAAATAGTAAAAACAAGTATTGCAAGCAGATTTGTATTTCAGTATTAAAAGAATGGACCGGGGTCCACAGTTCACTAGAGGTGTCTCTCCCATAAGATAAAAGCATGTTGGGTGAACAAATTACAGTCGGGCAATTGACAAATAGAGAGGGCATAACAATGCACATACATGGCATGATAAGTATAGTGAGATTTAATTGGGCATTACGACAAAGTACATAGACCGCCATCCAACTGCATCTATGCCTAAAAAGTCCACCTTCGGGTTATCGTCCGAACCCCCTCCAGTATTAAGTTGCAAAGCAACAGACAATTGCATTAAGTATGGTGCGTAATGTAATCAACAACTACATCCTCGGACATAGCGCCAATGTTTTATCCCTAGTGGCAACAAGCACAACACAACCTTAGAACTTTCTGTCACTCGTCCCGGTGTCAATGCGGGCATGAACCCACTATCGAGCATAAATACTCCCTCTTGGAGTTAAAAGCAAAAACTTGGCCAGAGCCTCTACTAGTAACGGAGAGCATGCAAGATCATAAACAACACATATGTAATAACTTGATAATTAACATAACATGGTATTCTCTATCCATCGGATCCCGACAAACACAACATAGAGTATTACGGATAGATGATCTTGATCATGTTAGGCAGCTCACAAGATCCAACAATGAAGCACAATGAGGAGAAGACAACCATCTAGCTACTGCTATGGACCCATAGTCCAGGGGTGAACTACTCACTCATCACTCCGGAGGCGACCATGGCGGTGTAGAGTCCTCCGGGAGATGAATCCCCTCTCCGGCAGGGTGCCGGAGGAGATCTCCGGAATCCCCCGAGATGGGATCGGCGGCGGCGGCGTCTCGGTAAGGTTTTCCGTATCGTGGTTTTTCGCCTCGGGGGTTTCGCGACGGAGGCTTTAAGTAGGCGGAAGGGCGAGTCGGGGGCCCGACGAGGGGCCCACACCATAGGGCGGCGCGGGCCCCTCCTTGGCCGCGCCGCCTTGTGGTGTCGCCACCTCGTGGCCCCACTTCGTATGCTCTTCGGTCTTCCGGAAGCTCCGTGGAAAAATAGGCCCCCGGGTCTTCGTTTCGTCCAATTCCGAGAATATTTCGTTACTAGGATTTCTGAAACCAAAAACAGCAGAAAACGAGAACCGGCACTTCGGCATCTTGTTAATAGGTTAGTTCCGGAAAATGCACGAATATGACATAAAGTGTGCATAAAACATGTAGGTATACGATACGTCCAATTTGCATCACTATTTTATATCATAATTTGCTTGTTATTCATTGATATATTTCATATTGGGACACAATACTTATGTTATTTCATCTATTTTGCATGTTTCATCATTATTGGAGGATCGAACACGGAGCCGAGATTACTGCTGGAAAAAGCACCGTCGAACGCAATATTTCGGAAGATCAAGCTGTGGAAGGAAATTATACCAAAAATCCTATTTTTCAAGATGACGAAGGAAGCCGGAAGGAGGAGCCGGGGAGGAGCCGGGGTGGGCCCACACCCTAGGGCGGCGCGGCCCGAGGCCACGGCCGCGCCGCCATGTGGTGTGAGGGGCCCACGACCCCTTTCGCCTCCTTTTCTTCGCCAAACCCTTCGTCCCGAAGACCTAAGCCACGAGAGGAATCCTCACGAAGGGTTACGGCCGCCTCGCGGGGCGGAGAACACCGAGAGAGAAAAGAGCTCTCCGGAGGGCGGGAATCCGCCGGGGAAATTCCCTCCCGGAGGGGGAAATCGACGCCATCGTCACCGCCATCGAGCTGGACATCATCTCCATCACCATCATCATCATCTCCACCATCATCACCGCCATCTCCTCCGCAGCACCTCGTCACCGCCGTAGCAATTTGGGTTTGATCTTGATTGTTTGATAGGGGAAACTCTCCCGGTATCTATTAATACTTGTTGTTGATGCTATTGAGTGAAACCATTGAACCAAGTTCATGTTCAGTTTGTTATTCATCACCATATCACCTCGGATCATGTTCCATATGATGTCTCGTGAGTAGTTCGTTTAGTTCTTGAGGACATGGGTGAAGTCTAATTGTTAGTAGTGAACTATGGTTGAGTAATATTCAATGTTATGATATTTAAGTTGTGGTGTTATTCTTCTAGTGGTGTCGTGTGAACGTCGACTACACGACACTTCACCATTTATGGGCCTAGGGGAATGCATCTTGTACTCGTTTGCCAATTGCGGGGTTGCCGGAGTGACGAAACCTAAACCCCCGTTGGTATATCGATGCGAGGAGGGATCGCGGGATCTCGAGTTTAAGGCTGTGGTTAGATTTATCTTAATTACTTTCTTGTAGTTGCGGATGCTTGCAAGGGGTATAATCACAAGTATGTATTAGTCCTAGGAAGGGCGGTACATTAGCACGGGTTCACCCACACAACACTTATCAAAACAATGAAGATTAATCTAGCCGTATGTAGCGAAAGCACTAGACTAAAATCCCGTGTGTCCTCGAGAACGTCTGGTCATTATAAGTAAACAAACCGGCTTGTCCTTTGTGCTAAAAAGGATTGGGCCACTCGCTGCAATTATTTCTCTCGCATTTTACTTACTCGTACTTATTTCATCTGTTACATCAAAACCCCCTGAATACTTGTCTGTGAGCATTTACGGTGAAACCTTCATCGAAGCTGCTTGTCAACACCTTCGCTCCTCGTTGGGATCGACATTCTTACTTATCGAAGATACTACGATACACCCCCTATACTTGTGGGTCATCAAGACTATTTTACGGCGCCGTTGCCGGGGAGTGAAGCGCTATTGGTAAGTGGAATTGGTAAGGAAAACCTTTCTTGTTTGTGCTGATTTTATTTCTGCTGGCTGCTATAAGTCATTATGGAGAGATCTTCTCTTTGATTTCTATTTGGGAAATCTACTACTACTGCAACGGTAGTGGATGAGGCGCCAGGTGAGGAAGTAATACCATATAAAATACCTACGAAAATTATTGAACATGTTATGGATAACCGCTATGAAGGGGATGGAACCTGTCCATCCTGGTGATCATTTACTTGTTTTTGCATGAATTATGCGGGTTATTCAAATGTGCAGGTATTGCTATGAATGAAGTTAGGAAGAAGCTATTCTCTATATCGTCTGTCTGGTAAAGCGGCGCATTGGTATAAATTGCTGAAGAATGGTGATTCTCTTGATTGGGAGGACATTGTGCCTTTATTCTATTCCAAATTTTATCCTCCAAGTGAAATTCACAAAGATCGAAACCGCATATATAATTTCTGGCCTCATGATGGAGAGAGTATTGCCCAAGCTTGGGGGAGATTGAAGTCTTTAATGCTCAAATGCCCCATTCATGAGCTTCCTGGTAATATTATTATTGATAATTTCTATGCAAGACTTTCTTTTCAAGACAAGACCTTGCTGGATACTTCTTGTTCCGGATCATTTACACGCAACAAAGAAGAGTTTAAAAGGGACCTTCTTGATCGGATCCAAGAAAATGCTGAAGGATGGGAGAACGACAAAGATAGAGAATCGGGTATAATTTATGATTATAAATGCATTGAAGCTTTTATGGATACTGATACATTTCGTAATATTAGTGCTACATATGGTCTTGATTCTCAAGTTGCTGCAAACCTTTATAAAGCTTTTGCCTCTCATTATGAATTGCCTAAGAAGAATTTTGATAAGTATCATGAACCGTATAAAGATAAAATTGATTCATCTATTAATAAGTGTGTTGTAGTTGAAGCTGCTGATCGCGTTATTCCTGAAGCTTATATTGAAAAAACTCCTTTTCCTGCTAAAATGAAAGAGTACTCTGTTATAAATAGTGCGGTTCATAAAAGTGAAAAGAAACCTAGAGAACTCGAAGAACAAATAAAAGTTGAACCTCGCTATTGCCATAGTTAAAGATCTTGTGATCTGAAAATGTAGAGGATGGTCATATTATTTTACGTGAAGATGCTTCTAATATTGTTTCACATCCTAATAAACCCAAACAAGCTAGTGTTCCTATGCTATACTGTTAAAATTGGTGATCATTGCTATTATGGTTTATGTGATATTGGTGCAAGTGTTAGTGCTATACCTTATGAGCTTTACACGGAGATTATGCACGAAATTGATTCTTGTGAACTTGAAGAAATTGATGTGGTTATTCAGTTGGCTAATAGAGAAACTATTTCACCAATTGGTATTGTTCGAGATGTGGAAGTTCTATGTGGTAAGATTAAATATCCTGCTGACTTTTTGGTACTTGGTTCTGCTTGCTAGTGATTATTGTCCTATCATTTTTGGTAGACCTTTTCTAAATACCTGTGGAGCTATTATAGATTGCAAGAAAGAGAAAATTTTGACTAAATTTGCTGGTGAATCTTATGAGTTTAACTTCTCTAAATTTACTAAAACTCCTTATAAAGCTGATTTGCCTAGTAATGATTTTAAAATGGAGCAGTGTGCATCTATTGTTCTTGTTCCTAACAATCCTTTGCAGCAACATTTGGAGGATAGCGAGAGTGAAATTTTTAGGAAAGAAAGAGAGGAGCTTGAGGAGATTTTTCTTCGCCAACCTATTCTCAAACATGATTTACCGGTGGAAGATTTGGGTACAACACCGCCACCAAAGGAAGATCCTGTTTTTGATTTAAAACCTTTACCTGATAATCTTAAATATGCTCATATTGATGATAAGAAGATATATCCTGTTATTATTAGTTCTAAACTTACAGAGTTTGAAGAAGAAAGATTATTGCAAATATTGAAGAAACACCGAGGTGCTATTGGCTATACTCTTGATGACTTGAAGGGGATTTCTCCCTCTATATACCAACACGCCATTAATATGGAAGATGATGCGAAGCCTGTTGTTGAACCTCAGCGTCGTCTAATTCCTAAGATGAAGGATGTGGTAAGAAAAATGAGGTATTACGACTTCTTGAAGCTGGTATTATATATCCTATTGCTGATAGTAGATGGGTTAGTCATGTGCATTGCGTTCCTAAGAAAGGAGGAATAACTGTTGTTCCTAATGATAATGATGAGCTCATACCTCAAAGAGTAGTTGTAGGTTATAGAATGTGCATTGATTTTCGAAAAGTTAATAAGGTTACTAAGAAAGATCATTATCCTTTACCATTTATTGATCAAATGTTAGAAAGATTGTCTAAAAATACTCATTTTTGCTTTCTTGATGGTTATTACGGGTTTTCACAAATTGCTGTTAAAGCTAAAGATCAAGAGAAAACCACTTTCACTTGTCCCTATGGAACTTATGCTTATAGACGTATGCCTTTTGGTTTGTGTAATGCTCCTGCTACTTTTCAAAGATGCATGTCTGCTATTTTTCATGGTTTTTGTGAGAGTATTGTGGAAGTATTCATGGATGATTTTTCTGTCTACGGGAATTCTTTTGATAGTTGCTTGCGAAACCTTGATAAAGTTTTGCAGAGATGTGAAGAAACTAACCTTGTTCTTAATTGGGAGAAATGTCACTTTATGGTTAATGAAGGAATTGTATTGGGACATAAAATTTCCGAGAGAGGTATCGAAGTTGATAGAGCTAAAGTTGAAGCTATTGAGAAGATGCCCTATCCAAGGGATGTTAAAGGTATTCGTAGTGTTCTTGGACATGCTGGGTTTTATAGGAGGTTTATTAAAGATTTCTCCAAGATTTCAAAGCCTCTTACTAATCTTCTTCAAAAAGATGTACCATTTGTTTTTGATGATGATTGTAAGGAAGCTTTTGAAACTCTTAAGAAAGCCTTAACAACTGCTCCTATAGTTGAACCTCCTGATTGGAATTTACCATTTGAAATTATGTGTGATGCTAGTGATTTTGCTGTAGGCGTTTGTTCTTGGACAGCGAGTAGATAAAAAATTGAATGTTATTCATTATGCTAGTAAAACTCCTGATGCTTGCTCAAAGAAATTATGCTACAACTGAAAAGGAATTATTAGTCTGTAGTCTTTGCTTGTGATAAATTTAGATCTTATATTGTTGATTCAAAAGTTACAATTCATACTGATCATGCTTGCAATTAGATACCTTATGACAAAGAAAGATGCTAAGCCGAGGCTTATTAGATGGGTACTTCTTTTGCAAGAATTTGATTTACATATTGTAGATAGGAAAGGTGCTTGATAATCCTGTTGCTGATAATTTGTCTAGATTGGAAAATATTGCTTATGATCCTGTTCCTGTTAATGATAGTTTTCCAAATGAACAATTGGCTGTAATAAAGGTGAGCTCGCGAGACAGGTCCTTGGTGTGCTGATTATGCTAACTTTATTGTTTCCAAGTACTTGCCTCCAACCTTTTCAGCTCAACGAAAGGAGGAAATTCTTTTATGATTTGAGGCATTATTTCTGGGATGACCCACACTTATATAAAGAAGGAGTGGATGGTATTATGCGAAGATGTGTTCCTGAATATGAACAACAAGAGATATTGAGTAAATGTCATGGTGGTGCTTATGGAGGACATCACGCCGGAGATAGAACCGCGCAAAAGGTTCTACAATCAGGTTTTTATTGGCCAACTCTCTTCAAGGATGCGAGAAAGTTTATTTTATCTTGTGATGAATGCCAAAGAGTTGGTAATATCTCCAGACGCAATGAAATGCCTATGAATTATACTCTTGTTATTGAACCGTTTGATTGTTGGGGATTTGACTTCATGGGACCTTTTCCCTCTTCAAAAGGTAACACTCATATACTTGTTGCTGTTGATTATGTTACTAAATGGGTGGAAGCCATACCTACAAAAAGTGCTGATGGTGAGACCTCTTTAAAAATGCTTTTAGATATTATTTTTCCTAGATTTGGAGTACCTAGATATATTATGACTGATGGAGGTTCTCATTTTATTCATGGAGGTTTTAGAAAAACTCTTGCTAAGTATGGTAGTAATCATAGAATTGCTTCCGCTTATCACCCTCAAAGTAGTGGCCAAGTAGAACTATCAAATAGAGAAATTAAATCTATTTTGGGAAAGACTGTTAATAAATCTAGAAAGAATTGGGCCAGTAAATTGAAAGATGCACTATGGGCTTATAGAACTGCTTATAAAAACCCCATGGGAATGTCACCTTATAAAATGGTTTATGGAAAAGCTTGTCATTTACCTTTAGAACTAGAACACAAAGCTTATCGAGTCGTTAGAGAATTAAATAGAGATCCTAAACTTGCCGGTGATAAGAGGTTGTTACAATTAAGTTCTCTAGATGAATGGAGAAGTGAAGCTTATGAAAATGCTAAACTCTTTAAAGAAAAAGTTAAAAAATGGCATGATAGGAGGATCATCAAAAGAGAGTTTAATATTGGGGATAAAGTCCTATTGTATCGGTCTCGTCTCGGATTCTTTGCGGGGAAATTACTCTCGAAATGGGAAGGACCATATGTTGTTGAGGAGGTGTATCGTTCGGGAGCAATTAAAATTAGCTCTCTCCAAGGCAATGCTACGCAAGTGGTGAATGGACAAAGACTCAAGCATTATATCTCGGGTGATTCTTATAATGTTGATGTTGATATTATTCAAGTGGAAACACCGGAAGCTTTCATCAAAGGACAAATTGACGAGTCCGCCGGAACTCGACTTTGAATAGGTAACAGATCTTGGTAATGAAAAGTACGCAATTTACTTTCCGAACAATATTTTCGCTGTTTTTGGAAAATATGAGAAATTACGAGTTCGAAACGGAGTGGAAAGGACGCACGAGGGCGTGGCACCATAGGCCGGCGCGGCCTAGCCAGGGCCCGCGCCGACCTAGGGTTTGGCCGCCCCGTCGACCCTTTCCGACTCTGGTTCGATCTGGTACTTTCCTTTTGTCGAGAAATTTTTTGCTATATAATCCCCGGACCCCTGGAGGTCCGTATATCGTGTTTTCGACGTGTTTTGTTTCGAGTTGTTTCGCCGGGATTTGCTTCGGATCTAGAGCCACCATGTCTTCGTCGGAAGCTCCGAAGGACAACTCCGGCAAGGATGTTGGCAACTTGTACATGGAGGAGCTGAAGATGCACCCCAAGGAGTTGCTGCTCGTTGAAGGAGAAGCTGCAGGTCAAGGATGTCCGGGGTCCTAAAGGAGAAGGAAGCACTGGAAGACAGGATGGAGAAGCTAGAACAAGAGGTTTTCAAGTACAAGAAGATGGCTGAGCGTGAGGTGGATATCTTCCACGGGATTGTGTCCGAACTCATTGCTTGAACATGAGAAGGAAGCTGGAAAGCTTTGGAGCGACATCCTCTCACTTCACGACACCACCAACAAGCTCCAAGCACAACTCTATGACGTTCAGAATCAAAACTGTGAGTATGAAAACAGGTTTAACTACATAAGCCGTGCTGCCGGTTTCAGGATTCCCGAGACCAAGATGTCGTTTCTTGATGGAGAGCCTCTTCCTTGGAAGTCTGATGACGGGAATTTATCACCACCATCGCCTAAGGAGTAATCCATCATCGGTATTGGCATCCCCTTGGTTTGTTCCAAGCTTGGGGGAGTGCCGCGGTATCACATTATCACTACCTTTTACTTTTATTGTCAAGTAGTGTCATATCATGAATAGGGAAGTTATCGTATAAGATGGGTTGCGTTTGGAAGTATCTCTCCTTTAGTTGTCTATGTATCCCTTGGTGTGAGTTATCGATATGGAATATTAATGAGAAGTCTTATCATTTACATATTGCACATCTTATTTTAGTTTGCAATCTCTATGATTCATCTTGTTGTTAGTATTGGTATCACTTTGGGAGCATTGAATAAATCTATTTGGTTTTGGCAAACTTAGCATTGGTCAATAGCAACAACACTTTGAGGTTTAAATAGAAAAGAGAAATACATGCAGATGTTTCATTGTCTTTCTTGTTAGCTCATAGCTCATTATTCTGAAGTTAAAATTGTTTGTGCTTACAAGGAAGATGCATGATTGTTTCTATCATATGTATATTTGTTTGTTTCCCTCGACTCTTATGCTTGCTAATTAACCTTGCTAGCCAAAGACCTGTACTTGAGAGGGAATACTTCTCGTGCATCCAAACCTTCAACCAAACCTATGTTATTTGTGTCCACCATACCTACCTATTACATGGTATTTTCTGCCATTCCAAGTAAATACTTCATGTGCTACCTTTAAACAATTCAAAACTTAGTATCTCTTATTTGTGTCAATGTTTCATAGCTCATGAGGAAGTATGTGGTGTTTTATCTTTCAATCTTGTTGGGCAATTTCCACTAATGGACTAGTGGCTTCATCCGCTTATCCAATAATTTTGCAAAAAGAGCTGGCAATGGGATTCCCAGTCCCAAATTAATTAAACTAAATAGACACTCCTCCATGGTATGTGATTGTTGGACGGCACCCGAAGGATTCGGTTAGCCATGGCTTGTGTAAGCAAAGGTTGGGGGGAGTGTCATCATCATCATAAAGCTAAAATAAAAAGGCACTCCTTCATGGTATGAGATTGTTGGCGGGCACCGAGGATTCGGTTAGCCATGGTTTGTGAAAGAAAGGTTGGAAGGAGTGCCACACAAAATGAAAATATTATGGGAGCCGCTCTTAGGAAGTTGTCCGGCAAGGGGGTTAGAGTACCCGCTACCAGTCGTTGACAACAACAAACACCTCTCAAAATGTTACTTTTATTATCTCTATATGATTTCAAAGCTGAAAGAGCTCTAGCACATGATTTAATCCCTGCTTCCCTCTGCGAAGGGCCTGTCTTTTACTTTATGTTGAGTCGAGTAAACCTATTTCTCTCCATCTCAAGCAAGCATTTGAGTAGTTGTGATCAAACCATTATATTGTGATTTGCTACATCATGTCTTTTATTCTTCCTTGTTTAGTACAAGTTTTATCTGAATGAATATAGCTTTGCAAGTTATCAATGATTATGAAGAGACCATTATGATTGAGTATGCAAGTTGTGCATTATAAACTTTAACATGAGAGCGCTGCTCAATAAGATAAATATAATCTATTAATTGTTCTCTGACCAAGAACGAAGTTTGCCATCACCAATTAGGATTTCTCATGCACCTTTACTTGTGATTACCTTATACTTGTTTCAATATGAGTTATAAGAGGTTGTTTACTATAATGTCCTGTGTGAATGAATATGATGCTTCTTGTCCGTATTCTATTTATCGACTCTTCACTCCATAAACATGTGGTCATGTTTATCAAGTTCAGTTTCGCTTGGGGACAAGCGAAGTCTAAGCTTGGGGGGAGTTGATACGTCCAATTTGCATCACTATTTTATATCATAATTTGTCTGTTATTCATTGATATATTTCATATTGGGACACAATACTTATGTTATTTCATCTATTTTGCATGTTTCATCATTATTGGAGGATCGAACACCGGAGCCGGGATTCTCGCTGGAAAAAGCACCGTCGAACGCAATATTTCGGAAGATCAACTCGTGGAAAGAAATTATACCAAAAATCCTATTTTTCAAGATGACGAAGGAAGCCGAAGGAGGAGCCGGGAGGAGCCGGGGTGGGCCCACACCCTAGGGCGGCGCGGCCCGAGGCCCCGGCCGCGCCGCCATGTGGTGTGAGGGGCCCACGACCCCTTTCGCCTCCTTTTCTTCGCCAAACCCTTCGTCCCGAAGACCTAAGCCACGAGAGGAATCCTCACGAAGGGTTACGGCCGCCTCGCGCGGGCGGAGAACACCAGAGAGAAAAGAGCTCTCCGGCGGGCGGGAATCCGCCGGGGAAATTCCCTCCCGGAGGGGGAAATCGACGCCATCGTCACCGCCATCGAGCTGGACATCATCTCCATCACCATCATCATCATCTCCACCATCATCACCGCCATCTCCTCCGCAGCACCTCGTCACCGCCTGTTATCACCAGATTTTGGCTAAATCAGGAGGTGGGCCGCGATCAGGATGGGCTTGAAGAAATATACATGGAGGATTACGTGAATCGGCCTGTTATACCAAGTTGGGTTTAATTGCCCGTGTATCTGTAACATTTTAGATCGTATCTTAGTTTAGAAAGTAGAATCTTACTCGTGCACGGTTTAGTGCACGCCCACATTAGAAAGTCCGCTGGACTATAAATATGTACCTAGGGTTTATGGAATAAACAACAACTCACGTTCAACCCCAAACAAACCAATCTCGGCGCATCGCCAACTCCTTCGTCTCGAGGGTTTCTATCGGGTAAGCGACATGCTGCCTAGATCGCATCTTGCGATCTAGGCAGCACAAGCCCCACGTTGTTCATGCGTTGCTCGTACTCGAAGCGCTTTTGATGGCGAGCAACGTAGTTATCATTAGATGTGTTAGGGTTAGCATTGTTCTTCGTTTAAGCATGCTTACGTAGTGCAACCCTTGCATATCTAGCCGCCCTCACGGCTATCTCGGGTGTGGGGCGGCACCCCGCTTGCTCATTATTTAGTAGATCTGATCCGTTACGATTGCTCCTTGTTCTACAAGGATTAGTTTAATATCTCGCAATAGTTAGGCCTTACAAAGGGGGAGGATCCGGTGGCACGTAGGGTGGCGTTCGCAAGTCCTAAACAGGATGTTCCGATGATCAACTTCATGTTGGTTTTTAGGCCTTGTTTAGGATCGGCTTACGAGCACCGTGCGTGGCCGCGAGGCCCAACCCGGAGTAGGATGATCCGATTATGCGGTGAAAACCCTAAATCGTCGTAGATCTAATTATCTCTATCTTGATCAAGCAGGACCACCAAGTATTCGTGCACCCCGTACGAATCATGGGTGGATCGGCTCTTTGAGCCGATTCACGGGATAACCCGAGAGCCGATCGAGGCTCGTATTTAACGTTTACATGTATGCCCCTGCAGAAACTAAGCGAGGCATCCCCATCACCTTCCCGGCCGGTATAGGTCAGGTGGCACGCCCTTGCACTTCGCATCGCCGCGTGTGACCGGAAGAGCATTGCGGGCCGTCGCTCGGAGGGGTCTCGGCCAGCCGCAGCTCTAGGCTCTTCCCGGCTCTACGGTGTTGACAAGGCCGCTGCCCGCCGGTGGGTTTTGGCGATCAACACATTCTCGGCACGCCCGGTGGGACAATCGTCTACATCAACCACATCGCCATCTACATCCGAGATGGCGGGCGGCACGCCAGTCACGTACGATGAGATCAAAGCCATCCTCGAAGCCGAACTCATCGGCTCTTCCCACCGGACCCACTCCCATGGCGTCAGGTGGAGGAGTTCTACGCCTGAAGACGCACTCGATGGAGTGGACCTGTCCACCCCGTCAGAAGAGCGCATCAGGTCGTTGAAGCACGGGGATCTGCCCAAGGAGCTCAGAAGGAAACATGACGGGGTCAAGACAACCCCTGGAGCCGAACTCATCGGCTCCTCTGAGAAGACCCGGCCGCACGATATCAAGCTCGGTAGAGACCCGCGTCCGGGGCCCGGTGTCGACACGGTGGATCTCAGCCACTCCATAGGTCGGCCAAAGTTTTCCTTTGGTGTCAATATGGCAGGGTCTGCAAGCCGCCATGACAAAGAGGAAACGAAAGCAGCCACTCCCGTGGCAAGGATGAAGAGGGAGCCGGTCCGCGCGACCAACCCCAAGATGAGGACAGGCGGTACACGGCAAGGGAGGGAATAAGAAGCATGCGGTATCAACGCCCACTCTCCAAGCACCCCCTCAACAAATACGAGCAACACCACGACCGACGTCGGCGCTACGACGTAGATGATGAAAGGAATTTTCGGTCTGATGCCGAGGTCGGAAGGTACCGCCAACATGGTAGAAGCAACGGCGGGTACGATCGTCGCGCCGAAGGAAGGCCAAGGGGGCAGGGTGACATGGATAGGCACTGGGACTGCCCGTTTTTCAAACATTGCCGGGACTCGGGAATGAGCCGATTGCCAACGATCGAGGATTGCCCAGAATGCAAACAAAGGAAGAAGGGTGCCGCTAACGTATCTGTGTTCAGCCGTCTAAGGCCTTTCCCGCCTCGGAACAAGCATGCTGAGTCCGCTCAGGTGGAAGATCTCGAGGAGCTAGAGGACGGTGGTGAAGAATACAAACATCATCAGCCCAGGTGGTGCCCCGATGGGCTCGGCCGTTCCCGAAGCGAAGAGTTCAGCGTCCGCGTGGGTTGGAAGAAGCTGAAAGATTATACTCGCGCACGCTAAGGAAGGCACGGCCTGATCCGGCCGCCAAAATTCTGCGAACCCTGGGCAAGGAAGGTCAGCCACAAAGAAAAGAGTGGCGCCCCGAACAGAGAAAAGCCGATGGTGAAACATCGGCTGGCACAAATATGGTGTTTATCCTCCCTTCGGAGTTCAGTGCTCCAGGATTAGATGAGACATCCGTGGCACAACTTGACTGCGGCCCACGGCCGGTTATCTTTGAGAAACCACGGGAAAGGAGCTACAGGCATCCGAAGGCCCCGTACTTACGAGGATATATCGATGGGAGGCTCCGTAAATAAGATGCTTGGTGGACACCGGAGCGGCAGTCAACATCATGCCGTACTCTATGCTACGTCGGCTAGGACGCTCGAGTTCTGATCTAATCAAGACTAACGTAACGTTGAGCGACTTCAACGGCCAAGCGTCTGAGGCACAAGGAGTTCTGAACGTGGATCTGACCGTAGGAAGAAAAACTATCCCTACAACGTTCTTCATCGTCGATAGCACGAGCAGTCATGCTGTGTTGCTGGGAAGAGATTGGATCCACGCCAACTGCTGCATTCCCTCCACGATGCACCAATGCATAATACAGTGGGATGGTGATGAGGTAGAGGTCGTCCAAGCTGATGACTCGGCCGAAGTTTCAACGGCTGGCATGAACGCATGGGAAGCAGCAGGCCAAGAACCCCTCTCAGGCATCAACTTGGACGACTGCGAGCGCATCGATGTGACGAAGGGAAGGGTTAAGCTAGTTTTATCCACTGGCCTGACCATGTAATTGAAGCCGAGCGATGAGCAAACCAGGCGAGGCTGATCCTTGTGATCGGCCCCAAAATTTTATGAAGGGAACTTACAAAACCTTCACCGAGCAAACAACGTGGAGGCCGATTCCAGTAATCGGCCGTGAATATCCTCACCATCCATACTGCCTGGGTTCAACACATTCATGATCCAACAGAGCCGATACCATCAATTCTCTTGACGAGAATCGGCTCGGGGGCGCCCAAGTGGATAAAACACGAGGATATACAGTAGAAGTGTCCCATCCTGTGGCGATGGGTATTGGAGTATGGGGGCCGATACACGAATCGGCCGGAAATTCAAAATTTTTTAAGCATAGCCGATGTGCAGACATCGACTTAAGGATCAATGAAGCGTGATTGGCAAGCCTTCAAGATCAGCGGCATTAGCAGGTTTGAGGGTCGTGGCTCTGATCAAACGGCAAGTCAGGGTAGGGATGAGCCTTCCTAAGACTGCGAGAACAGCCGATGACGAAGCAATCGGCTGCGACGTTTTGACCAAGATGGTGACTTAGTAGTCTGTCACTTCTAGGGGGTGTTGCGTCCGGGATTTGGAGGGCATCGGAGATTCAAAGACACCCCCACCGGGAGGCGTCCCGGCCTGCTAGTAACGAAGAGCCGATAGTTGTTGGAGTCGGCTGACGCTGCATTACAAGTTGGAAGCCGAGGGTGACCGATGTGGTGGGCTCATTGTTGTTCTCGCCCGACCGAGGCCCGGGGGCAGCTGGCCCCGAAGGATCCTTTGCTACGCGGACCAATTTCGTTGGAATCGGCTAACTTTGCATCACAACGGGCCTGAGGAATGGTGCTGATGTTGCGGAATTATCAGTTTCAATATGCAAGACGATTCAGCGACCTGAATCGGCTGTGAAGACTGTCAGCGGATGAAAGGTGGTCCACTCTCGGACGTGGTCGAGCCCAGGCCTGTTTGCCTGAATTACTGGTCTTCATCATTGTCGCTACCCCGGCTGAGGCTCGGGGGGCAACTTGCCGCGAGAGGTCCTTTGCTATAAGAAGGCCGAGTTCGCTAAAATCGTTTGGCTCTGCGTCTCAGTTTGATTTGGAGCAATGGTTGCTCGAAAGAGAACGAGAGCGAGGTTATAAAACGTTACTACGGAGGTAATGCCCGTCCTGCGAAGTGGCGGCTTCGGCGTTTAAATTGATCCGGCAACGATCTTAGGGCGCTTCTAGAGACAAAGAAGATCCGGAAGGGAAGGATGTGGCGGAAGAATGTCCGAAGGCCTAGGGTTTGCACGCTTATGGCTGGGCCTGGTTTGACCAGGAGCTTGGGTCCGGATGAATCTATCACAAAATCTATTGTGAGAGGCCGATGCGATGCCATCGGCTTGCTGGGCATTGTCTAGATTGGCAATCGGCAGAAACAGGGTGGAGGACAATCGGCTAAATTATCATAAAGGGAATCAGCAAAATCGAGTTGGGGAATTTCTTCATTGATGAGCCAGATTTCTTACTTAGAAGAGCTGATTGCTCTCAAAAGGAAAAACTAGGGGGATACATTGCCCCGTCTGCTACTGCTAGCCCTAGGCTAAGACCCTATCTAGGGGCCGCTGCTGCCCTCGTTGTCGTCATCACCGTCATCGCCGCCGCCGGCGCTGCTCCCTACCGGCTCGTCATCGCTGCTCCAGCGGCCGCCGGTAGGACCCTCATCGTCTTCATCCTCTTCGTCGGCGTCGTCGTCGCTGTCGACGTCGCTAAGGTTCCCGGGCCAGAGGTGGCGGCGTTTGGCCGGCGGCTCGTCGGAGGAGCTGTCTTCGTCCTCCTCCTCCTCTTCCTCCTCCTTCACCTCCTCGGAGGTGGTGAAGTCTGCCCAAGAGAGGCGATCGTCTTCGCTCTCCTCCACCGCTTCCTCGTCAGCAAGGAAGCGGAGGTCGCTCTCCCCGTCGGTTAGGGATTTGTCATCCTCGGACCTGACGGAGGAGTCATGGTCCTCTTTGTCCCACTTCGTTGGGGCGAGGATGTCATACGCCGCTTGCGTACCCCACGAGGGCGTCGACTCTCGGATGGGAGAGGACACGTGGGAAAGATCCGACGAAGAAGATGAAGAGGAAGAGGACATGGTTGCAGGGGAGGGTTTTTTGGAGTGCTAATGCGGAAGGGGTGAAGAAGAGAACTGTTCGATGCGGTTAAATAAAAGGAGGTGGGGGTTTTTAATTTTCGAGCAGTTCTCGAGGATATGGTGCCAAAACTGTCAAATCGTGCAGAGAAGTTGGGAAGGCAAGTCGTCATGATGAAGCATGCTGCGACAGTTCTGCTCTGCCGTGGCACGACCCCTCTGAGGAAAAAACAGAGTGGTTTTGAAATTATCATTACCAAAACCAGGGGGGCATGTGTTATCACCAGATTTTGGCTAAATCAGGAGGTGGGCCGCGATCAGGATGGGCTTGAAGAAATATACATGGAGGATTACGTGAATCGGCCTGTTATACCAAGTTGGGTTTAATTGCCCGTGTATCTGTAACATTTTAGATCGTATCTTAGTTTAGAAAGTAGAATCTTACTCGTGCACGGTTTAGTGCACGCCCACATTAGAAAGTCCGCTGGACTATAAATATGTACCTAGGGTTTATGGAATAAACAACAACTCACGTTCAACCCCAAACAAACCAATCTCGGCGCATCGCCAACTCCTTCGTCTCGAGGGTTTCTATCGGGTAAGCGACATGCTGCCTAGATCGCATCTTGCGATCTAGGCAGCACAAGCCCCACGTTGTTCATGCGTTGCTCGTATCGAAGCGCTTTTGATGGCGAGCAACGTAGTTATCATTAGATGTGTTAGGGTTAGCATTGTTCTTCGTTTAAGCATGCTTACGTAGTGCAACCCTTGCATATCTAGCCGCCCTCACGCCTATCTCGGGTGTGGGGCGGCACCCCGCTTGATCATTATTTAGTAGATCTGATCCGTTACGATTGCTCCTTGTTCTACAAGGATTAGTTTAATATCTGCAATAGTTAGGCCTTACAAAGGGGGCGAGGATCCAGTGGCACGTAGGGTGGCGTTCGCAAGTCCTAAACAGGATGTTCCGAGGATCAACTTCATGTTGGTTTTTAGGCCTTGTTTAGGATCGGCTTACGAGCACCGTGCGTGGCCGCGAGGCCCAACCTCGGAGTAGGATGATCCGATTATGCGGTGAAAACCCTAAATCGTCGTAGATCTAATTAGCTCTATCTTGATCAAGCAGGACCACCAAGTATTCGTGCACCCCGTACGAATCATGGGTGGATCGGCTCTTTGAGCCGATTCACGAGATAACCTGAGAGCCGATCGAGGCTCGTATTTAACGTTTACATGTATGCCCTGCAGGAAACTAAGCGAGGCATCCCCATCACCTTCCTGACCAGGTATAGGTCAGGTGGCACGCCCTTGCACTTCGCATCGCCGCGTGTGACCATAAGAGCATTGCGGGCCGTCGCTCGGAGGGGTCTCAGCCAGCCGCAGCTCTAGGCTCTTCCCGGCTCTACGGTGTTGACAAGGCCGCTGCCCGCCGGTGGGTTTTGGCAGTCAACACCGCCGTAGCAATTTGGGTTTGATCTTGATTGTTTGATAGGGGAAACTCTCCCGGTATCTATTAATACTTGTTGTTGATGCTATTGAGTGAAACCATTGAACCAAGTTCATGTTCAGATTGTTATTCATCACCATATCACCTCTGATCATGTTCCATATGATGTCTCGTGAGTAGTTCGTTTAGTTCTTGAGGACATGGGTGAAGTCTAATTGTTAGTAGTGAACTATGGTTGAGTAATATTCAATGTTATGATATTTAAGTTGTGGTGTTATTCTTCTAGTGGTGTCGTGTGAACGTCGACTACACGACACTTCACCATTTATGGGCCCGGGGAATGCATCTTGTACTCGTTTGCCAATTGCGGGGTTGCCGGAGTGACGAAACCTAAACCCCGTTGGTATATCGATGCAGGAGGGATCGCAGGATCTCGCAGTTTAAGGCTGTGGTTAGATTTATCTTAATTACTTTCTTGTAGTTGCGGATGCTTGCAAGGGGTATAATCACAAGTATGTATTAGTCCTAGGAAGGGCGGTACATTAGCACAGGTTCACCCACACAACACTTATCAAAACAATGAAGATTAATCAGTCAGTATGTAGCGAAAGCACTAGACTAAAATCCCGTGTGTCCTCGAGAACGTCTGGACATTATAAGTAAACAAACCGGCTTGTCCTTTGTGCTAAAAAGGATTGGGCCACTCGCTGCAATTATTTCTCTCGCATTTTACTTACTCGTACTTATTTCATCTCGTTACATCAAAACCCCCGAATACTTGTCTGTGAGCATTTACAGTGAAACCTTCATCGAAACTGCTTGTCAACACCTTCTGCTCCTCGTTGGGATCGACATTCTTACTTATCGAAGATACTACGATACACCCCCTATACTTGTGGGTCATCAGTATCATCAATAATATGGCATAGAACATAAGAAATTATCGATACGTCGGAGACGTATCAATAAAGCGTAGGAGCTCCGTCCATGTTCTTTGGCCGCGCTCCCAATCCCCTCTGACACATGATTTTCCCTCTCGATAGGGCTGCCAAGGTCATGGTGGCCACGGTGACGACAAGCTGAAAGTGGAGCACCTCATCGTAGAGCTCCCGCTTGAGGAGGATCATGAGTGCGTCTGCTCAAACTCGATGCTCTCAGGTCGCACACCTCCTGCAGGCTGCAGGGATAGCTGGCGCCACACACCCTCCTCCTCCCCGCCGGCCATGATGCTCTGCTTCGAGCAATGCACGTGGCCCATGTGAAGTACGGCTAAGGACATCAGTTCCGCCGTGCCGATAACCTCTCCTACCCGTGACAACATCCATGGCCGTCTCACCGCTACCCGCCCACGGGGGATGCCGCGCTTGTGCCAACACAACTCGTCGTCGACCGACGAGCCACCGTGAACTGTGCGGGACAAGTACGGACCCACCATGGATGATTACGCGTATGATTCGGTTCTGTATATATTCAATTGAGGCGAATGGGTATATACATGGCCAAATACAACTCAAGTAATCGTTAATAGTTTATTAAGTACCATCATACCCTCAATTATCATACCCTCAATTATGAAAGTGTATGGAACGATCTGAGCCGTTGTTGTGTTTAAGTTTTAAGGAGGGGGAGCACTGGAGCAAAAGTGCAGGAGCCAATTATTGTCATGTTACCATTCTTCTTTGCTCCTCCGATCCCTTCAAAACTGGGATTTTCTTTGCGCTTGTGAATAGTGCGATGTACTCTTAGAGAGGAATACATACATGACTGCATTTCTTGTTTCGTTTTAGTCTCGATGAGTCCATGTTGCTACTGTTGTCGGCTCCTTGGTCGTTGTCCAGTTCTTGCGTACAGAGAATTTCGGAATGATAAGCTCGATTACAATATGGATGAATTTCCGCAAGTTGCTTCAACTACCGGCCGCGTTGGGGCCAACAGATCAAGTACTACTATGGTGGGCGCTTGCAACACCGCCGGCACCGTTTTGTAAATTGCGGACGCTGAATTCGTGGACCATGTGCGAACATCGCCTCTTTTTTTTTTTTTGAACAGGCGAACATCGCCTTGCCTTGACCTTATCTTCGTATTGCCGTATCCAAAAGTCATTTTAACCTTATCTATTTTATATTTCTTCGGGTCAAGCATTAACGGCTAAGCCGCACACACTACGGCAGGCAGATGAGGCCTCTCCAACGCGGCCACTCAATAAGACATTGGGACATTGGGTTGTTAGTTGCGCCCAAAGGAGGGACCCAATTTTTTTCACCCAAATTTCGATAAACCTGATTTTGATTTTTAAAACACGATTTGTATATGCCCTAAACGAACGATATTGCACTAATATATGCCCTAAATGGGCGACATTGAACCTAAACCCTAGATTAGGGTTTAGGTTGGCCGTCGGTCGCCATTGGGGTTCTAGGCATGCTTGTCATCGCTCTCGAGCTTGATGACGATGATCACACGGCTAGCCGCCCTTGACATGTGCAGGGCCGCCGGTGACTCCGGCCACAATGATCACTACACCTCCTGCCTAGGCGACCACAGATTCGAAGGGTGGGGTCAAAGTAAACATCGAGGAAGGCTAAAAAATCTATAGGAACATGTCGATCCGATCTCAACTGGACATCTTCAATCATATCCAATTTCATGCATCCCAAATATTTTTTACATGCCATAGAAGTCACCTGTTTCTGAAGACCGGATAACATTTATACCCACCGGATCGTGAAATGCAAACGACTACTATCCCAAGAACAAGAAAATGACTATTATCTCAAGAACAAGAGATGTGTGCGGGGCATGTCCCACATTTAAGACCGCCGCCAAATGTCGCCAAAGAAGACATGTGAATCTGCTCGACACATATTAATAGACACCACATTTGTCTCTGGCGAGATTATTTATAGGACCATCGCACCACTTGTTGGAGTAGAAGGGTCGAATGCCCTTGTAACTTTGGAGCATGTCCCATTAGAGCGGGCCCGTCTTATTCCAACGTAGAATACAGCCGCTGCCTCACCGTCCTCGTGAAGACAACCTAACATACATAAAGTAGCACGAGCCCATAGTGAAGACCACGCATCCCCAAAGACCACAACACAATTGCCTCTAGATATGGGGCATACACGACAACACGAAGGCACCTCTGTGAAGCGCACCCAAGAATTCTTGGTGGCTATTGAGAAGAGGGGAGTTTAGAGAAGTGAGCTATGAACTATTGTACATGGCATTTAAATTCTAAAAAAAAAAATCTCAGATAGAAAAGGAAGGTCAGATATTCCGTGTGATTTCCGACGACGAGTGAAAAAATAATCGCAAAACGTGTGGAATTCGTGCGGAGCATAAAAACCCGAAGAAAGAGTAGTCGGCCTGCGGCCCCACAGACCCCATCTTCTTTATCGGCGACTCCGCCGCGTAACGACCCCTCTCTCTCTCCCCAGCTCACCAATCCCCCCGAACCCTACCGCCGTTGACCAGCGCCCCTCAGGCCGCAGCCCCCATGGACAGCCTGCTCGCCTTCTCCCGCCGCCGGCGCCGCTGGATCCTGCTCGCCGCGCTGGGCACGGCGTCCGCCTACGGCGCGTACAAGATCTACCACCTCCCATCCGTCGCCGCCCGCCGCCGCCGCCTCGCCCGCCTCGCCGCGGCGCTCGCGGCCTTCCTCGACGCCGCCGCGTCCTCCGCCGACGCGGCCGCCCTCGTCTCCTCCGACCTCGCCGCCTTCGTCCGCTCCGACGCCGACCACCTCCCCCGCAGCGTCGCGCAGCTCGCCAAGCTCGCCGCCTCGCCCGAGGCCTCCTCCACCGTCTCCGCGCTCTCCCAGGCCGTCGCGGCGGGGGTCCTCCGCGCCGTCGGGTCCACCCCCGACTCCGACCCCGGCTCGCCCGACAAAATCCCCCTCGCCGATCGCCTCGTCGACAAGCTCTTCTCCGAGTCCGGAGAGCGCCTCATGTCCGCCGTCGCCGGGAGCTTCGCGCGGCAACTCGTGATCGGCTTCTACTCCGCCCCGTCCCCTCCCGGGGAGACCTCCTCGCCGCCGAATTGGGTCAACGTGGTTGCCACCGGGAAGGGGCAGAAAGCCATAAGCAGCTGGCTCGAGGTCCTCGTCGGCACCGCCGTGGGGGTGTTCATCGAGAAGACCATACACATCAACACCTACCAGCAGCTCTTCGAAGGGCTCACCAATCCAGCCCACGACGCCAAGGTCAGGGAATTGCTCGTTTCGGTGTGCAACGGGGCGGTGGAGACCGTGGTGAAGACCTCTCACCAAGTCATGTCCAACGCCAAACTGGATGACAAGGGTAATGGCAGTAGCAAAGGCAGTGGCAGTAGTGGAGGTGGCGAAGGCTGGGTGGACACGGTCTCGACCACCTTGGCGGTGCCAAGCAACAGGAAGCTTGTGCTTGATGTTACCGGGAGGGTCACGTTTGAGACGGTGAGGTCGTTTCTCGAGTTTGTGCTGTGGAAGCTGCACGACGGGGCCAGGAAGAGCGGGGACACTATGTTTGACAGCGGGCTGCGCGCCATGAGGTATATGAGCGATAAGTCCATGCTTGTCGCCACTATCTGCATATCACTCTGCTTGCATGTGTTGAATGGATCTCGACTCTTGGTTACGGCTTGAACACGCACGCAACAGAGTGGGGGGATTTTTTTTTGGCTTGTGTCACGCTGTTGATGTATGATGTAGGTAAAAGAATTACTGAAAATGTATATTACAAAAAAAACAAAAAAAAAGAGCTGAAGGGAGGTGACCTGGTTGCAAGGTTCAATCGTGCCATGTGTTTGTGGCTGTTATTCATGGCTGTAGTGCGAGTGGTTGATTGTTGTTGTGCCTTTGGGAATTGCGGGATTATTTGGATGGAAATGTGTTGTATTGGAATTTGTACCACTGTAGCATTTTTTATCAACATGAAATTGCTGGTATCATCAAGGTCAGAAGATATTCTGGCTGGTCCACCAAATTGACTTGTATAGTATCACTCTCTTTGTCTACTGCTTATGGTCTCTTGTCTTCAGTTAATTGTCTTTTCCACATATTTTGTTATCTATGATGTCAAACATAGCTTTACTTCCTCTTGTCAAGCGTCAACATTGGATCTGTGAACGTATTGCTTTTGGTTTGAAGGTTTGTAGGCAAAGTTATGCTCAAAGCAGGTAACTTGGTTGCAAGGTTTTATTGTGCCATATGCTTGTGGCTTTTATTCATGTCTAGTGTGAGTGGTTGATTTGTTGTGACCTCGGGAAACTGTATTTGCGGGATTGTTTACAATGGAGTGTTGAACTTGAATTTTTATATCATCCATATGACATTGCTGCTCATATCATCATAAAGATTTTCTTGTTGGTTCACCATATTGTCTGGTTTGTATCTCTGTTGTTCGACAACTTTTGTTGTCTATGATGTCAAAACATAACCTTCCTCATGTTAATATTTGATCTGTGAATGACTTACTTTTGGTTCAAAGGTTTTTAGTAAGCTTAACACTAGTGCTACAGAGGTTTGGGATGGCGACTTACCTTCATAAGTTCCTAGAATTCGTACATGTAGCACTAAGTGTCATGTATTGAATGATCAGTACCCAAGTAATAGTGATGCATTGCTCCAAAGAAGTGCATCCAAGTAGAAAAGATAAATGTATTGGAGTTCAGTTCATGTTAGTTCACAACTTCACATGATACAGCTGTGGAAACAGTTTTTGGCATCCTGGTGTTAGATTCAGCTGCTATGTTTAGTATAACTGCATATGGTTTCTCCTACTTCCATTTTAAAGTTGTCCCTTTTGGATTTGGCTTCATGATACAAAAAAAAAACTAAGAAAAGAAACTGTGCAATAACCATTGAGGTATGTGGCCATTTATGCATTACTCTATTGTTTCTGTGTGGCAAAGTACAGTATTTCAGACACAAGAAATACAGACTTCGCATCAGTGTTTTTCGTTGATTCCCTTCCTGATTATGCCATTTGGTATAATTACGCAATTAAATATGGGGAGTATTAACTATTAAGAGATATGGTGCGGTCAGTTAGGCAAGGATTAAGTTGCTTTAATTATTTATTCTTGATGAAAACATGTTTGTTCAAGTTACTACTATTGCTTAACTGTGTTGCCATTTTCCACTGAATCTGGTCAATTTATGCTTATTCATAACCTTGTAAGATACTCCTTCCGTTCACTAATATAAGATGTTTTAGCTTTTTGTAAATTCATCTACTTTGGTATGTATCTAGTCTACTTTTAGTGTATAGATTCACTTTGGTGTGTATCTAGTTCATTTAAAAATGTCTAGAACTTCTTATATTTCTGAACAGAGAGAGTATTTTCCCTCAAAGAGAATAAGTAAATTTCCAGCAATCTCATGGTAAACATGCCAATGGCAAATGTGTCATTCCAAAAATATCCAGATTTTATTTAGACCGGAGTCTGTTCAGATATCTTGGTGATTCTGATCAATCCTTGACGTGTCTTCCTTTTTTTAGCCATGCACAGTATGAATTGGACCTTTTCCTCCAATAGCTGCATTCGATTGTATTATATCCATTTGAAAATTGTAATATGGCTTCGTAAAAAGGCTTATATTTCGGAATGGAGGTAATAGCATTCTCACTTAGATTTGAAGATGCTTCATAAAAAGGATTCTAAACTAGCAGCTATTGCAAAACTCAGCTGTTCAGTAGTACAAAATTTGGGAGTACTTATTATGCAACTTATGCTTTTTTGGTCTATTTTCCGATGCTTTGTTCCATTCACATCATAACCAACATGTGGATTTACCGTATGGATGCTTTTTTATTACCATTCTCTCGGCTTAGAAAAGGTAATCCATGATTGTGTTTCCAACCTATAACTGGGACATACACTAGATGGTGATGTTGTGTTTGGCATATAAAAAAGCACCTAATGTGAGAGTTATTTTTGCGCCTTGTGCAACTAGTGAATTTCCATCCAGTTTCCGCAAAACCAGGCATTTTTTCTTCACACTTGTAGTTGAATGGCAGCGGTATTTTGAGGTTCTGGAACTTGACAATGCAGTTTCCTCTATGGTTATTCTGCATAAGTTTAAACTCGACAGAGTGACTAGATAACCATGTCAATTTGCTACGGAAATTAGTTATACTGGCCTGGGTCATTTGCTCATGCCGCTTGTTGCAGAGTTCCTGCTTTTTACGAAAATGTCATCCATTTAGACGGTATCAGGTTCCCATCAATTCTGCTACAGAAATACATGGTTACTGCGTGCTGGCATGATTCCTTATCCTGTTAGTTCTCTTGCCGTTTCTGTGATAGTATGTGGCTATGTGCAATTGATCTCATGATTCCCCTCCGATGGTGTTGGTGGTATTTTGCTTTTCCAGCTTTAGTTGAAGATATTTTCTGGTACTCTGTAACGTTGCTCAATTGATTTCTGCGGTGTTTGGTGTGCAGATCTTACGGGCTCAAAAGTTGTCTGTTAGTTTGTTCCGTCTTGAACTCAGAGAGTGAAGGATAGAGCACATGTCCCTTTTTCTCTGGTTCTTCGCTAGTTGGATGATGTAGCTCCATCACAACCGCAATTCTTATCTGGTGCGTTGCTCATTGCTTCATTGCGTCTAGCTCGAATCATTGTTGCAACAATACCACCAATGGTTTCGTTCGTTGCTTCATTACGTTTCGTTCTACTACATCTCGTTAAGAGTTATCATTTTTCACCTTTTCTTCAGACTTCAGACTTCCTACTGCATCTCGCGTTTTTTCTCCTCAGACGTGTGTCGTGGTGCTGATAGCGTGCGGTTAAGCTGTATGTTTTTTCGGCATACGACGGGGCACCATCGAGTTAAACTGTATGAAACGCTCGGCGGCGGAAGCTAAAGCCATTGGCTAATGGTCTTGCTCTCGGACACCGGGACAGATTGCAAGCTCGCCTAGCCGCCGACACTATTTGCAATCTCAAGATCATGAGGACGCCGAGATGAGCTAACAAAGGCACAAAGCTGCTCACACCCTTGCTGATCGTAGTAGGTCGGTTATGCAAAGTGGTGTTATACATTCGTTTGCTACAGCCTGCGTGCATGCTGAAGCAAGTGATTTCTGTTAGATTGATCTCTCTCCCGAGTGGGCCCACCGGCCCACCGGCCCCTTTGACCTGCGTCCTGATCGGGGGCGCCCAACCCGTTATGGTTGGTGGCCCCCTGTCGTCAGCGCTATAAAGAGAGGTGGGAGCCAGCGGTTCGCAGTACGAGGTTCACGTGTTTGCCATGTTTGACGTACGTCCCACCATACCAATCTGATCTAGGGTTAGCAATGTGCCGACGGGAAGTTACACCGCTGTCTCCGCTCACCCACGCCGCTGTCACCATGTCGACGTCGGGAGGCTCGTCTGCCTCCAAGGGAGAAGGTAACTACCCCCGGATCTTGTTCATCCTGGCATAGAGATTATCCTAGTAGATCTCTACGTTTAACAATGGTATCAGAGCGTGTTTTAGCGTAGTAGATCTCGTAGATCTTGTGCTCATGAAAAGTTACAGAAAAGAAAAAACCCTAGTTCATTCCCACTGAATTGAAACCCTATTTGTGCAAAAGGGAAAGAAAAGTGTCATCGGCTAGGGCCTCGGGCCGCCGGCAAAGTAAGCGCCACCGCAAGGCCGCGCCGTTCCTCTCGATCAGGTGCGCATCGGCGAGCCGAGGCACCGGGAAGAAGAACTACCTCCTCTACACTTGCTGCTGCTGCGGCTGTACGGCGTCGCGCAGTGCGTGGTGGGCCGCGGATCGCACCAGTACAATTTTCTCTGTTAATATTTTACAGAGCACAATTTTGCTATTTTTTGAGCAATTTTCACACAGTTTTTTCTATTCAATTTTGTCCAACGAGAATTTGTCTAGAAAATGAAAAAGTGACAGAAATGCTTCTCAAAAGTTCAAATTTAATAGTTTAAATTCAATGTTTCCGCTGCATATAGTAAAAGGAGCATTTTAAATGCAAAAGTGATTATTAAATTTTGAAAGTATGATTAAAAGTGATTATTGTGACAATTATGGTTCTGTTATTTTTTAACCAACGTTATTAATGACATGACCATGTTTTTGTTGCAATGATAAGAAGTGCATTTATGTCTATTTTTGCCCAACGATGATATAGTTTTATTTGCATTCACAGTTGCATGTATTAATTCGGACCAACGTTGGATTATAATATGCAATTGTATTGTTCTCACTCATCTGTGGTTTTCAGGAGGGTACTACTTGATGAGCTGCATCAAGGATGTTCCCACCCTAAGAGGGATAACTACACAGAGTGGAGGAAGAAGGTGGATTTCGCCTTCGTATGAGATGGGGTGGACTGGGCGCTTGAAACACCGCAACCCATAAAGCCTGCTGACCCTATCAGAGATGATAAGGATGATGATGATGCATGGGACAGAAAGAAAAAAAGACCATGCTCCTTTGGAGATGGCCTACACCTTAGAGAACAGAAAGTGGCAGTGGCAGACTGCCAATAAGAAATACATGGCATTTATAAAGAACACAATTGAGAACGCCATCGTGAGCTCAATTGCAGAATGTGCTTCCGTTAGGGAGTACTTGGAAAAGATAAAGAGCCAGTTTACTGGTTCTTCAAAGACATATGCAACCCAGTTGCTGAAGCAGCTGGTGACAGAGAAGTATACTAGAGGTGCACATGGCATCAGGGAGCACATCCTCAGGATGAGCAACCTGGGTGCAAAGCTGAAGCCCATGGATGATGACCTGGATCTGAAACCTGCACTTCTAGTTCACTTGGTCATGGCTACATTGCCATCACAGTTTGACAACTTTGTTGTCAATTACAACATGAACCCTGAAAAATGGGAAATAGTAAAGACCATTGCCATATGTGTGTAGACTCAAGGCACATAATGGAGGTTCTCTAAATTATGTGAAGGACAATAAGAAAATGACCTTCACACAAAGCAACAATGGCTCTCCTTCCAAGCCATATGCAAAAGCTCTAATGCAACATCATCAGAAGTTCCAGCACAAGCCAATGCCAGTGAACAAATTAACATCAGTGTCTTCACTGTCAAAAGACTAGGCACTACAAGAAAGACTGCCCTGATTGGCTGAAATATTTAATGGCAAAGAGAGGTAACATTTTAGTTTTCTTTGTAAATGAATCCATGTATTCATAGTTTTCGAAATCTACTTGGTGGATTGACTCAAGTGTATCTGTTCATGTTGCAAATTCTTTACAGGGATTCATTCGACGTGGACTACGAAAACAAGCGAAGGATGCGTTGAAGTCGCGAATGGAATTCAAGCAGAAGTTGAAGCTTGGCGACGTCTTCTTGGAGCTAGCTGGCTTAACTATTCTGCTTAAAGATGTCTTATTTGTTCCTTCTTTATATAGAAATTTGATTAGTGTATCATGTTTGGATAAAGACAGTTATCAATGTTATTTTGGACATGGCAAGTGCGCCATATGATGTAATAATACTTATGTGGGGGTTGCTTTATTCTACGATGAGCTTTATTTATTGTCCTTGGGTGAAAAAGTATTGTGTGTGTGTAAAGTGAATGAATAGATACCCGCGTCGGAAAAAGAACAAAAGAACATAAAAAAGGACTGACGAATCATCGAAACTATGGCACTGTCGCTTAGGCCATATTTCGAGGGGGAGAATAGAAAGACTTGTCAAAAATGATATTCGTCCTCCATTAGAATTGTCAGACATAGAACAATGCATCGACTGTATTAAAGAAAAATTTGTAAAGCAAATTAAAAAGGGTGCAAATCAAAGCATCGTAACACTAGAAATAATTCACACCAATATATGTGGACCATTTCCTATGAAAAGTGTGGATGACTATGATTCGTTCAAAACATTCACGGATGGTTACTCCCGATATGGTTATATTTATCCAACCAAAGAAAGAACAGAAGTGTTGGATAAATTAAAATATTCAAAGCTGAAGTTGAAAATCAGCATGATAAAAGAATAAAGATATTGAGATCTGGTCGTGAGGGGAGTACTACAGTCGACATACTCCATAGGGCCAAGTCCCTGGACCTTTTGCAAGGTTCTTACAGGAGACTGGAATAGTTGCCCAATATTCTATGCCGGGCGAACCTTAGCAGTACGGGGTAGCTGAAAGGCCAACCTTATCCTTATGGATATGGTGTGCAGTATGACGAGCTATTCCACCCTACCATTGGGATTGTGGATTGAGGCGTTAAAAACCGCTATTCACATTCTAAACAAAGTACCAAGCAAATCGGGGCCCAAAACACCGTATCAACTATGGAAAGGGAGAGTGCCTTCTCTAAACCACCTGAAAGTGTGGGGGAGCCCTGCTGAGGCCAAAGTATTTAATCCAAATATCGCAAAGTTAGATACCAAAACAGTCAGTTGCCATTTTATTGGCTATCCTGAAAAGTCAAAAGGTTATCGTTTCTACTATCTAGACCAATACACAAAGTTTGTGGAAACGAGACATGCTGTCTTCTTAGATGACTAAATGATGAGGGGGGAGCATGGTAGCTCGGAAAATTGATCTTGAGGAGAAGAGGGTGCATGCACCTAATCCGATGACTCGGGAGCCATTTTTTGCGCTACCATGTGCACGTGGACCGATAATCCCTGCGATTGTGGTGCAAGCGCCTGTTGTGATTCCACTCATGACAACGATGAGTGAAAATTCGGATAGTGGTATCTAAAGTTCAATGAGACAATTAAGAGATTTGGATTTAAAGAAAATATTGAGGACAACTGCATTTAAACAAAGTTAAAAGTGGGAAATATATTTTCCTAATCTTGTATGTGGATGATATTCTGCTTGCCAGCAGTGATGTTAGCCTACTGCAAGAAGCAAAGAAGTTCAAGTCCTCAAATTTTGATATGAAAGATCTTGGTGAAGCATCATATGTTTTGGGCATACAAATTCACCGAGATAGGAAAAATGGAGTATTAGGACTACCGCAAAAGGCTTATTTAGAAAAGATTCTAACTAAGTATAATATGCAGAGCAATACCACACTTGCCCCTATAGTCAAGGGCGACAGTTTTGGGAAATTTCAAAGTCCCCAAAATCAGTACGAGCTTGATCAAATGAAAGCGGTTCCATATTCTTCGGCCATTGAAAGCCTATAGTATGCACAAGTGTGCACACGCCCTGAGTTAGCTTTTATCACCGGAGTTTTCGGTAGATATCAAGAAAATCTAGGTTTTGAACACTAGAAAATGGTAAAGAAGATATTGTGTTATGTGAAAGGCACAAAGAACTACATGCTAACATACAGAAGATCTGATTCCCTAGAAATAAGAGGGTATTCATATGCAGATTTTGCGGGATATAAAGATGATAGAAAATCCACATCTGGATAGTATTCACTCTCGTAGGGGGAGCTATTTCGTGGAGAAGCTCCAAACAGACAATAGTTGCATCATCCACGATGTATGAAGAATTTATAGCATATTATGAAGCCACGGGGCATGCATTATGGTTAAATAAATTTATACCCAACTTGAAAGTGTTAGATTGTATTAAAAACTACTAAAGATGTACTGCCACAATGAACCTGCAGTATTTTATGCTCACAACAACAAGTCGAGTAATGCTACGAAACCGATTGAGGTTAAGTATTATGCTGTGAAACAGAAGATCCTGGATCAACTATAAGTCTCGAGCATATACAGATAAAACATATGTTTGCGGATCCGCTAATGAAAGGCTTACCACCCAGCGTGTTCAACACGTAGCCGGCATGGGTTTAAGGGAAATTCTTACCTATCCTGGATTATAAAAAAGTAAAAAATTTGTTTCAAAAACAGAGAAATGTATTGTGGCTGTCTGATTCTATCAGCAATAGAGCTGTGACGATGAAACATGCCCTATGGACTGATCAAAATGAAACGAATAAAATGAAATTATAAAGTTAAAATTAAAGTTGAGATCAAGGGAGGAATGTTAGATTGATCTCTCTCTCTCGAGTGGGCCCAACGGCCCACCGGGCCCCTTTGACCTGCACCCTGATCAGGGGCGCCCAACCTGTTATGGTTGGTGGGCCCCTGTCGCCAGCGCTATAAAGATAGGTGGGGGCCGGCGGCTCGCAGCACGAGGTTCACCGTGTTTGTCGTACGCCCCACCGACATACCAATCCGATCTAGGGTTAGCGATGTGCCGACGGGAAGCTACACCGCCATCTCCGCTCGCCCACGCCCCCGTCACCATGTCGACATTGGGAGGCTCGTCTTCCTCCAAGGGAAAAGGTAACTACCCGGCATCTTGTTCATCCTGGCACAGAGATTATCCTAGTAGATCTCCACGTTTAACAATTTCAACATCCGTTCAGAAAGAAAACTGTATGTGACACCTTATAATGGCCTGCCAACACTTGGATTACTTAGAGCATCTCCACCGAACGACCCAATATCAACGTTAATAGCCGTTTTAGGGTTTGGTGATGTTTTTTGGCCACAGCGACGTGTCCAATAATGTGTTGGCACCATTTTGATCCCAATAGAAGCGTTGGCTACCTCGTGCTAGCCCCTTAGGACGGGGCGCTGAACGGGTGCGCCACATCAGATGGAAGCCCTCGACCCCGCTTGGCAACCGTTGAATGAGAAGTCAGTGTTTTAAATGACTAGTCAGCCGGCGGACGCGTCGGCCAGGTGGTCAAACACACGTTGTTGATCTATTGCGGTTCAACTTTCGAGGGCGCCGGAGATTAATGGCGTGACTGGCCCACTCACCTATCTTCTGTCGTTGAACTCTTATAAACCGGCTCCCTTGCCAAAAACAAGTTGTCGCACCTCAGAAAACCTTCGCCGATCACCGCTGAGCTATGGGCCGCAACAATCACGAAGCCAGGGAGTGATCCGAAGGTAGCGGTGGTGCGGCTCGCCCGCGAACATCAATATTGATGAGCCCATCGTCTTCGTCGAGGCACGCCTCCTCGTTCCGCCGGATTGGCGCCTCCCTCACGGGTGGACGGTGAGCGCAGAGGGCTACGCCATTCCATCCCTCCATGAGTGGAACGGCGACCTCATGCCCGACATCCGCCGAAGGCGGGCCGCTCTGCAATTGTGGGAGTACGACAATTCCACCTGGGCGGAAGACAACACAATGTGGCACCCAGTCTTCGAGGCTGAGCACGACGCCGAGCTCACGTAAATGTACGCCCCTACGGCGGGCCGCACAACCGCGTCGGCAGCCACACCTTCTAGGTTTGGAAGGACTTCAACGCCACTCTCGCCTCGCACAGCTACGAGCCACCGACGAGGTGGACTCGGCGGCGGCTACCCCCACCGTACAGCGAGCCACAAAGATGGTTGTGTCCGCCTCCTCATCACACTCCTCCACCAACGTCTAGGTTTGCGCCGTCACCCCGAAGTCCACCTCGCTTCCGCGCTGCTTGGGCCGCATCGCCTTCAGGCCTCCTGGGACGACGCACATCCATAGGGACATCTCTCCTTCTGGTGCCGCCATTCCCCGCACCTGCACACCCCCAAGAAGGAGCTAAAGCCGGAGCCATAGACGACGCTAAAGTGGGAGCAGGAATACCTCCCCACATAGGTGCAGCTGCGGGATCCCAACGACCTAGAAAACTCACCAGGGCTAACCAAGGCGCTCCTCTAGTCGGCGGACATGTCGCCCGTTGACGCCGAGTAAGCCAACCGGTGGTCTACCAGCGAGAGCGGCGCCGTCACCCACCTCATCAACGATGACGACAACGACTTCTCCTTCTTGTTCTCGGACGACGACGCCGATGACCACCGCCAGGAAGATGCGGCCGGCGAGGCGAACAACGGCGACTTCGACTTCAACCCCTTCCAGACTGGCGACATCCATAGATTTAGGTTTATTTTAGTTAAGTTTAGTTTAATTTCATTTAAAAAATTATAATATATATAAATTTGAAATAAATTTCCTAGTTTATTAATATTTTTATTCAATTGTATTTGTGGGGTTTCTTACCAGGGTCGTCAGCATGTCCAACCTCTCCCTAAAATAAGGAGCAGGTGCCGATGCGCCCCATAAAACACTATCGTCGTACCAGCCAGCGGAACGCCGTTGAAGATGCTCTTATGAAGGGATAATTAGTTACACAGCACTTGGTGCCACCCTAGCACTAACCAAGCCCTTGAGCAATGGAGAGCATGCAAGAACATAAATAACATATATGATAGATTGATAATCAACTTGATATAGTATTCAATATTCATCGGATCCCAACAAACACAACATGAAGGATTACAAATAGATGATCTTGATCATGATAGGCAGCTCACAAGATCTAACATGATAGCACAATGAGGAGAAGACAACCATCTAGCTACTGCTAAGGACCCATAGTCCAGGGGTGGACTACTCACACATCGATCCGGAGGCGATCATGGCGATGAAGAGACCTCCGAGAGATGATTCCCCTCTCCGGCAGGGTGCCGGAGGCGATCTCCTGAATCCCCCGAGATGGGATTGGCGGCGGCGGCGTCTCTGCAGGTTTTCCGTATCGTGGCTCTCGGTACTGGGGGTTTCGCGACGAAGGCTTTAAGTAGGCGGAAGGGCAGATCAGGAGGCGTCACGGGGGGCCCACACAACAGCGCCCTAGTGTGGCGTTGTTGGCGCCAGCGCCAACCGTGATGGCATCTTTTTGGTGGACATCTCGCTGCAGGCCCAGCCCCCAGCACATCAAGATCGAAGTTCTAGAAGATGATATTGGACTTCTGAAATCCGTGGTGGTTGCCATGCAGATTTAGCGGACAATTCTTCATGTTTATGCAGAATTGATCAGCTGATAAATCAACAGCCAAAGTGCCTAACGTTATGCTTGGTCGCTGACGTGTAATCGCCAGATTCATTAGGGATTCCAGCTTGATGAGCGCATCGGTGCTAATTCAGCTCTCCAGTGACGTTTCTTAGACTACCTTAGTTTCACTTGATCCAAATAGGAAATGTTCAGGATTAAACACGGCACACATGCAAAACTCTGGTTGGTTTCTAGGTATAGAACATGCTGCGCCTAAACCACCATTGGAGAAGCTTGACGCACCGGCACCGGTGGCAACAATATTTCCAGGTTTCTAGGTTGTACAGACAATAAAACTCATGCCAAAAAAACAATAAAACTCATGCTAAAAAATAACACGGACACTTGAAGTGGTTTGTCACGAGGCATCACCCTGATAAGGTGGCGAGAGAAGCAAGAGCAATTTGTCGGAGCATGTGCATGGGAAGAGTTCAACTCGCTTCAACGCAGTCTCTTGGAGGTGCTCATAGGGGTAGGGTGTGCGTGTGTGCGTTCATAGGGGTGAGTGTGTGCGCGTATGTATGAGCGTCTTTGATTGTACTGTGTTTCGCAAAAAAAAAAAAAAAAAAAAAAAAAAAAGCTACAAAGTTGTGTCGCCCGCTGGCCAAATTAATAGGGCAGTTTGTCCTATATCTCGGTGGAGTATAACTGTGGAGTCGTTTCGCTGTGGGAATTTGCACACCTTTTTTGTGTGGAGAAACTGCAGACCTTTTTTTTTTTCTTTGTGGAGAAACTGCAGACCTTTTCAGATTTTTATTTTAAGGGGCAGACATTTTTTTTCTGAGAAATAGGATTTTGCAGAGCGAAAGTTTCCATTCATATTTTGGCTTTTACCGAGCTGAAAATCTATCGAGTGTAAGTGGTCATGTTGTGGCCCAAGCAGTATTTGGGCGACAGGTCGGGCTAGTGTTCCTTGCTGATCCGGACCGGCCTTGCTCGCAATTTTCAACGGTAGAGGTCTCGTGTTGCTGTTTCACGCAGCAGGACGTCATGGGTAGTGACCCTTTTTTTTCCTTTACTTTCCTCTTTCTTATTCCTCCGAATGCGCATAAGGGTGCCCCCGCCTCCGCCGCCTACTGCCGCCACCCACGGCCGGCGGCGCGAGCGTCGCCTCGCCGCCCCTACCTCCGGTCCACCACCGCCCCTGACCTCTCTCTAAATCCCTTCGACCTTCAACTTTGAAGAAACCCCACCCTCCTCACCCTAAACCCTAAGTTCCGCTGACACCCTCACCCCTACACCTTCAACCTAAGTTATAGAGCTCGGGCTTCGCCTCGCTCTTGGCTCGCCGGCTCCTTCTCTGCCTCAGCTCTCTGCCGATCATAGCGGCTCCGTCATCGCCGGCTCGTTGTCCCTAAGATCATTGGCCGGTGACAAGGAAGAGGAAGGCGTTGACCCCCACCCGCGCGTCGTTCCTCACCCCCGCCACGCTAATGGGCCTGGGCCACCATGGCACGGACGGCTAGGAGGGTATGCAGTGCGGTTCGTACAGGTTGCAACGGGTGGTGTATAGGGTTTGCCACTTGCCAGTCGATCGTCAATGGGACGACTGTGACGAGCACGCCATGGTCGTCACTCGTCAGCAGCTTCCCCTCCTGCGCGCTTATCCTCGTGCCATTCAAAAACAGCACGCGTCCGCGGCCGTCTACCGCAGCCTGCCTGTTTTCCTCCTTCTTTCCAAAAAGCTGCTCCTACTGGGATGAAGTCCATGAGGGCCGCCCAAGTGTTACTCCACGTGCTATTGGGCACCAATGCTTTACTCCGTAGCTAGGAGTAGATCGCAGCGCTGGACATTACACGACGCTACGTGGCGTCGACTTTGGTCGATCGTATTCATCACCGGATAACGTGCTTCGGCACACCGCTCGATGAAACGGCCGCTAGAGATGGTACTAAAGCCAGTGACAGAGCATGGAGAGTAGTAGACGGCTAATCTGATGAATCATGAGATTGCTTTGCCAAGCTTTCAGAATTCGGTTAACTTCGAGCAGAATAAGAGTAGGCTTCTCTGAAGGTATTTTGGCTCATGGGAGTATATATATGATTTTGAAATGCATCTTCGTATATTTTGAAATGTAAAAAATATTTCAACAAAAAATTCGAAAGTATGTCTTCACGGGATATTCAAAGTTGTTTCACGGCAAATCGACTTGTCGTCTGAGATGTGTAAAAAAGACAAAATTCGATGCTAAAGATAAGACTTTTCGCAAGATGAATTTTCTCTTTTCTTACATAGACCATAAGAAAGATTGGTTTTTCGCAAAACTTGACGAATGCACATATATTTTGGAGACGTAGACGTAGAATTTTTGTCAAAAATTGTTACACTCTGATTTCTTTTTGGTAGAGGAACTATATGGACCTCGGAGCCGAATTGAATATCCTAATATTTTTTATTGAGAGGGTAAAGAGTATGCATCTTGATAGCCATCATATAGCACTAGGTCCATATTGGCTACATAATTTAGTTCTCAAATAAGAATTAAGCTCCATCCAAGGTAGCTTTTTTTTTTGCGAATGACCATCCAAGGTAGCTAAAACAATGGATATGGACTAATCGTTCAAATTTGAGATTTCCCGTATCAAAATATGTTTGAAGTCATTAAGGCAACATGCAGACATGGATCCATCAATTTGATGCAGAGGATGAGGGTTTCACCCTCTCTTTTTTGTTTTTCAAAAGATGGCACAAAGCCAATATGAAATTAAATATATTTATCTATTTTCTGAATGGTGCTATTATGAAATTCTAGAGCAATGGAATCTCGAAGTAGCTGCGGCATTATTTGTTCTTTCCCTTGCCAAAAACCATCAGTTCGTCTTCTAAGCGCCTTTGTATGTGCCAGTAAAGGCCCTTTTAGTTGTTATACTAGGGTTGTCATACTTTGCCACAAAGTCGGACCGAGTTATTTACCAGCCTGGTAGATACGCTTGTGGCAAGATTCTTTCATACAAGCTAGGATCCACATGTCAATGACAAAGCAACTTACCCCAAGTGTGGCAAAAGGGTGGCGCTCATCTTGATCACAAGCGTTAGTCATCCGCGGCAGAGAATTATTGCAAATATAGGCAACCATAGTAGCAACTAGACACACCCTAAGTCAGTGATATTGACACATCTCTATCAGATTCTATCTCTACGGTCTATTCTTGTTTTGCTAAAGCGAACATGGCTACGTTACATGATGGCCCACCAGAAGATCCGATAAAATGAAAAGGTAAGGTGCATCTTTCAGTTAGCAAAATTTACCGAGCTACTTACCCGTTTGTTTGGCTGCCGCATTTGTGGCAAGATTCTTTCCATGTAACAAAGGACACCCGTTGTCATGTGTCAAAAAGAAAAAAAAGGACACCCGTTGTCACTGAGTCGGGCAAGTGTTGCAAATTTGCCTTAAGCATGACAAACACATGAGTCACTGATACTGTTTTGCAAAACATGGGCAGCATAAGAGCATCTCTAGCCGATTCTCTAAAAGGTTTTAGAGAAATTTGACCTAATTGATCTCTCAATGCTTTCGAGAGTAAACTATTGTATTCTTCGTTGTCTCGAACTCTCAAATATACTCGGCGGTGGCTCGTGTAGTGAAAAACTATGCCTTCTACAGTCTACCCCATGCTAACATGCTTCTCCGCAGACACTGCATGCTCGTTGATGTTGCCCCTAGCAACCACCATTAGGCTCCGCCGAGACCCCGCAGCCTCCACCGCCCTCCTACCAGTAGTGCCTCCTACCCTACTCCAACTCGCTCATTAGTTATTGCTGTAGTCGGAATCGAGCCATAGCTCCGGAGCTGCCGTGTCGATTCCGTTGACCGAAACTCCAACCAGCGAACAACAAGCTTTATCATCTAAGCCCTTGCGTCGACTTCCAACCGTCTTGCAGCACCGCCGCCGCTCGGCCATTTCCGTCACCGCCAAAATCGGGCCATAGGTTCACCGCAGACGTGTTAAAAAATACAACCGGCGACCAACAAGTTTTGTCATTCGGCCCCCTCCGTCGACTTCTGGCTGTCTCGCATCACCGCATGCCTTCTCTCAGCTTCTCAACACCGTTGGCTGACCTTCTCACCTCCTCCGTCCTCGAAGTGTTTGGCGAATTGACTAGGTGAGTTTCTTTGTGCTTTTGTTTTCATTTCCTTTCACCTTTTGGCAATCGAATTCAACCTAGTCAGTTATATGTAGTGTAGATGGAGATATGGAGGGAGATGACAACGGTGACTTGTGGTTTTTATTTAGAGACCTAAATTTACGAGATCGGCTACGAATCGATCTTATTTAGCAGAGCAAATGTAAGATGTTAATTAAAGGATAAAAAGGCATTTGAGAGGCTAAATTATAAGGATCGAGTGGAGATGCTCTAAGTGTAGCAACCAAGCAGAGCCGTAAGTGTGTGATCTATATATCCGTATCAAATTCTACAATCTCTACGGTCTATTCTTGTTTCGCCAAAGCGGGCGAGGATGGCGTTACAGGATGGCCCGCCATGATATATATCCGATAGAAAAGAAGGCATGCGCATCTTTCCGTTAACTCGGCCTAAAGGCCGAGGATCGACAAGGGACGGCGTATGTATAGTCGCCGTCACATAACGCAGAGTAGAAACAGAGACACCTGTGGCTGTGTACTGTACATGTGTAGGCTCACTCGCGGTGAATCAATCAACCGGACGTACGATTCTTTACGGCACCAAAGCAGTAAGTTTCCATTTAATAATTTACATCAGCTGACGATCCGATCCATTCATGTAGAGTAGTTTCTTAATTATATATACTGTATGCAGCTAGCGTCCACGTCATATAGGCAGCATGCAGCTTAAAGCAGCAGCAGCAGCTAGTGCTTCCAGTCCACGTACGTACTCTCGTCGCCATCCGTTCCAAAACTCCACCTGCGAAGTGGCTCCTAGGTCATCAGAGACGCCAGCCCCATCGCCGCTCCCGGTCCCGGCACGAAGGCCGGGGCTACCCCTGATCCGCCGACGGCCGGCTGCAGAACCGGACGAGCACGCGAGCGGAGCTGCTGCGCGAGCCGCTGCAGCGCGAGAGTCCGGCGTGCCTCGCGGTACCGTCGCGCGAGCGCGGCGAACTCGGCGCGGAGGCGCGCGTTGTCGCGTCGCGCGGCGAGCTCGTGCCGCGCCGCGATGCCGAGCCTTGCGGCCAGCTCCCGCTTCTGGGCGCGGAGCTGCGCGGCCGTCCCGCGGAGCTCCTCCAGCCGCTGCTGCTTGCGTGCCCGTGACCGCCGCGCCGACAGCCGGTTCGACGCCTTCCGGCGCTGCCGCCGCCGCCGCTCCGCCTCCTCCTCCTCCAGCGTCATCCCGCACGCCTCCGCCGCGTCGCCAGCCGAGGAGCAGGGGGACGACGAGGAGGTCGGCGTGGTGGTGGGCGCCATGAGCTGGGCGAATGAGGGGCACGTGTCGGGGCCCCACGGGGTGAACCCGAACCCCGACCCCATGACGTCCAGGTCCAGCCCGTTCGCCTCCTGCAGAGAAAGCATCTTTCCTAGCTTCCCCTAACCACGATAACTAACAACCACCAACAGAAGAACACAACCGTAATTCCAGAAAACTAGAGTGATCAAGTGAGGGATCGGGGAAAAGGGAAGAAGCGATGAGGAAGCTGGCGGTATTTATAGGCGGGAGGAGCGGCCGAGAGCAGGGCCGCCGCTGATGTGGGGCCCGCGTTTACGTGGGGCTTTCTTCTTCCTTCGTCCCGGTGGATTTGCTTTACTTTAGCCATGGGGCGAAAAGATTCTACCGCCGTGACAGTATATCCATTCCGGGCCCGTATTAGGCCTGCCCACGTGCGCCCATATTACCAGCACGGACGGCGCGGATGAGCCCAGCGGAGCGGATGAACGGCGGGATGGCTGCATGCGCAGGCCCGCGTGGCGCTCTCGCTAGCTTTTTGCTCGTCCTGGGTGCTCGGTTGGTGCAACGTGAGGAGCGGGCCCACGTTGGGCGGGGCGTTTAGCTTAATCGCGAAGTAATGGCCGCGAGATGCTGCCCCATCGATGGCTCCCGTGCAACCACACCGCCGCTCACTGTGGGAGCCTCCCATTGGTCCAACGCGCCGTAGGCCACTGGCATGTGGGTCACTCCATCGCCTACGTGGCGTCCTGGCATCTGGTTCACGGTTGGGCGACGCGCACGTCAGCACGAGCAACAGAAGATAGCGGGGAAGACGACTGCGCGCAGCTAGCGGTGTACAGAGACGACATACACAGGAGATGGCCATCTCCAACGAAGGTTCGCAAACGGACCAAAACAGATTTATTTGGTGCCCAAATGCGGGCTGCCCGTTGGAGATGTCCTCCAGCATTCCAACGAGAAGTTGTCCAAGGCGCTATATACAAAATCGGTCGCGCCCTTACTTTAAGTCAGGTAACCCCAAGATCCGACACAAATATTTTTTGGATAAACTTTATTGATAAAAACTTAATTTACATAGTTAAAAGGGAAATGACGTAGAAACTAAAACGGGCCAAATCCTAGCCTATTGTACTGCTCGTCGTTGTCCTCCTAGGTTTGGTCCACAATCAACAACACCTCCCACGACCAGTTGGGTGCTGGCGCCGCCATGGGGTATACTGGAGGAGGAGGAGCGGTCGGAGTAGACGCGGACCAATGTTCCCACAACAAACTTGGCGTTGTGGGAGCCGGTGCGCACGATGCCTCCAAGGCGATCCTGAGCGACTTTGCCTCAACCATTCCCTCCTGCATGTAGGGAGCTAGTGGCATAATGGGGCTACACGCTCGGAGGCTCCGACAACTGGGAAACCTTGAGGGCGAGCCTCATTGCCTCCTCCTCGTCCACCTCGTCTGGCATGGTGGGGAGCTAGTCCACCATGTCCTCCTCCTTGGTCTTCTCCGCCAAATAGGCGAGGTAGCCAAGGAAGTCATCTGTTTCATCTTGATCCTCCTCGTCATACTCGGTCACCGACGGCTCCTCCTCGTCCTCCATTTCCACGTTTGGCACTCGGGAGGGTTGTAGTCGAATTCGTCGTAGCCATGTGGAAGATCCCACTTGAGGTTGCCGAATGTGTCCCACATCGGTGACTTGATATCGTAGCTGGGTCTGCGAGGAGATTCGGAGGCAGAAGGGCCTGCCAACGAGCGACTCATGGCGCCGCCTGACTGCCCTGCCCCAACACGAGCGATATGGACATCCTATCAAAGTTGAGGATTCAGCCCGCCGGGGAGGTAGACGTCATCCCACCCCTCATAGTTGGTCCGGTTGTTGTAGATAGCCCGCGCTACATCCACGCCGAGGGGGATGCAGTTGCGTGGCTCTGAGGATTCCCCGCCGATGACCCTGCCTCATGGTCGTGCTTAGGCTTCCTTGTCCATGGCCACGATTCATTGCCCATGGTTATCCCGAGGGTGCTCCCTGTGCTCTGGAGATCAGGAAGTGGCAATAACGGGGATGTGTCGTGGGTGATGGGAGGATGATGACGCTGCCCTTAAAAAGGATGGGGGTGCGACCGCTTACATTGCGGGCGATGGACTATAACCGCGGGCCACTGATAGCGGCACAGAAGACCAACCCCCCACCTGCCAATCCTGGCGAGGCCGCTGAAGTCAAACAGTGCCATTGATGATGGTCCAATGGCCAGCGCGGGCACAAAAGGAGGCCGCTGACCTGCCGCCGAGCGGCCCGGAGGCCACAAAACATGGTCACGCGTGTTGATCACGCTGTATCAGCGACGACACATCTGTTGTTCAAATTTAAGTTGTAAATAAGTCACCCCAGAAACGTCGGTCTACTCACGTTGGACCTATGGGTTGGAGTTTTGCTCTCCGCGGTATCCGCGAATGCCCTTATTCGCTAGACGTACGTGGATTCTGCTGTCACGATGCCTCGTACACGTCTCGAGCTCAGTGGGCGCCAATGCGGCACGTGACGGATACGGAACCATGCAATGTTGAAAGCACCCACTGCACTGTACGAGTATCTACACGTATGTACTTGTGCCAAAGCAGCCAGTAGAGAGACCACACATGTTTAGCGATCGATACAGACTATAACGCATATGCTTCAACAAAAGCTGAATGAACAACGGCCTGAGTGCAACAGTGGAATATTATGTGTTACACTTTCGAGAGTGTCAGCTTCAGCTGCCTAATCAGTGTGAAGGAAAGATGCAGGTGTGTGGCGGTGGGACGGTACACGATCGATACAACACATGCTCGTGGTTGGTCGAGCTAACTTACGTACCCATCGATCAGTATGTTCTAGCATGTGCAGCAATTGGTTCTTTCCGGATGGGATGCGAGCTGCGACGCTTGAATTAGGCGCCCGATTTTCTCCACGCTTCGTGATGTCTACTTGCGTCGATCAATTGCGCTTTATTTATTTTCGGGACATGTCTAGTTAGGTGATGTTATCTAAGTCTCAATTACAACCTCACTCATATGTAACTCATAGGTTATCACGGATCTCAAAGCATATTTAACTATGAAAACATGAGTTCTAATTATGAGCGAAAATTTTGCACAAGCTCAACCCTGTCAAAACCCTTCTCAACGGGAAACTCTCATTTGCAACTAGTTGCGTCCGCACCCCATTTTTTGTTGTGACACTTCCAAGTTTCCAAAAAATGCAAACTAAAATTCTAGACATACATTGTGTTGTGTCTTGTGCATCTGTCAAGTTTCATCCAAAAATATGTCAAAATGTGACCTGTGTAAAAAAGAGAAGACGTACGTAAATAGTGTCACGTACTATTTACAGATCATTTGTTATTTTTGTGTAGGCCACATTTTGACATATTTTTGGATGAAACTTCACAGATGCACAAGACACAACACAATGTATGTCTAGAATTTTAATTTGCATTTTTTGGAAACTTGAAAGTGTCACAACAAAAATGGGGTGCGGGCGCAACTAGTTGCGGAATATCCCCTCTCCTTCTCAACATATCGCTCTTTTTTCTGAAATAAGGAGCCTAGTCCTGGTCTCTGCATTAGTTAATGGCGCACAACTGCTTTATTACAAAATTTTAAAGGTCAAGAAGTTTTAAATCTTAAAGATCACAAAAGATGTTCATGAAAATCAACCAGATGAAGCAAATTAAAATGAAGTGCCTATGCACCTTGAATTCTTTTAGAAAGTCGCTAACCATCCTGGTTGTAGGTAGCCCGAGCAACCATCTCTAGACGGATACATCCAGAATCCATATGCTCCAGCTGAGTCTATGGAAGAAGGTAAGACCACTTGTGGATCCTGAATCCATATACTCTCGTTAGAGTTGCACTTTCTAGAATTGTGGTTGCACTTTTCTCAGGACTAAGATTTAAGAAAATGTCAGTCGACTGAGACGTAGACAAAACTCTTTCCATAGAACAAGGGGCCAAATCCAAATTCTTTGTGTGCCCAAGTTCTCCAAACAAGGTACTACCATAACTGTAATTTCATGGAGGCTACTGCGCCAAGGGTTGCTTCCAGAACTTGGCGAGCCATCTTGGCAGGCAGAGAAGCTTTGAAGATAGGTTTGATCAAAAGAGTGGGTTCGGGTGAGACTATTTTCATTTGGCAGGATAGTTGGATTCCGGGGTCTATTTCTATGAAGCCAATGGGTCGGTTACATGATGATGATGATGTGATAATGGTGAATGAGCTTATTACTGCGGATCATCAGTGGAATGTACCCAAGATTCGAGAGTTGTTCTTTGCGCCTGATGCAGATGCAATTATTAGAATACCTCTGAGATATAATGGAGGTGAGGATTTTCTTGCATGGGCTCATGAGAAATCTGGTATTTACTCTGTACCCAAGATTCGAGAGCTGTTCTTTGCGTCTGATGCAGATGCAATTATTAGAATACCTCTGAGATATAATGGAGGTGAGGATTTTCTTGCATGGGCTCATGAGAAATCTGGTATTTACTCTTTCAGATCTGCTTATAGAGCGATTGTGGCAAAGGGTCAGGCTGACGATCTGGCCAGAATTGATGCTCCTCCTTCATCTTAGATGGAGACTGATATTTGGAAGAGATTATGGAACGTTTGTGTTGTTCCAAAAGTGTGTGTGTTTTGGTGGAGGGTTCTTCGAGGAATTTTGCCCGATTATGGGACCCTTACACGGAGGCATGTCATGGTTGATAGCACTTGTGGTATATGCAAAGCAAAATCTGAAAATATGTTTCATGCTTTTCACGAATGCAGCCATGCACAGATGTTTTGGGCAGCTGCAAAAGATATTTTGTTGGTGAAACTACCAAGGTTGCATCCTTCTACGTGGGCAAGGGACATTTTATGTGGCTCTCTTTTTCCGGAGAAGGATATTGCAAGAATTATTTCGGTGATGTATATCATTTGGACATCAAGGAATAAGGTGACCCATGGTGAGGCTGTTTTTAACCCGTCAAAGTCCATGGATTTTATTAATGAAGCTATTCATACTTTGGAAATTCCGAAGGAGCAAACAAGCTCAAAACCTCCGAGACCGGCGTGCACTTGCCATGGACCTCCCGATGGTTTTACCAAAATTAATTCGGACGGAGGTATTCAGGTGGAACTAAATTTGGCCGCATCTAGATTAGTGGCACAAGACGCTACTGGATATTTTGGTGCAATGTGCAAGTCCTATATTGGAATTTCAGACCCAATGAAGATTGAAGCCTTGGCTCTTAGAGATGCTTTTATGTACGCTACCGAGAGAGGTTTTACTCAGGTTCTTTTTGAGGTTGACTGTGCCGAGTTGGTGAAGTGTTGGCAAACAGGTCAGGTGGATAGGTCTTTCATTCGTCCAATCCTGGAGGAGATTAGGGATCTTAGTTTATCTTTTATCTCCTGTAATGTAGTTTCTATCCGGCGTGAGGCAAACCATGTGGCTCACTGTTGCGCAAAGTATGCGTGTGTCCAGAAGGGGTCTTTTACCTAGAATGTCGAGCCACCAGATTTCCTTCTTCACAGCCTTAGTGTTGATTGTAATCCCGCTATGTAACTGTTTGTGTAAGGTAGCAAGTTTCAGAAGCACTCTTTTCCTTCCAGGGTACCGAAGGGGGCTGGAAGGTTTTTAATGGGGCGGCTTGCTGACCTAATATATATTGAGTTTCAATAAAAAAACAAGGGGCCAAATTTGACACTTAGAAGACTATAATACTCCCTCCGTCCCAAAATATAAGGCGTCTAAGGACTGGTCAAAAGTCAAACTTTACTAACTTTGACCAAATAATTAGAAAAAATTATCTACATCTACAATATCAAATAGACATATTAAGAAAATATATTTTATGGTGAATCTATTCATGTTGATTCAGTACTGTAAATATTTATATTTTTGTGTATAAACTTGGTCAAACTTAAAAAACGTTGACTTTTGACTAATCCTTAGACGCCTTATATTTTGGAACGGAGGGAGTACTTGGTTAAAGTTGAAAAAACATACACACCTAGAATGGGGTGACAACAGCTTTCCATTATAATTGACACCTTAGGTTTTTGCTTAGTTGGAGGAGAGAGAATGAAAAAGGAAATTGATCTTTCATTAGCTAAGGAATGATCTCTTTGTAAATAAGAGAGACTATTTTCTTCATTGTAGAACCTGTCTTTCCTTAGCAACATAATTTTCTACTAAAGTTTAACTGATTCTCATTAATTGTTAGAGATAACAGTAGAAGATAATGCACTGTACGACTTATATCAGTTGCATTCCCTACATGGCTTGGACTTTTAAGAGAAGACATCTCCTCTACAATTGTACATGCCCTTAAAATCTCACAATGGTTGATACACCATAAAAAGAAACCCTTTTGCTAGATTGAGAATTAAGTCGGTTCTAGATCCACTCTATAACCGTTACAATTGCACCATGATCCGTGCACATGAAAATTACACATGAGTGTGCAATTGGATATGATGTGTAATTGCACATCATTTTATCTAGTTGCTCATGAATTACACCCAAAAAAATTAGGTGACAACATTTGGCTAAGAATTAAGTTACCTCTATATCGGTCGAGAACTAGTCGCATCAAAAAGAAGTTAAAATTGCACTGCCATAAAGAGAAAATGATCCTATAATGCATGACACTATTAAAAATAGTTTTAAGCTTTTGTTGATTGTTGTTTTGCCACCAGTGATCATTTATTCTGTCTTCGCCCCTGAGGTGAGACATATGTGATCGGACTAGATCACTATCACGGAAAAAGGGTGACCAAACTTCTCGGAGGTCATGTAATCCGTTTTAACACCTCATTGGTTACGATCCTAGCAGCGAATGAACCCATTGACAGACACATCGTCGGTGACTCTGTGGCATGCATCGCCTGTTCAATCGCCTCCAACGCCTTGAAGAAAACTGTAAAGGAAACATAGTGCCCGCTTGCTGGCGAGTGTTATTACTCTGCTGGGAAAGATCATGGACAAACTAAAAATGAAGTGATGGACCGTGCATGCATGCTGTCGGCATACCATTTGCAACGAGCACCCATCATCGTATTATACGATACGATAGTGATCAATGACCAACACTGGCAAGATTAAGAAAATACACGCGTACACACGCATCATCACATAGATTACGACATCGACCACTTCGTACATCTATATACATATCCATGTATGACGACAGGCTAGCTAGCTAGTGGATATCGTTAATTAGGTGGTAACTATTACGGATTAACGATGCTTGCGACCGAGCTAGTGTTAGAATTGCATTTATATAAGATCACAACTAAAAAAAATTAGGGATCGACTAACTCTGAGTCGACTACAAATTACCGTGGTGGATGACGCGCGTTTATGCCGCTTTGGCTTTCCATGCTTGTACTTGCACTGAGTACCAGAGGAATCAAAACCCAGAAAGGAGTGGTATATGTTGAGCTAACGTCTGTTTTAGCGAATGTTGAGCTATAGCTAATGGTTTGCTTTGTTCTCAGCATATGCTGTGTTTCCCTTTTAGTTAGACCCACTGATGGCTGTCAGCTTGATCGGATAGAAAGATGCGCGCGCGTTCTTTTCTCTCAAATGCTCTTGGTTGTAGATAAATGACGTAAGCATGCAGGTGTCACTCACTCTGTCCATCAAAAAGATGTCTTAGATTTGTTAAACTTTGAATGTAACTAAATAGTGTCTATATACATCTAAATTAGACAAATATAAAACATACTTTTTATGGATAGAGATAGTATAGAATTGTCATTTGCTCAAAGTGATATCACGTAGTCGGTGCTAAATATATAATTGGGGTATTGATGCAGCGGCGCGATGGCGTCAGCTAATAAAAATGTATCGAGGGTAAAGTAATCCTAGAGGTAAGACCCCACGTAGCATTTTTGCTCGTTTATATTAATCCAATAAATATTTCTTTAGTTTCGATAATTGCTTTGCGTCCCGAGCTATAGAGCTAATTGTTCTGATCTTTTTCACACTTTAAAATTTCCAAAGTTCAAATCCAAGCTCTCATCTGCAAATATTTCCAGTGAAGTCTAGCAGAGTTACAATGCATTTGAATATGTGTAAGTTAGATTTTCTCAGATTCTTACGGTTTTTTCATCTAATAAAGAGTGCACTAGAGTTCAGGAACCAAAAAATTTGACGTCTGTATCTTCTATTCTATACACCACTAGAGCCTCAACCATGCTTAATCTGTGCTAATTAGTCTAGTGCCACGTTATAGTGCAAATTTAGTCGCATAGGATCCAAGTTCACGGAAAAGTCCGAAGTGATGGAATATAGCTGATAATATATGTCAACACCCTCCTCACGAGGCTGGGCATATGGGAAGACATTAGACGTGGGACCGATCGAAGACCACATTTTGCGCATACTAATCACTCTCTAATGTCATGCCATAATGCAAACTCAATCGCCTAGATCCAAGCATTAAATTTGCGGCACCAACCAGTTCACCCAAAATGGATAAGGGTCGATAATGTATTTCATCACTCACTTCAAGTTAAGGATGGACATATGGGAAGACCTTAGACTTGGGTTAGATGAAAGGCCACAACTAGTTAGACTCAATAGTGTGTTGGCCATGTCTTAAACATGAGGTCAAACAATTTAGATTTAATATTGTGTTTGCTAGATACTGAATTTGAGACCACTTAGCTCTGATACCATATTGGATTTGAAGCGCAATCAGTCCATCCAAAATTCTGAACTGATAAAAAGGTCCGTAATATATTTCGACGACACCAGGTGTAGATCCGCATTGTGTTGGTTTTTGGACTTGTGGCACTTCAATCCTATATATTTTCTAATTTACTGCGAAATCATATAAAAGGAAGACTTATCTAAGCACCACCTTCCTTGGCCTCGATCCTCCAAACCATGCATCTTGCTGAAGTGGTACTTCAGCAAGATGCATGGTTTGGAAATAATGGCACCACCTTCCTTATCTAAGCACCACCTTCCTTGGCCTCGATCCTCCAAACCATGCATCTTGCTGAAGTGGTACTTCAGCAAGATGCATGGTTTGGAAATAATGGCACCATCTTCCTTATCTAAGCACCACCTTCCTTGGCCTCGATCCTCCAAACTCATGATGTTTCAGAAATAATGGCACGTTAAACCAGTTGACTATGGTACTCTGCTTAGATTGGCGCTGGCGGTTGATCATGATCATCTAAATTGTTCAGCCACTTTTAAATATTTATAGTTTGGCTAACCGTGTTATTTCATGACTACTTTTCACAACATAATCTAAAAGAGTTCAGAACCACCCAATTCATAAGTCACAAAGTTGAGGAAGCACAAGCACGTCATACTACTATTTTAACTTGTGGATAACAAAGACATGTAAGAAAGGCATGGTATCAAATTCCACGGTCAACCACAGTCCACTCTTTTTTCCTGAAGATATCTTATTAACCGGCAAATAAACCGGACAACCAGGTGCGCCAAAACACTCTTTGCAAAAAAAAGAGTATGATCCAAGCATTTGATTTGCGGCACTAACAAGTTCACAGAAAATGGATAAGGGTTGACAACATATTTCATCACTCGCCCTCACGTCAAGGATGGATATATGAGAAGACCTTAGACATGGGACAAATGAAAAGTCGCAACTATTGAGACTCAATAGTGTGTTGTCCATGTCTTTAACTTGAGGCCAAACCATTTAGATTAATATCGTGTTTGCTAGGTCCTGAATTTGAGATCACTTAGCTAATATGAAGCACTAATCAGTCCATCCAAAAATCAGAACTGATGATAAAGGGCCATATGTTTCGATGACACCAAGTGTAGATATGCATGACTTTTTTTTGGACTTGTGGCGCTTTAATCCTAGCTATATCTTTTCTAATTTACCACGATATCATGCAAGAGGAAGACTTACCTAAGCACCACCTTCTTTGGACTCGAGCCTCCAAACAATGCAAAACCAAGTTAACTATGGTACTCTACTTAGATTGGCGCTACGGTTGATCATGATTATCTCACTTGTTCTACCACTTTTGAATGTTTACAGTTTGGCTAACAATGTTATTTCATGACTACTTTTGACAACATAATCTAAAATAGTTCAGCACCACACAATTCATAAATTACAAAGTTGAGGAAGCACAAGTCTCCTCATGCCACTATTTAACTTGTGGCTAACAAACACATGTAAGAAAGCCATGATATCAAATTCCACGGTCGACCACAGTCCACTATCTCTCTTTCTTCATGGAGAAATCTTATTGACCGTTTACAGAAAATGGATAAGGGGTGTGCAATATATGTCATCACTCGACATATGTGAATACCTTAGACACAGGATAGATGAAAGGCCGCAACTATTTAGACTCAATAGTGTGTTGGGAATGTCTTAAACTTGAGGCCAAACCATTTGGATTTAATTTCGTGTTTGGCAGGTCTTGAATTTGGGATCACTTAGCTAATATGAAGCACCAATCAGTCCATCCAACAATCTGAACTAATGAAAAAGGGCCGTATATTTCGACCACACCAAGTGTAGATATGCATGACTTTTATTTTTGACTTGTGGCACTTTAATCCTATATCTTTTCTAATTTACTTCGAAATCATGCAAAAGGAAGACTTATCTAAGCACCACCTTCTTTGGACTCGGGCCTCCAAACCATAGTTAACTGTGGGACTCTACTTAGATGGGTGGTACGGTTGATCATGATTATCAACCACTTTTGAATGTTTACAGTTTGGCTAACCATGTTATTGCATGACTAGTTCTCACAACATAATCTAAAAGAGTTCAGCACCACACAATTCAAAAATCACAAAGTTGAGGAAGCACAAGGCACCTCATGCCACTATTTTAACTTGTGGATAACAAACACATGTAAGAAAGCCATGATATCAAATTCCACGGTCGACCACAGTCCACTCTCTCTTTTTCCCTGGAGAAATCTTATTGACCGGCAAATAAACCAGGCAACCAGCTGCGCCAAAACCCTCTTTGCAAAAAGGGCAGGATCAAGTTATGGTGGCGTACACATGGGGTGTTCCCCGGGAGAAAAGCTTTGGACCATGCACAAAAGCTGTGTTGCTTGTTTTTTCATCTCTTTCACACGTAGCCTCCGGATAGGCGGGCAAAGATCAGCCGTGGCCTTTCTGCTCGATTAGAACCATCAGCGATCGAAGGCAGGAGCAAAGATCTGGGACGGGATCTCCATAGTCCTCTCGTTTCCACGGCTTTTAGGTTTTAAGGTAGTCTTTTCTTTTTCTGTCGTCTATCCAGCTTTTATTTTTTGCTGGGTTGCCTGCCTTTCCCCCCAGCCTCTCGCGCCTATGCTCGCTGATCAGGAGTGATAAGATCGCGCGAGATTGGCGCGAGGGTTCCCAAAGATCCATGGATTGATGGGTGGATTGCCCAAGCGTATCAGGGCGATTGGATGGCCACGGCTCAGTTGCACTGGGCACTGGGTGGGTGACGCGCGCGCGAGGAAGGAGCGCGGATGCTCGTGGGAGGCCAGGCGGGAGCTAGTCGCCGGCAACTTTGGTTGCACCCCGCATCGCCGGCCGACGTGTGTCCGCCTGCCGCTTCCTAGAACCAACCAAGTTTCGCGCTCGTCCTGAACTCTGCACATACTCCCTCTCTCACAGTTTATTAGGCGCGCGCGTACCTCTAGGTCGCAAATTTGATCAAGTTAGCATTAGTTATATGTTACAAAAATTATATCATTAGAAAGTTTAGATGTTCTATTTTCTAATGATATAATTTTTGCATTATATAATTAAAAATATATAGGTTAAATTGACGACCTAGGGGTACGCGCGCGCCTAATAAACTGTGAAGGAGGGAGTATCTCTGATGAAGATGTCTCATAGAGGCAAAATTTTGTTGATGTTTGGCTAACAGAGTGTGTTGTGGCCTCCAAATTTTGCTTTTGCAAGCAGTAGATGAAGTTGATTATATTTACTAACCAAGGAGATGGAAGAAGCTACGGAAGGGTCCACTTGAGATATAGGCCAGATGCCAGTGAAATGTAACTGGTGCTAGGTGCCACTGCTAATTTACAGTCAGGCCTGACATTTGCAAAGAAACTTAAAGCCTTTTCAGAATTTTCCTGCACAAACATATTGATATCATCAATGAAGAGTTAGGGCATCTCCAACGGAGCGGCGCAAACGGATACTGAGCGATCGTTTGCATCCGCGGGGTCGAAAAATGCGTCGGGTCCCTGCTCCAGCGGGACCACGCAAAGTGATCGGGCCACCCGCGGCGACGCAAACCTGACCCAAATATGCGCATCGGATGCGTCTCTACGGACGCTGCGCGGACGCGCAAAGTGTCCTATCGCGTCTGGCGGACGTTTCGTCGGGCCTGCCTGGCAGCGTCCCTGCCTCGATGCGTCTTTACTGACGCGCCAGCGACTGGCGCCGCTGCGTCGCTTCGGCAGTCTGCGCCACGTTAATGGCGATGCCTCGCCTGCCGAGCGGCCGCCGCCCACCTCCGCCAACACAGTAATGGCGATGCCACGCGTGCCGCACCCGTCGCCTGCCTCTGGCGCTTTTCTTCCTCATCCACTCCTCCACACAAACCCTAGCCGCCACAAGCTCCACCATAGCACCGTCTAGCTCGGCGGTCAAGGACGCGGGCCTGGGCGCTAAGGCTGGCAATGGGTCGGGTTTGGTCGGGTCAACCTAAACTAGACCCATGCCCATCACTCTTATCGGGCACACCTGTGACCCACGACCCTACCCATGGGTAAGGAATGAGACCCATGCCCAAACCCATCGGGCAACCCGACCCTATCGGGCAACCCATCGGGTACAAAAGATGGAGAGTTTGACGCAACCAAATATTTAGAACACATCGGCACATTGTTGGGCTGGCAGGACGAAGAGTGGTGTGTTCCCGTTCATGGCTTTGTGACTGCAAGTAGTACTAATATGCACATGTTTGGTGTCTGGATGCAAGAGCTTTGTGTGTAAACGATGTATGTGTATCATAGCCCACGTAACATACAAAATAATTCAATTATTTTAATTAGTAATATTAATCGGGTGACCCATCGGGCAACCCGTGGGCATAGACTGATACCCATGCCCGGCTCACGACTAATCGGGTTGCCCATGGGCGAACATCGAGATCCATACCCTACCCATTCGGGTCGGGTGCCATGGGCAGACGTACCCATGGGTCGAAATGCCGGCTTGACTGGGCGCCCCCGAGACCGGGTCCGCCGAGGTGGAGCAGCTACGGCCCCACGGTCGCCTACGCCCTCCTCGTTTTCGCAGGAGGAGCGTTGCTTCGAGTTTCTCCTCCGCATCGACGATGACCCCTCGACATCAAGCGGCTCCCGGACAAGTTCGTCGATAGCGTCGAGCCGGTCCAGTTGCAGCTACAGGAGGCCAGCTGCAACATCTGCCGGTGGCCTGTCGAGGTCTAGTTCGACGGGCAGGGCAAGATGTACCTGTCGGTGGCCTATCGAGGTCTTGTGTAAAACCATGTTCCCAATTATGTATTAGTTTTTGTAATGTTTTGAACTATGTGTATAAACGGGGAAGAGGGGAAAAAACAAGTAAAAAAATACGTCGGACCGCTAGAGGCACCCCTAGGCGCAAACGGACGCGCGGACAAAAACGAACATTTTCGCGTCCGCGGGCCGATGCAAACGGACGCGCCGAATAATTTTAAGTTTGAAATGCGTCGCCCCCTTGGAGATGCCCTTAATTTTCTAAGACTGTCGAAGTAGTTGAACAAGAATTATCCAATCCTTCCTAATTTCATAGTTCAGTAAACAATAAATGCATGCTTCAGGTGTAAATATGAATATTGCTTGTTGTGTGCAACTTCAATTTAGAAAAAAAAATGTAGCAGAAACTCAATTCGGCTCCCAGGTACGTATGATCCCTCTACCATAAAAACATATTTTCAAGTGTTAAAAAAATTTGACAAAAAATTTTACATGTACATCTCCATAATATATGTGTGTTTGTCAAGTTTCACAAAAAATAATATATTTTGTAGTCTACGTGAGAAAGAGAAAATTTATATTGTGACAAGTCTTTGTTTTAGCACCGAATTTTATCATTTTTACACACGCCACACGATAAGTCTATTTTCATGAAACGACTTTGTGAGCGCGTAGCACATGAAGATGTACGTGTGTATTTTTTGTTTTAAGTTTTTTAACATTTCAAAATGTTTTCAACATGCATTTCAAATAAAGGGAGCATATGCTCCCATGTGCTGAAACATCCCTATAAGAGATAGTAGGTTAATAAACTTCAAAATGGGCTTATAAAGATGTAGACCTAAACAACGGACAAGCAAGGATTGTGACTTCTAATGCTGCTACTTTAGACAATTATAACAAGGAAGACTTCTAATCCAGTCCCCAGTCTCTGTGACTACCGCGACTAGGGTCGAGTCGGGTGGTGGCGGTGCTGCTATGTCGATCTTCTTTGGAGGTGCGACTGATGGCCGGGCGAGTTCGTCGAGGAAGACGGTTGATGGGGGTAGTTGCATCTTGGAACCAAGTTGCGAAAACACCGTCGCTTCCTCATTCTTGCGCCGATCGATCCAGTCGACGGCGTAGCTAGCGAAGTGTCCACCAATCTGTTCTACCGCCCAGCAATAGGCGATCATGTTGGGGTCGGTCGATGGCGTTGTAGGTGCCAGAGGTTTGACTGGCGAATAGATTGGAGTTGCCGAAGCGGCGCAGGCGACTCGACGACGTTGTTGGTGTAGGGCTCGAAGGTGATCCGCGGGACATATCACATCTTGTCTCCCTTTGGCAAGGTGAGGACGATTCTGGGTCTGGCGTCGTTGATGTTCTTGGAGCCGTCAAAGTAGAAGGTCAAGTACTCAACCTTCGAGCATGCCTCGGGATGTTGCGTCTCGTCCCAGTCGACGAAGAAATCGGTGAGGGCCTGCGACTTGATGGCCTTGTTTGGCTTGTAGGAGATGTTGTGGCGTGGTTGCGGATGATGTCCGACAAGGGCGTGGAGGCAACTACCGTGATCGGGTGCTCCTAGAAGTAATGGCGTGGTCGTCGTTGCGCACAGAAAAATGCATACACCAGCTTCAAGTAACATGGATACCGCTGCTCCGAGTCAGTGAGCACCTCGCTAATATAATACACGGGTCGCTGCACCGGGTGCTCTTTGCCTTCCTTTGGTCGCTCGGCGACCATAACCGTTCTGACGACCCGGTTGGTGGTGGTGATGTACATGAGTATCGGCTCCTTCGATGCTGGGGCGGCGAGTATTGGCGTCTGTTGGAGCGCTGCTTTGAGGGCGGCCAGTTGAACGAATCGGGCTTCTTCATAAGGCGATAGAGGTGGCATGGCCTTTTCGCAGAGTCGTGGGATAAAACGGGTTGCCAAACACCTAGCGATTTTCTAGACTTCTAGTAGCCAAATAGGTTTGGTGATTCAGGCGATCACCAAGATCTTCTCCGGATTCGCATCGGTCCCTCGTTCGGACACAACGAAGCCGATTAGCTGCTCAATTGGGATGTGAACATGCATTTCTACAGCTTGAGCTTGATATCGTACGGGCCGAGGTTGGCCAACGTCTCAGCGTGGTTGACGATTAGGTTAGCCTTGCGAGTCGACTTGAATATGATGTCATCAATGTAGATGTGGATGATTCATCTAATCTGCTGCTCGGGGTAGTTTACATGCACCGCTGGTAAGTGGCTCCAGCGTTTTGAGGCCAAATGTCATTGCTGCTGTAGCATTAAGCACTGAACGGCGTGATGAAGTTTGTTTTAGCCTAGTCCTCGATTACCCGGAGTACACGTCGAGGAAGTACAACGACTCGGAGCCAGACGTGGCGTGATGGCATGGAGTTGTACACCGTTGGGGAACCCCAGGAGGAATGTGTGATGAGCATAGCAGCAAGTTTTCCTCAGTAAGAAACCAATATTTAATCGACCAGTAGGATAAAGGCGTGACTTCTGAAGGTGTTGCTAGCTGATTATTGGCAGGGCGCACTACCGGCATCAGCAGCAACTTGGAACGTGCACACAACACAACCAAAATACTTTGCCCCAACTTACAGTGAAGTTTCAATCTTACCGGTTTTGCTCAACAGAAAGGATTAGACGTATCGAGTGGAAAGAGATGTTTGCAGTAATTAAAGAGAACAGAGCTTACAGTAAGTAAATTGAGCAGGATTGCAGTGGTTGAATTTATCAGTGTAAAGGAAAGGACCGGAGTCCACAGTTCACTAGAGGTGTCTCTCCATAAAGATAAATAGCATGCTGAGTGAACAAATTACAGCTGGGAAATTGACAGAATATCGACCATACATGACAAGATGATTACTATGAGATTCGTTTGGGCATTACAACACAATACATAGACTGTAATCTAACTGCGTCTATGACTAATAATCCACCTTCTGGTTATCGTCTGAACCCCTTCCAGTATTAAGTTGCAAGCAACAGATTATCGCAATGTGTGTAAAGTAAACAATAGAATTACCCTCGGATAAAAACATTGTTGTTTTCTCCCTAGTAGCAACAACACATCTACAATCTTAAAAGTTATCGTCACTCTACCAGGAAACTAGAGGCATGAACCTACTATCGAGCATAAATACCCCCTCTTAGAGTCACAATCATCTACTTGGCCAGGGTATCTACTAGTAGCAACGGAGAGCATGCAAGATCACAAATAACATATGGCAAGAATATATAATCGATCTTAACATAGTATTCAATATTCATCGGATTCCAGCAAAGACAACATGTAGCATTACATAAAGATGATCTTGATCACGTAGGGCAGCTCACAAGATCTAAACATGAGGCACAAATTGGAGAAGACGACCATCTAGCTACTACTCTGGACCCATAGTCCAAGGATGAATGATGGTGCTTATCGTAACGCCGACTTCACACTGTTGGGAAACTCCAAGAGGAAGGTATGATGAGCATAGTAGCAAGTTTTGCCGCAGTAAGAAACCAATGTTTAATCGACCAATAGGAGAAAGGCGTGACTTCTGAAGGTGTTGCTGGCTGACTAGTGGCAGAGTGCACTACCGGCGTCAGCAACAACATGGAACCTGCACGCAACACAACCAAAGTACTTTGCCCCAACTTACAATGAGGTTGTCAATCTCACCGGTTTGCTGAACACAAAGGATTAGACGTATCGAATGGAAGGAGAGGTTTGTAGAAAGTAAACAAAACAGGATTGCAGTTGAATTTATCAGTAAAGGAAATAGGACCGGGGTCAACAGGTCACTAGAGGTGTCTCTCCATAAAGAAATAGCATGTTGGGTGATGTCTACGGGAGCTTCTATTCTTGTAGACAGTGTTGGGCCTCCAAGAGCAGAGGTTTGTAGAACAGCAGCAAGTTTCCCTTAAGTGGATCACCCAAGGTTTATCGAACTCAGGGAGGAAGAGGTCAAAGATATCCCTCTCATGCAACCCCGCAACCACAAAGCAAGAAGTCTCTTGTGTCCCCAACACACCTAATAGGTGCACTAGTTCGGCGAAGAGATAGTGAAATACAGGTGGTATGAATAAGTATGAGCAGTAGCAATGGCGCCAGAAAAGTGCTTGCTGGCGTGCAGTTGATGGTATTAATATTTGATGGCGTGTATTTCACACGTTCGTTGGGCAACCCCAAGAGGAAGGTATGATGCGCACAGCAGCAAGTTTTCCCTCAGAAAGAAACCAAGGTTTATCGAACCAGGAGGAGCCAAGAAGCACGTTGAAGGTTGATGGCGGCGGGATGTAGTGCGGCGCAACACCGGAGATTCCGGCGCCAACGTGGAACCCGCACAACACAACCAAACTACTTTGCCCCAACGAAACAAGTGAGGTTGTCAATCTCACCGGCTTGCTGTAACAAAGGATTAACCGTATTGTGTGGAAGATGATTGTTTGCAGAGAAAACAAGTAGAAACAAGTATTGCAAGTAGATTGTATTTCAAGTAAAGAGAATTGGACCGGGGTCCACAGCTCACTAGAGGTGTCTCTCCCATAAGACGAACGAGCATGTTGGGTGAACAAATTACAGTTGGGCAATTGACAAATAAAGAGAGCATGACCATGCACATACATATCATGATGAGTATAGTGAGATTTAATTGGGCATTACGACAAAGTACATAGACCGCCATCCAACCGCATCTATGCCTAAAAAGTCCACCTTCAGAGTTATCATCCGAACCCCTCCAGTATTAAGTTGCAAAGCAACGGACAATTGCATTAAGTATGGTGCGTAATGTAATCAACAACTACATCCTTAGACATAGCATCAATGTTTTATCCCTAGTGGCAACAAGACAACACAACCTTAGAACTTTCTCATCATCGTCCCGGTGTCAATGCGGCATGAACCCACTATCGAGCATAAGTACTCCCTCTTGGAGTTAAAAGCATCTACTTGGCCAGAGCATCTACTAATAACGGAGAGCATGCAAGATCATAAACAACACATAAGCATAACTTTGATAATCAACATAACAAGTATTCTCTATTCATCGGATCCCAACAAACGCAACATATAGAATTACATATAGATGATCTTGATCATGATAGGCAGCTCACAAGATCCGACAATGATAGCACAATGGGGAGAAGACAACCATCTAGCTACTGCTATGGACCCATAGTCCAGGGGTAGACTACTCACTCATCACTCCGGAGGCGACCATGGCGGTGTAGAGTCCTCCGGGAGATGATTCCCCTCTCCGGCAGGGTGCCGGAGGCGATCTCCAGGATCCCCCGAGATGGGATCGGCGGCGACGGCGTCTCGCAATGTTTTCCGTATCGTGGCTCTCGGTACCGGGGGTTTCGTCACGGAGGCTATTTGTAGGCGGAAGGGCAAGTCAAGAGGCGGCACAGGGGGCCCAAACCACGGGCCGGCGCGGCCGGGGGTGGGGCCGCGCCGCCCTAGGGTTTGGCCACCCCGTGGCCCCTCTTCGTCTCTCCTTCGGACTTCCGGAAGCTTCGTGAGAAAATAGGCCTCCGGGCTTTTATTTCGTCCAATTCCGAGAATATTTCTTTACTAGGATTTCTGAAACCAAAAACAGCGAGAAAACAAGAATCGGCACTTCGGCATCTTGTTAATAGGTTAGTTCCGTAAAATGCACGAATATGACATAAAGTGTGCATAAAACATGTAGATAACATCAATAATGTGGCATGGAACACAAGAAATTATCGATACGTTGGAGACGTATCAGCATCCCCAAGCTTAGTTCCGCTCGTCCCGAGCAGGTAAAACGATAACAAAGATAATTTCCGGAGTGACATGCCATCATAAACTTGATCATACTATTTGTAAAGCATATGTAGAGAATGCAGCGATCAAAACAATGTGTATGACATGAGTAAACAAGTGAATCATAAAGCAAAGACTTTTCATGAATAGCATTTCAAGACAAGCATCAATAAGTCTTGCATAAGAGTTAACTCATAAAGCAATAATTCGAAGTAAAGGTATTGAAGCAACACAAAAGAAGATTAAGTTTCAGCAGGTTGCTTTCAACTTGTAACATGTATATCTCATGGATATTGTCAACATAGAGTAATATAATAAGTGCAATAAGCAAGTATGTAAGAGTCAATGCACAGTTCACACAAGTGTTTGCTTCTTGAGGTGGAGAGAAATAGGTGAACTGACTCAACATAAAAGTAAAGGAATGGTCCTCATAGAGGAAAAGCATCGATTGCTATATTTGTGCTAGAGCTTTGATTTTGAAAACATGAAACAATTTTGTCAACGGTAGTAATAAAGCATATGCATCATGTAAATTATATCTTATAAGTCTGCAAGCCTCATGCATAGTGTACTAATAGTGCTCGCACCTTGTCCTAATTAGCTTGGACTACCTGGATTATCACCGCAATACATATGCTTTAACCAAGTATCACAAAGGGGTACCTCTATGCCGCCCGTACAAAGGTCTAAGGAGAAAGCTCGCATTTGGATTTCTCGCTTTTGATTATTCTCAACTTAGACATCCATACCGGGACAACATAGACAACAGATAATGGACTCCTCTTTTAATGCTTTAAGCATTCAACAACAATTAATTCTTTTCTCATTAGAGATTTGAGGATGTTTGTCCAAAACTGAAACTTCCACCATGGAACATGGCTTTAGTTAGCGGCCCAATGTTCTTCTCTCACAATATGCATGCTCAAACCATTCAACTCGGTGTAGATCGCCCTTACTTCGGACAAGACGAACATGCATAGCAACTCACATGAAATTCAACAATGAGTTGATGGCGTTCCCCAGTAAACATGGTTATCGCACAACAAGCAACTTAATAAGAGATAAAGTGCATAATTACATATTCAATACCACAATAGTTTTTAAGCTATTTGTCCCATGAGCTATATATTGCAAAGGTGAATGATGGAATTTTAAAGGTAGCACTCAAGCAACTTACTTTGGAATGGCTGGAAAATACCATGTAGTAGGTAGGTATGGTGGACACAAATGGCATAGTGGTTGGCTCAAGTATTTTGGATGCATGAGAAGTATTCCCTCTCGATACAAGGTTTAGGCTAGCAAGGTTATTTGAGGCAAACACAAGGATGAACGGTACAGCAAAACTCACATAAAAGACATATTGAAAGCATTATAATACTCTATACCGTCTTCCTTGTTGTTCAAACTCAAAACTAGAAATTATCTAGACCTTAGAGAAACCAAATATGCAAACCAAATTTTAGCATGCTCTATGTATTTCTTCATTAATGGGTGCAAAGCATATGATGCAAGAGCTTAAACATGAGCACAACAATTGCCAAGTATCACATTACCCAAAACATTTATAGCAATTACTACATGTATCATTTTCCAATTCCAACCATATAACAATTTAACGAAGGAGAAACTTCGCCATGAATACTATGAGTAGAAACCAAGGACATATTTGTCCATAAGCTACAGCGGAGTGTGTATCTCTCCCATAAAGTGAATGCTAGGATCCATTTTATTCAAACAAAACAAAAACAAAAACAAAACGACGCTCCAAGAAAAAGCACATAAGATGTGGCCGAATAAAAATGTAGTTTCAGGGGAGGAACCCGATAATTTGTTGATGAAGAAGGGGATGCCTTGGGCATCCCCAAGCTTAGACGCTTGAGTCTTCTTGATATATGCAGGGGTGAACCACCGGGTGCATCCCCAAGCTTAGAGCTTTCACTCTCCTTGATCATGTTGCATCATACTCCTCTCTTGATCCTTGAAAACTTCCTCCACACCAAACTCGAAACAACTCATTAGAGGGTTAGTGCACAATATAAATTGACATATTCAGAGGTGACACACTCATTCTTAACACTTCTGGACATTGCATAATGCTACTGGACATTAGTGGATCAAAGAAATTCATCCAACATAGCGAAAGAGGCAATGCGAAATAAAAGGCAGAATCTGTCAAAACAGAACAGTTCGTATTGACGAATTTTAAAATGGCACCAGACTTGCTCAAATGAAAATGCTCAAATTGAATGAAAGTTGCGTACATATCTGAGGATCATGCACGTAAATTGGCATAATTTTCTGAGCTTCCTGCAGGGCAGTGGGCTCAGATTCGTGACAGCAAAGAAATCTGGAACTGCGCAGTAGTCCAAATCTAGTACTTACTTTTCTATCAACGGCTTAACTTGGCACAACAAAACTCAAAACTAAGATAAGGAGAGGTTGCTACAGTAGTAAACAACTTCCAAGACACAAAATAAAAACAAAGTACTGTAGGTAAAAACATGGGTTGTCTCCCATAAGCGCTTTTCTTTAACGCCTTTCAGCTAGGCGCGAAAGTGTGTATCAAGTATTATCGAAGGGTGGTGCATTCTCAGCGAGGTGTGGAGTTTTCTCAACTAGGCATATTATATTAGATACATAAGTTTTAGCATCTCCCTTTTCATTAGTCTTAGGCGTGCTACTCTCATCAAACAAATTTTCAGGAACAAGCCAAGCATAGTTATTTTCTAGTGCATCATTCATAGCTAGGAGCTTACATGGTATTGGTGCTTTGATCTCCCCTCCATCATCAATATTATTAGTGTATCTTATTCTATCCATATCCATCTTTTCAAGGAGACTAACAAAATTAGTAGGAGAACCAAGCATATTAAATTTAGCAAACACCTTTCTAGCTTCTCTTGCTAGACCACCAAATTCTCTAAGAAGGGTTTCTAATACAAAATCTTTCTTTTCCCCTTCTTCCATATCACCAAGCGTGAAAAACATGTGTTGGATTATAGGATTAAGATTAACAAATTTAGTTTCCAACAAGCGAACTAAATGCGCAGCAGCAATTTCATAAGTAGGCGCAATATCTATCAAGTGTCTATCTTCAAAATTTTCAATGGTACTAACATGGTTGAAGAATTCTTCTATATTATTTCTCCCGACTATAGACCCACGTCCTACCGGTATGTTCTTTGTGGTAAAATTAAAAGGAAACATGATGAATTGAGTAAAGTGAATGCAGGTAAACTAATTTTTTTGTGTTTTTGATATAGCAAACAAAATAGCAAATAAAGTAAAACTAGCAACTAATTTTTTTTTGTGTTTTGATTTAGTGCAGCAAACAAAGTAGTAAATAAAATAAAGCAAGACAAAAACAAAGTAAAGAGATTGAGAAGTGGAGACTCCCCTTGCAGCGTGTCTTGATCTCCCCGGCAACGGCGCCAGAAAAAGAGCTTGATGGCGTGTATTTCACACGTTCGTTGGGCAACCCCAAGAGGAAGGTATGATGCGCACGAGCAGCAAGTTTTCCCTCGAAAAGAAACCAAGGTTTATCGAACCAGGAGGAGCCAAGAAGCACGTTGAAGGTTGATGGCGGCGGGATGTAGTGCGGCGCAACACCAGAGATTCCGGCGCCAACGTGGAACCTGCACAACACAACCAAACTACTTTGCCCCAACGAAACAGTGAGGTTGTCAATCTCACCGGCTTGCTGTAACAAAGGATATTGTGTGGAAGATGATTGTTTGCAGAGAAAACAGTAGAAACAAGTATTGCAGTAGATTGTATTTCAGTAAAGAGAATTGGACCGGGGTCCACAGTTCACTAGAGGTGTCTCTCCCATAAGACGAACAAGCATGTTGGGTGAACAAATTACAGTTGGGCAATTGACAAATAAAGAGAGCATGACCATGCACATACATATCATGATGAGTATAGTGAGATTTAATTGGGCATTACGACAAAGTACATAGACCGCCATCCAACCGCATCTATGCCTAAAAAGTCCACCTTCAGGTTATCATCCGAACCCCTCCGGTATTAAGTTGCAAAGCAACGGACAATTGCATTAAGTATGGTGCGTAATGTAATCAACAACTACATCCTTAGACATAGCATCAATGTTTTATCCCTAGTGGCAACAAGACAACACAACCTTAGAACTTTCCGTCACTCGTCCCGAGTGTCAATGCAGGCATGAACCCACTATCGAGCATAAGTACTCCCTCTTGGAGTTAAAAGCATCTACTTGGCCAGAGCATCTACTAATAACGGAGAGCATGCAAGATCATAAACAACACATAAGCATAACTTTGATAATCAACATAACAAGTATTCTCTATTCATCGGATCCCAACAAACGCAACATATAGAATTACATATAGATGATCTTGATCATGATAGGCAGCTCACAAGATCCGACAATGATAGCACAATGGGGAGAAGACAACCATCTAGCTACTGCTATGGACCCATAGTCCAGGGGTAGACTACTCACTCATCACTCCGGAGGCGACCATGGCGGTGTAGAGTCCTCCGGGAGATGATTCCCCTCTCCGGCAGGGTGCCGGAGGCGATCTCCGAGGATCCCCCGAGATGGGATCGGCGGCGACGGCGTCTCGGCAATGTTTTCCGTATCGTGGCTCTCGGTACCGGGGGTTTCGTCACGGAGGCTATTTGTAGGCGGAAGGGCAAGTCAAGAGGCGGCACGGGGGCCCAAACCACGGGCCGGCGCGGCCAGGGGTGGGGCCGCGCCGCCCTAGGGTTTGGCCACCCCGTGGCCCCTCTTCGTCTCTCCTTCGGACTTCCGGAAGCTTCGTGAGAAAATAGGCCTCCGGGCTTTTATTTCGTCCAATTCCGAGAATATTTCTTTACTAGGATTTCGAAACCAAAAACAGCGAGAAAACAAGCAATCGGCACTTCGGCATCTTGTTAATAGGTTAGTTTCAGAAAATGCACGAATATGACATAAAGTGTGCATAAAACATGTAGATAACATCAATAATGTGGCATGGAACACAAGAAATTATCGATACGTTGGAGACGTATCAATATTGCAGGAAGTAAAGATGCAGTAAAACAGTAAACAAGCAGCGATAGCAGTATTTAGGAACAAGGCCTAGGGATCATACTTTCACTAGTGGACAACTCTCAACATTGATCACATAACAGAATAAATAGATAGATGCTAGACTCTACACTCTCTTGTAGGATGATGAACACCACTAACTGTGTAGGATTACACGAACCCTCAATGCCAGAGTTAACAAGCTCCACAATATTCAATGTTCATGTTTAAATAACCTTAGAGTGCATGACAGATCAACATAATCAAACCAAGTACTAACATAGCATGCACACTGTCACCTTCACACTACGAAAGGAGGAATAGATCACATCAATACTATCATAGCAATAGTTAACTTCATAATCTATAAGAGATCACAATCATAGCCTACGCCAAGTACTACACGATGCACACACTGTCACCATTACACCGTGCAGGAGGAATAGAGTACTTTAATAACATCACTAGAGTAGCACGCAGATATATTGTGATACAAAACACATTGCAATCATAAAGAGATATAAATAAGCACTTCACTATGCCATTCATAACAGTGAATAAGTATTCTGTGAAATATAGCCTAAGATACCCACACGGTGCACACACTGTCACCTTACACACGTGGGACAAGGAGTCTCCGGAGATCACATAAGTAAAACCCACTTGACTAGCATAATGACATCTAGATTACAAGCATCATCATATGAATCTCAATCATGTAAGGCAGCTCATGAGATTATTGTATTGAAGTACATAGGAGAGAGATGAACCACATAGCTACCGGTACAGCCCCGAGCCTCGATGGAGAACTACTCCCTCCTCATGGGAGACAAGCAGCGTTGATGAAGATGGCGGTGGTGTCGATGGAGGAGCCTTCCGGGGGCACTTCCCCGTCCCGGCGGCGTGCCGGAACGGAGACTCCTGTCCCCCGGATCTTGGCTTCGCGATGGCGGCGGCTCGGGAAGGTTTTCTCTGGTTTCGTCGAACGTGTCGAGGTTTTTAGGTCAGGGACCTTTATATAGGCGAAGAGGCGGAGTCGGAGGGTCGACGAGGCGACGACACACTAGGGGGGCGCGGCCAAGGCCAGGGCCGCGCCACCCTGTCGTCTGGGGCCCACAGGGCCCTCCTCTGGCGGCTCTCGGGTGTTCTGGAAGCTTCGTGGAAAAATAGGATGCTGGGCGTTGATTTCGTCCGATTCCGAGAATATTTCCTTACTAGGATTTCTGGAACCAAAAACAGCAGAAAACAGCAACTGGCCCTTCGGCATCTCGTCAATAGGTTAGTTCCGGAAAACGCATAAATATGACATAAAGTATGTATAAAACATGTAGATATCATCAATAATGTGGCATGGAACATAAGAAATTATCGATACGTCGGAGACGTATCAGCATCCCCAAGCTTAGTTCCCGCTCGTCCCGAGCAGGTAAACGATAACAAAGATAATTTCTGGAGTGACATGCCATCATAACCTTGATCATACTATTGTAAACACATGTAATGAATGCAGCGATCAAAACAATGGTAATGACATGAGTAAACAAATGAATTATAAAGCAAAGACTTTTCATGAATAGTACTTTCAAGACAAGCATCAATAAGTCTTGCATAAGAGTTAACTCATAAAGCAATAAATTCATAGTAAAGGCATTGAAGCAACACAAAAGAAGATTAAGTTTCAGCGGTTGCTTTCAACTTATAACATGTATATCTCATGGATATTGTCAATGTAAAGTAATATAACAAGTGCAATATGCAAGTATGTAGGAATCAATGCACAGTTCACACAAGTGTTTGCTTCTTGAGATGGAGAGAAATAGGTGAACTGACTCAACATAAAAGTAAAAGAAAGGCCCTTCACAGAGGGAAGCATTGATTGCTATATTTGTGCTAGAGCTTTGATTTTGAAAACAAGAAACAATTTTGTCAACGGTAGTAATAAAGCATATGTGTTATGTAAATTATATCTTTCAAGTTGCAAGCCTCATGCATAGTATACTAATAGTGCCCGCACCTTGTCCTAATTAGCTTGGATTACCGGGATTGTCATCGCACTACACATGTTTTAACCAAGTGTCACAAAGGGGTACCTCTATGCCGCCTGTACAAAGGTCTAAGGAGAAAGCTCGCATTCGATTTCTCGCTTTTGATTATTCTCAACTTAGACATCCATACCGGGACAACATAGACAACAGATAATGGACTCCTCTTTAATGCATAAGCATGTAGCAACAATTAATGTTCTCATATGAGATTGAGGATATATGTCCAAAACTGAAACTTCCACCATGGATCATGGCTTTAGTTAGCGGCCCAATGTTCTTCTCTAACATTATGCATGCTCTAACCATTAAATGAGTGGTAAATGTCCCTTACTTCAGACAAGACGAACATGCATAGCAACTCACATGATATTCAACAAAGAGTAGTTGATGGCGTCCCCAGGAACATGGTTATCGCACAACGAGCAACTTAATAAGAGATAAAGTGCATAAGTACATATTCAATACCACAATAGTTTTTAAGCTATTTGTCCCATGAGCTATATATTGCAAAGGTAAAGAATGGAAATTTTAAAGGTAGCACTCAAGCAATTTACTTTGGAATGGCGGAGAAATACCATGTAGTAGGTAGGTATGGTGGACACAAATGGCATAGTGGTTGGCTCAAGGATTTTGGATGCATGAGAAGTAATCCCTCTCGATACAAGGTTTAGGCTAGCAAGGTTATTTAAAACAAACACAGTATAAAACGGTGCAGCAAGACTCACATAAAAGACATATTGTAAACATTATAAGACTCTACACCGTCTTCCTTGTTGTTCAAACTCTTTACTAGAAATTATCTAGACCTTAGAGAGACCAATTATGCAAACCAAATTTTAGCAAGCTCTATGTATTTCTTCATTAATGGGTGCAAAGTATATGATGCAAGAGCTTAAACATGAGCACAACAATTGCCAAGTATCAAATTATTCAAGACATTATACCAATTACCACATGTAGCATTTCCCGTTTCCAACCATATAACAATTTAACGAAGAAGATTCAACCTTCGCCATGAATACTATGAGTAAAGCCTAAGGACATATTTGTCCATATGCAACAGCGGAGCGTGTCTCTCTCCCACACAAGCATTTATTCAGAGAATGAAAATAACAAAACGAAAATAAAAGCACACAGACGCTCCAAGTAAAGCACATAAGATGTGACCGAATAAAAATATAGTTTCAAGAGAAGAAACCTGATAATTTGTCAATGAAGAAGGGGATGCCCAAGGCATCCCCAAGCTTAGATGCTTGAGTCTTCTCGAAATATGCAGGGATGAACCACGGGGGCATCCCCAAGCTTAGACTTTTCACTCTTCTTGATCATAGTATATCATCCTCCTCTCTTGACCCTTGAAAACTTCCTCCACACCAAACTCGAAACAAACTCATTAGAGGGTTAGTGCATAATCAAAAATTCACATGTTCAGAGGTGACACAATCATTCTTAACACTTCCGGACATTGCTCAAAGCTACTGGAAGGTAATGGAACAAAGAAATCCATCCAACACAGCGAAAGAGGCAATGCGAAATAAAAGGCAGAATCTGTCAAAACAGAACAGTCCGTAAAGACGAATTTTATTGAGGCACCAGACTTGCTCAAATGAAAATTGTCAAATTGAACGAAAGTTGCGTACATATCTGAGGATCACTCACGTAAATTGGCATAATTTTCTGAGTTACCTACAGAGAATTAGGCCCAGATTCGTGACAGCAAGAAATCTGTTTCTGCTCAGTAATCCAAATCTAGTATGAACCTTACTATCAAAGACTTTACTTGGCACAACAATGCAATAAAACTAAGATAAGGAGATGTTGCTACAGTAGTAACAACTTCCAAGACACAAATATAAAACAAATTACTGTAGTAAAATAAACACATGGGTTATCTCCCAAGAAGTTCTTTCTTTATAGCCATTAAGATGGGCTGAGTAGTTTTTATGATGCACTCGCAAGAAACAGTATTTGAAGCAAAAGAGAGCATCAAGAGGCAAATTCAAAACACATTTAAGCCTAACATGCTTCCTATGCATAGAAATCTTGTAAATAAACAAATTCATGAAGCATGATGCAACAAGCATAGAAAGATAAAACAAGTGTAACTTCAAAAATTTCAGCATATAGAGAGGTGTTTTAGTAACATGAAAATTTCTACAACCATATTTTCCTCTCTCATAATAAATTTCAGTAGCATCATGAGCAAACTCAACAATATAACTATCACATAAAGCATTCTTATCATGAGTCTCATGCATAAAATTATTACTCTCCACATAAGCATAATCAATTTTATTAGTAATAGTGGGAGCAAATTCAACAAAGTAGCTATCATTATTATTCTCATCATCAAATATAGGAGGCATATTGTAATCATAATCAAATTTATCCTCCATAACAAAGTGGTACTAAAAGACTACTATCATTATAATCATCATAAATAGGAGGCAAAGTATCGTCAAAGTAAATTTTCTCCTCAATGCTCGGGGGACTAAAAATATCATGCTCATCAAAACCAGCTTCCCCAAGCTTAGAATTTTCCATATCATTAGCAACAATGGTATTCAAAGTATTCATGCTAATATGTTACATGGGTTTTTTAATTTTCGGATCAAACCATCCATGTCTTAAATCAGGAAATAGAATAAGAAGCTCATTGTTGTCCATTATGCCACCTAGTGTAAACAAGAAACAAAAAGATGCAATTGCAGGATCTAAAGGAAATAGCTTCGAGCACACACACAACGGCGCCAGAAAAGTACTTTACCTGGGACCGGAGTATGAATGTCTTTTACCTTTCCTCCCCGGCAACGGCGCCAGAAAAGTGCTTAGTTGCCGGGGTCCGGTGTGTGTGTGCCGTTTACCTTTCCTCCCCGGCAACGGCGCCAGAAAAGTGCTTGATGTCTACGGGAGCTTCTATTCTTGTAGATAGTGTTGGGCCTCCAAGAGCAGAGGTTTGTAGAACAGCAGCAAGTTTCCCTTAAGTGGATCACCCAAGGTTTATCGAACTCAAGGAGGAAGAGGTCAAAGATATCCCTCTCATGCAACCCCGCAACCACAAAGCAAGAAGTCTCTTGTGTCCCCAACACACCTAATAGGTGCACTAGTTCGGCGAAGAGATAGTGAAATACAGGTGGTATGAATAAGTATGAGCAGTAGCAATGGCACCAGAAAAGTGCTTGCTGGCGTGCAGTTGATGGTATTAATATTGCAGGAAGTAAAGATGCAGTAAAACAGTAAACAAGCAGCGATAGCAGTATTTAGGAACAAGGCCTAGGGATCATACTTTCACTAGTGGACAACTCTCAACATTGATCACATAACAGAATAAATAGATAGATGCTAGACTCTACACTCTCTTGTTGGATGATGAACACCACTAATCGTGTAGGATTACACGAACCCTCAATGTCGGAGTTAACAAGCTCCACAATATTCAATGTTCATGTTTAAATAACCTTAGAGTGCATGACAGATCAACATAACCAAACCAAGTACTAACATAGCATGCACACTGTCACCTTCACACTACGAAAGAGGAATAGATCACATCAATACTATCATAGCAATAGTTAACTTCATAATCTACAAGAGATCACAATCATAGCCTACGCCAAGTACTACACGATGCACACACTGTCACCATTACACCGTGCAGGAGGAATAGAGTACTTTAATAACATCACTAGAGTAGCACGCAGATATATTGTGATACAAAACACATTGCAATCATAAAGAGATATAAATAAGCACTTCACCGTGCCATTCATAACGATGAATAAGTATTCTGTGAAATATAGCCTAAGAGACCCACACGGTGCACACACTCGTCACCTTTACACACGTGGGACAAGGAGTCTCCGGAGATCACATAAGTAAAACCCACTTGACTAGCATAATGACATCTAGATTACAAGCATCATCATATGAATCTCAATCATGTAAGGCAGCTCATGAGATTATTGTATTGAAGTACATAGGAGAGAGATGAACCACATAGCTACCGGTACATCCCCGAGCCTCGATGGAGAACTACTCCCTCCTCATGGGAGACAGCAGCGTTGATGAAGATCTCGGTGGTGTCGATGGAGGAGCCTTCCGGGGGCACTTCCCCGTCCCGGCGGCGTGCCGGAACAGAGACTCCTGTCCCCAGATCTTGGCTTCGCGATGGCGGCGGCTCTGGAAGGTTTTCTCTGGTTTCGTCGAACGTGTCGAGGTTTTTAGGTCAGGGACCTTTATATAGGCGAAGAGGCGGAGTCGGAGGGTCGACGAGGCGACTAGGGGGCGCGGCCAAGGCCTGGGCCGCGCCACCCTGTCGTCTGGGGCCCACAGGGCCCTCCTCTAGCGGCTCTCGGGTGTTCTGGAAGCTTCGTGCAAAAATAGGATGCTGGGCGTTGATTTCGTCCGATTCCGAGAATATTTCCTTACTAGGATTTCTGGAACCAAAAACAGCAGAAAACAGGAACTGGCCCTTCGGCATCTCGTCAATAGGTTAGTTCCGGAAAACGCATAAATATGACATAAAGTATGTATAAAACATGTAGATATCATCAATAATGTGGCATGGAACATAAGAAATTATCGATACGTCAGAGACGTATCATTGGGTAAAGAAATTACAGCCGGGCAATTGACAGAATATCCATCGATACATGACACGATGATTACTATGATAATTTGGTATTGGGCATTACACCATAATATATAGACAGTAATCCAACTGCGTCTATGACTAATAATCCACCTTCACGTTAGCGTCCGCACCCCTTCCAGTATAAAGTTGCAAGCAACAGACTATCGCAATAAGCAATGTGTGTAAAGTAAATAATAGAATTACCCTTGGATAAAACATTGTTGGGTTATCCCTAGTAGCAACAGCAAATCTGCAACCTTAGAAGTTATAAAGTCACTCTCCCAGATTACTAGAGGCATGAACCTACTATCGAGCATAAATACCCCCTCTTGGAGTCACAAATATCCACTTGGCCAGAGTTTCTACTAGCAACGGAGAGCATGCAAGATCACAAATAACATATGACATGAATATATAATCAATCTTAACATAGTACACAATATTCATCGGATCCCAGCAAACCAAACATAGAGGATTACATAAAGATGATCTTGATAAATGAAGCACAAGGTGGAGAAGACAACCATCTAGCTACTGCTATGGACCCATAGTCCAGGGATGAACAACTCACGCATCACTTCGGAGGCAGGCATGGCGATGTAGATGCCTCCGGCGATGATTTCCCCCTCCGGCAAGGTGCCGAGAAGAGCTTCAGAACCCCCCGAGATGGGTTCGGTGATGGCGGCCGCGATGGAACTTTTCGTGGATTTTGGCTCAGGTCTCTAGGGTTTTCCCGAGAGTGTGAATAAATAGGCGAAGGATTAAGGACGGTGGGGCGCTTGTGGATCCCACACCTGCCCTAGGCGCGTGCCAGCCCTAGGCCACGCCTAGGAGTGATTTGGGCGCCCTGGTGCACCTCTTCGTCCCCCCTCCTGACTTCGTCTTCGTTTTGGTAAAATATTGACTTTGGCTTTTGTTTCGCACAATTCCGAGAATATTTCCTATACAACTTTTCTCAAATACAAAAACAACAGAAAACAGGGAACTCGCATTGTGGCATCTTGTTAATAGGTTAGTGCCGGAAATCATGTAAAAGTGCAACGAAGTGCAAACAAAACATGTATGAATTGGTGTAAAACAAGCATAGAGCATCAAAAATTATAGATACGTTTGAGACGTATCAATGAACTACTCACGCATCACTTCGGAAGCGAGCATGGCGATGTAGATGCCTCCGGTTATGATTTCCCCCTCCGGCAGGGTGCCGAGAAGAGCTTCAGAACCCTCCCGAGATGGGTTCTGCAATGGCGGCCACGACAAAACTTTTTGTGGATGGAGGCTCGGGTGTTCAGGGTTTTCCCGAGATCGTGAATAAATAGGCGAAGGGGCGATGTCGGTGGAGGCCGGGGTGGCCCACACCACCCCTACGAGCGGGTCAGGGCTAGGCCGCGCCTAGGGCTGGTGTGGCCGCCCTGCTGCCCCCTTTGACTCCCTTCTGGACTCTGTCTTCATTACGGAGAAATATTGACTTCGGATTTTGTTCGTCCAATCCCGAGAATATTTCCTGTACAACTATTCTGAAATACAAAACAGCAGAAAACATGGAACTGGCACTGTGGCATCTTGTTAATAGGTGATAACGCGTGAAGCACACGTCCGTTGGGAACCCCAAGAGGAAGGTGTGATGCGTACAGCAGCAAGTTTTCCCTCAGTAAGAAACCAAGGTTATCGAACCAGTAGGAGTCAAGGGCCACGTGAAGGTTGTTGGTGACGGAGTGTAGTGCGGCGCAACACCAGGGATTCCGGCGCCAACGTGGAACCTGCACAACATAATCAAAATACTTTGCCCCAACGTAACAATGAGGTTGTCAATCTCACCGGCTTGCTGTAAACAAAGGATTAAACATATGGTGTGGAGAATGATGTTTGCTTGTGAAGAACAACAGAGAACAGAGATTGCAGTTGATTGTATTTCAGATGTAAAAGAATGGACCGGGGTCCACAGTTCACTAGTGGTGTCTCTCCGATAAGAAATAGCATGTTGGGTGAACAAATTACAGTTGGGAAATTGACAAATAGAGAGGGCATAACAATGCACATACATATCATGATGACTACTATGAGATTTAATTAGGGCATTACGACAAAGTACATAGACCACTATCCAGCATGCATCGATGCCTAAAAAGTCCACCTTCGGGTTAGCACCCGCACCCCTTCCAGTATTAAGTTGCAAACAACAGACAATTGCATTAAGTATGGTGCGTAATGTAATCAACACAAATATCCTTAGACAAAGCATTGATGTTTTATCCCTAGTGGCAACAAGCACATCCACAACCTTAGAACTTTCCGTCACTCGTCCCGCATTCAATGGAGGCATGAACCCACTATCGAGCGTAAATACTCCCTCTTGGAGTCACAAGTATCAACTTGGCCGGAGCCTCTACTAGCAACGGAGAGCATGCAAGAACATAAACAACACATATATGATAGATTGATAATCAACTTGACATAGTATTCCATATTCATCGGATCCCAACAAACACAACATGTAGCATTACAAATAGACGATCTTGATCATGATAGGCAGCTCACAAGATCTAACATGATAGCACAATGAGGAGAAGACAACCATCTAGCTACTGCTATGGACCCATAGTCCAAGGATGAACTACTCACACATCAGTCCGGAGGCGATCATGGTGATGTAGAGTCCTCCGGGAGATGATTCCCCTCTCCGGCAGGGTGCCGGAGGCGATCTCCTGAATCCCCCGAGATGGGATTAGCGGCGGCGTCTCTGGAACTTTTTCCGTATCGTGGCTCTCGGTAATAGGGTTTTCGCGACGGAGAGTATAAGTAGGCGGAAGGGCAGAGTCGGAGGAGGCATGAGGGGCCCACACCACAGGCCGCGCCGCCCTATGGTTTGGCCACCTCGTGGCCCCACTTCGTATGCCTTCGATCTTCTGGAAGCTCCGTGGAAAAATAAGACCCTGGGCGTTGATTTCGTCCAATTCCGAGAATATTTCCTTTGTAGGATTTCTGAAACCAAAAACAGCAGAAAACAGGAACTGGCGTTTCGGCATCTTGTCAATAGGTTAGTGCCGGAAAATGCATATAAATGATGTAAAGTGTGTATAAAACATGTGAGTATTGTCATAAAACTAGCATGGAACATCAGAAATTATAGATACGTTTGAGACGTATCAAGCATCCCCAAGCTTAGTTCCTACTCGCCCTCGAGTAGGTAAACGATAACAAGGATAATTTCTGAAGTGACATGCTGCTATCATAATCTTGATGAATACTATTGTAAAGCATATGAGATGAATGAAGTGATTCAAAGCAATGGTAAACATAATGACTAAACAACTAATCATATAGCAAATACTTTTCATGAATAGTACTTTCAAGACAAGCATCAGTAAGTCTTGCACAGGAGTTAACTCATAAAGCAATAAATTCTTAGTAGAAAGTTTTGAAGCAACACAAAGGAAGATATAAGTTTCAGCAGTTGCTTTCAACTTCAACATGTACATCTCATGGATACATCTCATGGATAATTTTCAACACAAAGTAATATGATGAATGCAAATAAGCAAGTATGTAGGAATCAATGCACACAGTTGACACAAGTGTTTGCTTCTAAGATAGAAAGAAGTAGGTAAACTGACTCAACATAAAGTAAAAGAATGGCCCTTCGCAGAGGGAAGCATGGATTACTATTTTTTGTGCTAGAGCTTTTATTTTGAAAACATAGAAACAATTTTGTCAACGGTAGTAATAATTCATATGTGTTATGCATAAGACATCCTATAAGTTGCAAGCCTCATGCATAGAATACCAATAGTGCTCGCACCTTGTCCTAATTAGCTTGGATTTACATGGATTATCATTGCATAACATATGTTTCAACCAAGTGTCACAAAGGGGTACCTCTATGCCGCCTGTACAAAGGTCCAAGGAGATAGATCGCATTTGATTTCTCGTTTTTGATAGATCTCAACTAAGGACATCCATACCAGGACAACATAGAAAACAGATAATATATGGACTCCTCTTTAATGCATAAGCATTCAACAACAGATAATATTCTCATAAGAGATTGAGAATTAATGTCCAAACTGAAACTTCCACCATGATTCATGGCTTTAGTTAGCGGCCCAATGTTCTTCTCTAACAATATGCATACTCAAACCATTTGATCATGAGAAATCACCCTTACTTCAGATAAGACGAACATGCATAGCAACTCACATGATATTCAACAAAGGTGAAATAGTTGATGGCGTCCCCAGAAACATGGTTACCGCTCAACAAGCAACTTATACGAAATAAGATACATAAGCTACATATTCAATACCACAATAGTTTTTAAGGCTATTTTCCCATGAGCTATATATTGCGAAGACAAAGAATGGAATTTTAAAGGTAGCACTCAAGTAATTTACTTTGGAATGGCAGAGAAATACCATGTAGTAGGTAGGTATGGTGGACACAAATGGCATAGTTTTTGGCTCAAGGATTTGGATGCACGAGAAGTATTCCCTCTCGGTACAAGGCTTTGGCTAGCAAGGTTGTTTGAAGCAAACTCAAGTATAAACTGGTACAGCAAAACTTACATAAGAACATATTGCAAGCATTATAAGACTCTACACTGTCTTCCTTGTTGTTCAAACACTTCACCAGAAAATATCTAGACTTTAGAGAGACCAATCATGCAAACCAAATTTCAACAAGCTCTATGGTAGTTCTTCATTAATGGGTACAAAGTACATAATGCAAGAGATTAAACATGATATATTTGAGCACAAAAAATGCCAAGTATCAAATTATTCAAGACATTACCAATTACCACATGAAGCATTTTCTGTTTCCAACCATATAACAATGAACGAAGCAGTTTCAACCTTCGCCATGAACATTAAACGTAAAGCTAAGAACACCAGTGTTCATATGAAACAGCGGAGCATGTCTTTCTCCCAAACAAAGAATGCTAGGATCCGATTTTATTCAAACACAAACAAAAATAAAAACATACAGATGCTCCAAGTAAAGAACATAAGATGTGACGGAATAAAAATATAGTTTCACTAGAGGTGACCTAATAAGTTGTCGATGAAGAAGGGGATGCCTTGGGCATACCCAAGCTTAGATGCTTGAGTCTTCTTGAAATATGAAGGGATGAACCACGGGGGCATCCCCAAGCTTAGAGTTTTCACTCTTCTTGATCATATTGTATCATCCTCCTCTCTTGATCCTTGAAAACTTCCTCCACACCAAACTCAAAACAAACTCATTAGAGGGTTAGTGCATAATCAAAAATTCACATATTCAGAGGTGAAATAATCATTCTTAACACTTCTGGACATTGCACAAAGCTACTGAAAGTTAATGGAACAAAGAAATCCATCCAACATAGCAAAACAGGCAATGCGAAATAAAAGGCAGAATCTGTCAAAACAGAACAGTCCGTAACGACGAATTTTTCAGGGGCACTTAACTTGCTCAGATGAAAAAGCTCAAATTGAATGAAAGTTGCATACATATCTGAGGATCACACACGTAAATTGGCATATTTTTCTGAGTTACCTACAGACGGGCTACTCAATTTCGTGACAGCAAGAAATCTGTTTCTGCGCAGTAATCCAAATCTAGTATTAACCTTACTATCAAAGACTTTACTTGGCACAACAATGCAATAAAATAAAGATAAGGAGAGGTTGCTACAGTAGTAACAACTTCCAAGACTCAAATATAAAACAAAAGTGCAGAAGTAAAATAATGGGTTGTCTCCCATAAGCGCTTTTCTTTAACGCCTTTCAGCTAGGTGCAGAAAGTGTGAATCAAGTATTATCAAGAAATGAAGCATCAACATCATAACTTTCACAATTTGTCACAATAGGTATATTAGATGCTCCATCATCCATAGTGGTACTAAGGGCTTTGTCAATTTTAGGCCTATAATAGTTTTTTGGCTTAGGCACCTTAGAGACATACATGAACTTTTGCTCCTTACCCACATAAGCTTTCTCCTTAAACTTAAGAGAAGAAAAAGTTGAACCCAAGGTTCCCATAGCTTCTTCAAGTTTACTAATCCTATGGGTTTGATTATCATGAGTAGCACAAGTTTCTAAGATGGCAATTCTCTCATTAATTCCACCTAGAGATTTATCAAGTTTATCAGTTTTATTAAGTAATATTCCCAATTTAGTCTTAATACTTGGAAGATTTTGCTCTATGGTCTCCAACTTTTTCATGACATCTTCAAGAGAAATTTCAATTTTAGCTTCATTAACAGGTGGTATTCCAACTAGACTCTCAATAATGCAACTAGCTTCTAAAGCAGGAGTGCCTAGGAAATTACCTCCCGCAAGAGTATCAAGAACATACCTATTCCAGCTAGAGATACTAACATAAAATTTCTTAAGGAGGATAATAGTGGAGTGTTTCTTAGTGCACCTATGATTAGCATAACTAATTCTATACCAAACATCTTTAAAACTTTCTCCCCCTTGTTGCTTAAACGAACGAACTTCAACTTCAGGATTACTCATTTTTAGCAGTAGTAAATAAAGAAAACTAAATAAGGTAAAGTAAATGCAAGTAACTAATTTTTTTGTATTTTTAATATAGAGAACAAACAAAGCAGTAAATAAAGTAAAGTAAAGCAAGACAAAAACAAAGTAAAGAGATTGGGTGTGGGAGACTCCCCTTGCAGCGTGTCTTGATCTCCCCGGCAACGGCGCCAGAAAAAGAGCTTGATAACGCGTGAAGCACACGTCCGTTGGGAACCCCGAGAGGAAGGTGTGATGCGTACAGCAGCAAGTTTTCCCTCAGTAAGAAACCAAGTTTATCGAACCAGTAGGAGTCAAGGGCCACGTGAAGTTTGTTGGTGACGGAGTGTAGTGCGGCGCAACACCAGGGATTCCGGCGCCAACGTGGAACCTGCACAACACAATCAAAATACTTTGCCCCAACGTAACAGTGAGGTTGTCAATCTCACCGGCTTGCTGTAAACAAAGGATTAAACGTATGGTGTGGAGAATGATGTTTGCTTGTGAAGAACAACAGAGAACAGAGATTGCAGTTGATTGTATTTCAGATGTAAAAGAATGGACCGGGTTCCACAGTTCACTAGTGGTGTCTCTCCGATAAGAAATAGCATGTTGGGTGAACAAATTACATTTGGGCAATTGACAAATAGAGAGGGCATAACAATGCACATACATATCATGATGACTACTATGAGATTTAATCAGGGCATTACGACAAAGTACATAGACCGCTATCCAGCATGCATCTATGCCTAAAAAGTCCACCTTCGGGTTAGCATCCGCACCCCTTCCAGTATTAAGTTGCAAACAACAGACAGTTGCATTAAGTATGGTGCGTAATGTAATCAACACAAATATCCTTAGACAAAGCATTGATGTTTTATCCATAGTGGCAACAGCACATCCACAATCTTAGAACTTTCTGTCACTATCCCAGATTCAATGGAGGCATGAACCCACTATCGAGCATAAATACTCCCTCTTGGAGTCACAAGTATCAACTTGGCCAGAGCCTCTACTAGCAACGGACAGCATGCAAGAACATAAACAACACATATATGATAGATCGATAATCAACTCGACATAGTATTCTATATTCATCGGATCCCAACAAACACAACATGTAGCATTACAAATAGACGATCTTGATCACGATAGGCAGCTCACAAGATCTAACATGATAGCACAATGAGGAGAAGACAACCATCTAGCTACAGCTATGGACCCATAGTCCAAGGATGAACTACTCACACATCAGTCCAGAGGCGATCATGGTGATGTAGAGTCCTCTGATACGTCCCAAACGTATCTATAATTTCTTATGTTCCATGCCACTTTTATGATGATACTCACATGTTTTATACACATTATATGTCATATTTATGCGTTTTCCGGAACTAACCTATTGACGAGATGCCGAAGGGCCAGTTGCTGTTTTCTGTTGTTTTTGGTTTCAGAAATCCTAGTAAGGAAATATTCTCGGAATCGGACGAAATCAATGCCCAGCATCCTATTTTTCCACGAAGCTTCCAGAACACCCGAGAGCGACCAGAGGAGGGCCACAGGGGGCCCACACATGGTGGTGGCGCGGCCAGGTCCTGGGCCGCGCCCCCTATTGTGTCACCGCCTCGTCAGCCTTCCGACTCCGCCTCTTCTCCTATTTAAAGGTCCCTGACCTAAAACCTCGATACGGAAAAGCCACGGTACGAGAAACCTTCCGCGAGCCGCCGCCATCGCGAAGCCAAGATCCGGGGGACAGGAGTCTCCGTTCCGGCACGCCGCCGGGACGGGGAAGTGCCCCGGAAGGCATCTCCATCGACACCACCGCCATCTCCATCAACGCTGCTTGTCTCCCATGAGGAGGGAGTAGTTCTCCATCGAGGCTCGGGGCTGTACCGGTAGCTATGTGGTTAATCTCTCTCCTATGTACTTCAATACAATGATCTCATGAGCTGCCTTACATGATTGAGATTCATATGAGTTTTGTATCACAATTCATCTATGTGTTACTCTAGTGATGTTATTAAAGTACTCTATTCCTCCTCCACGGTGTAATGGTGACAGTGTGTGCATCGTGTAGTACTTGGCGTAGGTTATGATTGTAATCTCTTGTAGATTATGAAGTTAATTATTGCTATGATAGTATTGATGTGATCTATTCCTCCTTCATAGTGTGGTGGTGACAGTGTGCATGCTATGTTAGTACTTGGTGTAATTGCAATGATCTATCATGCACTCTAAGGTTAATTAAATATGAACATTGAATGTTGTGGAGCTTGTTAACTCCGGCATTGAGGTGCTCTTGTAGCCCTACGCAATTAGTGGTGTTCATCATCCAACAAAAGAGTGTAGAGTGGTTTTATTATGTGATCAATGTTGAGAGTTTCCACTAGTGAAAGTATGATCCCTAGGCCTTGTTTCTAAGCATCGAATCTCCGTTTATTTATCGTTCGTTGCATGTTTACTCGCTGCCATATTTTATTCAGATTGCTATTACCACTCATATACATCCATACTACTTGCATTTCACTATCTCTTCGCCGAACTAGTGCACCTATACATCTGACAAGTGTATTAGGTGTGTTGGGGACACAAGAGACTTCTTGTATCGTGATTGCAGGGTTGCTTGAGAGGGATATCTTTGACCTCTTCCTACCTGAGTTCGATAAACCTTGGGTGATCCACTTAAGGGAAACTTGCTGCTGTTCTACAAACCTCTGCTCTTGGAGGCCCAACACTGTCTACAAGAATAGAAGCACCCGTAGACATCAAGCACTTTTCTAGCGCCGTTGCCGGGGAGATCAAGACACGCTGCAAGGGGAGTCTCCACTTCCAATCTCTTTACTTTGTTTTTGTCTTGCTTTACTTTATTTACTACTTTGTTTGCTGCACTTAAACAAAACACAAAAAAATTAGTTGCTAGTTTTACTTTATTTACTGCTTTGTTTGCTCTTATATCAAAAACACAAAAAAATTAGTTGCTAGTTTTACTTTATTTACTGTCTTGTTCTCTATATTGAAAACACACAAAAATTAGTTACTTGCATTTACTTTATTTAGTTTGCTTTATTTACTACTGCTAAAAATGAGTAATCCGGAAGTTGAAGTTCGTTCCTTTAAGCAACAAGGTGGAGAAAGTTTTAAAGATGCATGGTATAGAATTAGTGATGCTCATCATAGGTGCATTAAGAAACACTCCACTATTATACTACTTTTATGTTGGTATCTCTAGCTGGAATAGGTATGTTCTTGATACTCTTGCGGAAGGTAATTTCCTAGGCACTCCGGCTTTAGAAGCTAGTTGCATTATTGAGAGTCTAGTTGGAATACCACCTGTTAATGAAGCTAAAATTGAAATCTCTCTTGAAGATGTCATGAAAAAGTTGGAAGCCATAGAGAAAGATCTTCCAAGTATTGAGACTAAATTGGGAATATTACTTAATAGCACTGATAAACTTGATAAATCTCTAGGTGGAATTAATGAGAGAATTGCTGTTTTAGAAACTTGTGCTACTCATGATAATCGAATCCATAGGATTAGTGAACTTGAAGAAGCTATGGGAACCTTGGGTTCAACTTTTTCTTCTCTTAAGTTTAAGGAGAAAGCTTATGTGGGTAAGGAGCAAAAGTTTATGTATGTCTCTAAAGTGCCTAAACCAAAAAATTATTATTATAGGCCTAAACTTGACAAAGCCCTTAGCACCACTACGGATGGGGGAGCATCTAAGATACCTATTGATGTTGATGCTTCATCTCTCGATAACACTTGATACACACTTTCTGCGCCTAGCTGAAAGGCGTTAAAGAAAAACGCTTATGGGAGACAACCCATCATTATACTTCTGCACTTTATTTTATATTTGAGTCTTGGAAGTTGTTACTACTGTAGGAACCTCTCCTTATCTTTATTTTATTGCATTGTTGTGCCAAGTAAAGTCTTTGATAGTAAAGCCAATACTAGATTTGGATTACTGCGCAGAAACAGATTTTTGCTGTCACGAATTTGAGCAGTAGTCCCTGTAGAAAAATCAAAAAAATCTGCCAATTTACGTGCGTGATCCTCAGATATGTACGCAACTTTCATTCAATTTGAGCATTTTCATCTGAGCAAGTCTGGTGCCTCTATAAAATTCGTCTTTACGGACTGTTCTGTTTTGACAGATTCTGCCTTTTATTTCGCATTGCCTCTTTCGCTGTGTTGGATTGATTTCTTTGTTCCATTAACTTCCATTAGCTTTGAGCAATGTCCAGAAGTGTTAAGAATGATTGTGTCACCTCTGAACATGTGAATTTTTGATTATGCACTAACCCTCTAATGAGTTTGTTTTGAGTTTGGTGTGGAGGAAGTTTTCAAGGGTCAAGAGAGGAGGATGATACACTATGATCAAGAAGAGTGAAAAGTCTAAGCTTGGGGATGCCCCCGTGGTTCATCCCTGCATATTTCAAGAAGACTCAAACATCTAAGCTTGGGGATGCCCAAGGCATCCCCTTCTTCATCGACAAATTATCAGGTTTCTTCTCTTGAAACTATATTTTTATTCGGTCACATCTTATGTAATTTACTTGGAGCGTCTGTGTGCTTTTATTTTCGTTTTGTTATTTTCATTCTCTGAATAAATGCTTGTGTGGGAGAGAGACACGCTCCGCTGGTTCATATGAACACATGTGTTCTTAGCTTTTAATGTTCATGGCGAAGGTTGAAACTTCTTCGTTAATTGTTAAATGGTTGGAAACAGAAAATGCTGCATGTGGTAATTGGTATAATGTCTTGAATAATGTGATACTTGGCAATTGTTGTGCTCATATAGATCATGTTTAAGCTCTTGCATCATGTACTTTTCACCTATTAATGAAGAACTACATAGAGCTTGTTAAAATTTGGTTTGCATGACTGTTCTCTAGAGTCTAAATATTTTCTGGTTAAGGTGTTTGAACAACAAGGAGACAATTTAAAGTCTTATAATAGTTACAATATGTTCATATGTGAGCTTTGCTGCACCTTTTATACTTGAGTTTGCTTCAAACAACCTTGCTAGCCTAGCCTTGTATTGAGAGGAATTCTTCTCGTGCATCCAAATCCTTGAGCCAAAAACTATGCCATTTGTGTCCACCATATCTACCTACCACATGGTATTTCTCTGCCATTCCAAAGTAAATTACTTCATGTGCTACCTTTAAACAACTCAAAACTTTATTACTCCTTATTTGTGTCAATGTTTTATAGCTCATGAGGAAGTATGTGGTGTTTTATCTTTCAATCTTGTTGGGCAGCTTTCACCAATGGACTAGTGGCTTCATCCGCTTATCCAATAATTTTGCAAAAAGAGTCGGCGCGGGGTTCCCAGCCCCCAATTAATCAACCTTCATTAATAATTCTCTTCACATGTTTTGCTCGATTCATCAGTAAGCAACTTAATTTTGCAAATAGACACTCCTTCATGGTATGTGAATGTTGGAAGGCACCCGAGGATTCGGTTAGCCATGGCTTGTGTAAGCAAAAGGTTGGGAGGAGTGTCAACTATAAATAAAACTAAAATACATGTGTAAACAAAAGAGAAGAGGGATGATCTACCTTGCTGGTAGAGATAACGTCCTTCATGGGAGCCGCTCTTTGAAAGTCTGTTTGGCAAGGGGGTTAGAGTGCCCACTACCATTCGTTGACAACAACAAACACCTCTCAAAACTTTACTTTTATGCTCTCTATATGATTTCAAAACTTAAAAAGCTCTAGCACATGATTTAATCCCTGCTTCCCTCTGCGAAGGGCCTTTCTTTTACTTTATGTTGAGTCAGTTTTACCTATTCCTTCTATTTTAGAAGCAAGCACTTGTGTCAACTGTGCATTGATTCTTACATGTTTACTTATTGCACTTGTTATATTGCTTTATGTTGACAACTATCCATGAGATATACATGTTACACGTTGAAAGCAATTGCTGAAACTTAATCATCATTTGTGTTGCTTCAATGCCTTTACTTTGAATTTATTGCTTTATGAGTAACTCTTATGCAAGACTTATTGATGCTTGTCTTGAAAGTACTATTCATGAAAAGTCTTTGTTATATGGTTCATTTGTTTATTCATTGTCTTTACCATTGCTTTGAATCGCTGCATTCATCTCATATGCTTTACAATAGTATGATCAAGATTATGATAGCATGTCACTTCAGAAATTATCTTTGTTATCGTTTACCTACTCGAGGGCGAGTAGGAACTAAGCTCGGGGATGCTTGATACGTCCCAAACGTATCTATAATTTCTTATGTTCCATGCCACTTTTATGATGATACTCACATGTTTTATACACATTATATGTCATATTTATGCGTTTTCCGGAACTAACCTATTGACGAGATGCCGAAGGGCCGATTCGTTGTTTCTCGTTGTTTTTGGTTTCGAAATCCTAGTAAGGAAATATTCTCGGAATCGGACGAAATCAATGCCCAAGCATCCTATTTTTCCACGAAGCTTCCGGAACACCCGAGAGCGACCGGAGGAGGGCCACGGGGGCCCACACATGGTGGTGGCGCGGCCGGGGCCCGGGCCGCGCCCCTATTGTGTCACAGCCTCGTCAGCCTTCCGACTCCGCCTCTTCGCCTATTTAAAGGTCCCTGACCTAAAACCTCGATACGGAAAAGCCACGGTACGAGAAACCTTCCAGAGCCGCCGCCATCGCGAAGCCAAGATCTGGGGGACAGGAGTCTCTGTTCCGGCACGCCGCCGGGACGGGGAAGTGCCCCCGGAAGGCATCTCCATCGACACCATCGCCATCTCCATCAACGCTGCTGTCTCCCATGAGGAGGGAGTAGTTCTCCATCGAGGCTCGGGGCTGTACCGGTAGCTATGTGGTTAATCTCTCTCCTATGTACTTCAATACAATGATCTCATGAGCTGCCTTACATGATTGAGATTCATATGAGTTTTGTATCACAATTCATCTATGTGTTACTCTAGTGATGTTATTAAAGTACTCTATTCCTCCTCCACGGTGTAATGGTGACAGTGTGTGCATCGTGTAGTACTTGGCGTAGGTTATGATTGTAATCTCTTGTAGATTATGAAGTTAATTATTGCTATGATAGTATTGATGTGATCTATTCCTCCTTCATAGTGTGATGGTGACAGTGTGCATGCTATGTTAGTACTTGGTGTAATTGCAATGATCTATCATGCACTCTAAGGTTAATTAAATATGAACATTGAATGTTGTGGAGCTTGTTAACTCCGGCATTGAGGTGCTCTTGTAGCCCTACGCAATTAGTGGTGTTCATCATCCAACAAAAGAGTGTAGAGTGGTTTTATTATGTGATCAATGTTGAGAGTGTCCACTAGTGAAAGTATGATCCCTAGGCCTTGTTTCTAAGCATCGAATCTCCGTTTATTTACTGTTATGTTGCATGTTTACTCGCTGCCATATTTTATTCAGATTTCTATTACCACTCATATACATCCATACTACTTGTATTTCACTATCTCTTCGCCGAACTAGTGCACCTATACACCTGACAAGTGTATTAGGTGTGTTGGGGACACAAGAGACTTCTTGTATCGTGATTGCGGGGTTGCTTGAGAGGGATATCTTTGACCTCTTCCTCCCTGAGTTCGATAAACCTTGGGTGATCCACTTAAGGGAAACTTGCTGCTGTTCTACAAACCTCTGCTCTTGGAGGCCCAACACTGTCTACAAGAATAGAAGCACCCGTAGACATCATCCTCCGGGAGATGATTCCCCTCTCCGGAAGGGTACCGGAGGCGATCTCCTGAATCCCCCGAGATGGCATTAGCGGCGGCGGCGTCTCTGGAACTTTTTCCGTATCGTCGCTCTCGGTAATAGGGTTTTAGCGACGAAGAGTATAAGTAGGCGGAAGGGCAGAGTCGGAGGAGACACGAGGGGCCCACACCACAGGCCGGCGCGGGCCCCTCCTTGGCCGCGCCGCCCTGTGGTTTGGCCACCTTGTGGCCCCACTTTGTATGCTCTTCGGTCTTCTGGAAGCTCCGTGGAAAAATAAGACCCTGGGCGTTGATTTCGTCCAATTCCGAGAATATTTCCTTTGTAGGATCTTCGGCATCCCGTCGCTGCGCTCGTGTCGTTGGCGGGGGCAATTCCTTGCATTGGCGACTAGACATGGGCATTCGCGTACTGGGAGGTTGCCGAGGCTGCGAGACTGGCGAATGAGCGGGAGTACATTCACCCCTGCGAGTCTTGGTGGGCGTAGTGCTGCTCGATGGCTTTGGTGACGACGGTCTGGCAGTAGCGGATGTTGATCGCGTTGTCACCGGTGAGATTGAGGTCGACGATGGAGACCTGAGCCGCTAGCACGTTCTCCATGGGGGTCGAGTGGAGGGGAGGCCATTGGCGTCGACTTCCCCTTGCAACTGCGTTGCGGCGGGATTGCGGTTCGACGATGGCAGTTGGGGTGCATGTTTGAAGATCATGCTCCTGGTCGACTTTTGCTCGGGTGCGACCTCGTGGTCGAGCTCTACATCCGTTGCACGTTGGGGCTAGTCATCAAAATTGAGCGCTCGCGCCGGGTAGTCGGGGTCCACACGCAGTCGCATGCGGCGCCGACAGTACAGGGAGAGCACGTTCGCCGATTGTTTTTCCGGTCGGAACTTCCTGCGCTCCTCTAACTCTTTCTTCTGATCCGCCTCGAGGCTCTTGCAGTCATTGTCGAGGTCTTTCGCAATCGCCCTCACCGGGATCAGTGTGGCGAATGGATTTTGCGGCGCATCCTCCATGAGGATGGCGGCGTGGCGAGTAGTTCGGCCAAGCGACGCTCGACGAAGTTTGACTCTAAGTCGTAGTCGAAGATCGGGAGGATGGAGTTATCCATGCAATCGCCCAGATTAGAGACTGGGACGATCGACCCGGCAAGTGAGGCTGAGGTGATAAACCTGTCGACTGAAGCAGCCGCGGACGAGTCATCATCATCGAGGAAGGCAGTGTCGTCCTCAGCGTAGTCCATTTGTGGATCGAGATTGCACTGGGACACATGGTTACCTAGGTCAAGCCCCTCCGGGGAGTAAAAGGCCTATTTCCCGCTTTGCTTGTATTGATTGAGTGTTACAATGGGGTGGCGTAGTCGGCAGGCGACTACGAGTAGGATGAAGTGAGATCGAATCATTCTAGGGTTCCATACCGGGGGTTTATATGGGCACCCTCGGTTAGGGTTTACAGTAAAGGAGGCGAGTTGGTTAACTATTCGCAGGCCTACTAGGCCCTCCAGCTACTCTCTTGAGCTTCCTCCGGGTCGAGTTGCTTAGCTTCCTCCAGGTATAGTCGACGCATGGGAGTAGTGGCCTAGGAGAGTGGCGTGGCTGTCATGCCATCTTATCCCCTGGCGAGTCCTCTTGGTGATAGGACCCCATGGGCCATATCCCCATCATGGACCCCGTTGGTGATGATTCACCTGTATCACCTGCAATGGCTGCTCATGAAGATGCACAACAAGGACACATGTGGATGTTGTCCATGGAGGAAATGTGTCGTAGAAGCAATAATAAATGTTACCATTATATGTTTCCATGCTCAATATTAATGTTAATTTATTTATGCTATAACTTCTACCTTTATTGAATATGAGATTAGAAGGGCAACTCATAAGCACGCGTAGAGATTTAAACACCAAATTGTTCCTTGTCTCGTCCCACTACTCCTCCTTCTGGTTGAATGGTGACCCTCCTCTGCCATCTAAAGATTGGCTTTGGTACTTACGATGTTGTCTTTTCTTCCTCTGTGGCTTGAGGACAATAGGGAGTATCTTCGTCTAACAGACAACTCGCGGCGCCTCCATGCGAAGTGTTTGTCCGATAAAAAGAGTTCCCCTTCTCTTGGCCAATTGACGCCGAGCTTCATGAAGAAGACCGATAATGTGGAGAATTCCAGCCAAGATGACGGATCCAGCAACACGCGCCGGTGAAGCTGGCCCGCCTATAGAGTCAAGCACATAGGAGCAAGGATCCTATTGCTTTTTTTCTTTTGTATTGTTGGGGTCCTTTATGTAAAACTCAAGCATGTTCTTGTAGTTTTTCTTTTCTTTTAGGGACTTCGTGTATGTAATGCCACCGATATGAACTAACACAAACTTTGGGTCCCGTCCCCTGTGCTGATCCGTGAAGCTCGAAGTAACTACATTGCATTGCGTGTTCAAAAAATAAACTACAGTACATTGCATCGTTTGAAAGCTTTAGTTTCAATTTCTGTTCATGTTTTCCTAATTGTAGCTGACGCACTAGCTACTTACGGCTATAGGGAGAGCGCTGAGTGCATTGGTTGGGCTGATGATGCCCTATATAGTCTGTAGTATCAAACTTGGTAGCCAGCAATTTAGCTGAGCTCGTTGTTTAATGGAATCCCTGCTTTTCTGTCAAGAAAAAAATGTCAATAGAGTCCACGCTTGTCATCGTTGCAGACCGACCAGGACTCCAGGAGGCCTCGTGCAGTCCGCGGCCTCTACCGCAACAAACCCAAAGGAATCTGTAATCTGGCCCGTCCCCTCCGCTCTTAAAAACTTCAATCCCGAACCGGAGGAGCCCAACCCAACCGAAACAACCCTAGCCTTCCTCCCCACCACGCGCGTTTTCGCCTCCGCCGCTTTTCTCTCGTTCCGGGAACCAACTCTGCCCCCATTGCCGTCACCGGCGGCGATGGAGCTGGAGGCGCGGAAGCTGTACGTCGGCGGCCTCCCGCCGTCGACGCAGCAGGACGAACTGATGGATCACTTCGGCCGCTACGGCGAGGTGCTGTGCGTCCGGGTCGTGCGGAACCACGAGACCGGACTGGGCCGAGGCTTCGCTTTCGTCGAGTTCGCCGATGACGAGGGCCCGCGGGCCGCGCTCAAGGAGGAGGAGAAGGACAGCCACGTCTTCGGCGGCCGCACGGTGAGATGGCTTCTTAATTTCCTTCCGTATTTCTTCAAACCGCTTGATTCAATCTGTGGCGATTGCATGCTTATTAGTTAAAATCGCGCTGCGCGCGAGTTTAGGGCTTCACGATTATTCAATGTACCTTACTTTCGAGTCGACTTAAACTTGTGAATGTGCGGTGGTATTGATTATGTTACAGGTTAGATTTGTTTGGGTTAATTCGCTTTACTGTCAAGTTTTAACTGGGGACTAAAGACGTAGCTTACTCTTCCTGCAATTTCTGACTAAACATATCATCTTGATAATCTTTAACAAGAGCTGCTTTAGTTCCTTACGGTTATGCTAACTGTAGTAAGATGCAGCGCACAGGTTCAAACGTTAACCGAATTTTGCAACACTCCTGTAGCTTCCGCTGGGAAGAATTGTTTCCAACTGCTTGTACGTAGAGGACAGAAGCTCCAAATGCTGTACATTAGTTGTAAAGCTTTGTTGGATCGTTTTGGGATGTTCTGTCATATGTTTTTGGAATTGATCTGCTGAATTGTATTCTTTTTTGGCTACATTGTGTCTTTGTTTGTTCCATGAGGTATTTGTGCATAATTGCTACATGTTGTACACATATCTTGTAAGCTCTAACATAAAATTTTCATTCTGTCCCACATTTATTATTTCAGTTTGTTTGGTTAAACTTTCTTTTTCGCATCAGATATCTAATTTTTTGCTTTGATGATATGTTTGGACAGGTTGATGTCAAAAGAGCGAGAGTCAGACCAATGCGATATCAATCTGACCAACCCTTCTACATGCATTATGCATATCCAAGTCCAGTTCATAGCCAGTGGTATCACCAATCTTCTAGTAACAACTCATATGCTGCTAATGGATATAGAGGTTCTGATCCAAACAAGGTCTTTGTTGGAGGGCTGCGAGGTCACATCACCAAGGAGGATCTTAAAAGTTACTTTGAGAAGTTTGGTACCATAATTGATGTTGTTGTCATACATGATGGGCTTACTCATAAGTCTAGAGGTTTTGGTTTCATTACATTTGATTCTGAGGAGGCTATGTTAAAGGTTTTGGAGAATAGCTTTCATGATTTGAATGGAACAAAGGTTGAAACTAAGGTCGCAATACCGAAGGATCGCTACTACTATGACCAGGATAGACGGCAGCAAAGTCCAATGATATGGGGTGGAGTCGGTTCTTCTATGGGCTTCCCTGGAGTGTATCCACCAAATAACATGCAATACATCGTGAACAACCATTACATGGTCCCCTTTCAGCAGTATATGTACTCGCCTAACGGACATGGAGATTATGGTTACGGTGGAGGTGTCAGTCCTAGTGTTGCTGCCATGATGACGAGGCAAAGTACTCCAGTTTATAGCTATGGAACACAATATAGTGGAAGTGATAACAAATTGCATGACATTGAAGACCTTCAACAAGTGAACGAAAAACCTTTGGACTTGGAGGCCAAGAACATACCGGTAAGTGAATGAATATAAATTTTTAATTTCATATTATTCTGCTGTCTTTAACACCTAATCTTATAGGAACACATGTTTAGTATATTACTATTAATTTCCCCTGTGTGTTTGAGTTGCTGAATATCTAATTTTACACATCCCATTAAGTTTGCACCATAAGGATTATATGTAGAGTCCATAATATTATGATTGCTCCTACTTCTTATTCCCTAAGTGACAAGTGCAAAAGGAACAACTATTAAACAGCAATGGTGCACCCAATTGAAAGCTTGATCTGTTTATATCAGATATAATTTTCATATGTGCCTTTTTATACCGTACTTTCTGACTGTTGGTCCATATGATCTAACATCTTGTTTTCATACTTGGTTCTGCGTTTCATTTGTTTAGTCTTTCCCTCTTACTGCTGGATCAAACGGCCACTATATATGAAGTTGGTTCTGTGTAATTGATAGAACACTTTATTCAGACACAAAATCTCAGATTGCTACTAGTTCACAATGCTATTCAGTATAGAAAATCGGTGCTTGATTAATGAATGGAATATGTGCTCAATAATTCTAGTTATCCTTTGGTCAATTAATGTACTTATACTAGAAGATACGTTGTATGTTATTTCCGCAGATACGTTGTAGGTGCACACTGACTAGCATCATTCATGAATACTGTCAACTATAAATTTGAAATCCTGATGACTGATTGGATCTTAAAAGTGTTGATGCCCATAAGAATCTGATTGTTGTTTTGTCAATGAATTGTTAGCCTGGGGATTCCATAAGAAGGGCACACTTTGTCATCATTGTGATCACTGCCTGAGTTTAATATTTGACATTCCAATCTCTCCCTGGAAGCCAGAAATTAATCTAAATCTACCTAATCGCACTTGTGTTTTGTTTAACTTTATTCACTCAAATAGTGATGTTTAATATGTACATTACTTAGTATACATACCTTGTCATTTCTGTGGTGATAATATCATTTGTTTTCCTGTGTATTGACCAGGCTACTGTTACAACATCGTAATGATGGACATCAACATGTTAACTGGGAACTCAGCAACTGTGAAGACTTGATCTCATATTCTTCGGTGACAATACATCTCTGGAAATGCTCCACTTACCCTTTCCTTTTCAACCTTGTCTATATTAAGTTCAGAGAACCAGCGGTTGACCTTTCCCTTACCATGTTTATTATCACTGCTGTTACTATTTTGCTGGTGGCAGAATCTTTATTGAAATGAGACTTGGTTTCGCAAATTATGTGCATGGTTATTATTTGTTGTGGTTAATAGTTGTTATTTCTGAAATTTCCGCTGATTGCTGGCATCTCATGATGTAGTGCTGAGCGAGTTTAGCTATAGTTATTTATTTGTTGTTGGGTTGAGTCTACTAGGAGTACTCATCAGTAGGCATGGTCCTTTGTATAATTATATCGATTCCTTAGCATGCCAGTGCCCATTGTACTATATATCTGAGTCGTGAGGATGTAGAGATAGGAAATCATTAGCGAGGAGATCACCTGTAATTCATATAACTTGTGAAATTTACGTTTAGGAAGATGTATGATACATTTAACAAAGCCCACCTATCTTCCACAGACTGTTGGAAAATTGAGCTTCAGCAACATAGCCCACTGAACTTCCACTGACTCTAGGAAAATTGGACTTCAGCTACAAAAGCCAACCTAGCTTCCGTCAGTTACAAAGCCCACATAGCTTAGCTGGCCTTTTTTTGATAGTATAAGATAATTTTTGCACAAAATCCGTCACTGAGTTCCCTTCAAGATATCCTTATCTGATTTTAATCCGGTGGATAAGGATTTTTTATTCCAAAGTGGATATGGATTATTTGAAAACTAACTAGAATTTTCTAATCAAATGCCAAAGCCAATTTTAGAAAGTCTGTAGTTATTGATTTACTGAATCTCATAGACTAAGGCTTAACCGCTTAGTATTTTTTAGAGGAATATGGTAGAAAAATGCCCTGCAGTGTTTTTTTCTTAAATAATAAGAATCTAAATCTACGTCCCTAGGATTTGGGTGGGTGGATTGTACATCCACTTTTCTAACCAAATGAGCTTAACTACTTAGTTTGTAGTTGTACCACATAGTCAATCTTGAATTTTAGCCTGCATTATATCTCCATTTTCTTAACTAATTTACTTGCGCAATGGAAAGTTAAATCCCGTCAAGTTTCACAAGAACTACAATATATGCCCAAAATAACAGAGTTTATTTGATTTTTTTTTGTATTTAGTCCAGTCCAGCCCATTTTCGATTTAAACCCGTGGTCCAGTACGTATATCTGCATTTGAATCTGTAACCGATCAATATTTGGTCCAATTTGAATCCGAGAAAAGAATACAGTAAAAGATATGGTGCATGTAAAATCCAATATGATCCGATCCGTTTACACTTCTAGTTATTAGATGATGCGTAGAGTAACTTATCCGGTGTAGAAGATAAGAGGCTTTTTATTTGCAGGATTGTAGAAACCTAGGGAGTAGAATGCGGGATATTATGCCATGCCCTCGTATATGATAAATCGCACCATAGGTAAGTCTTATGCCCTTTTTACCAAGAGTCGTCGATAGAAATTTCATCTGGACATAGATTGCCTGGGAAAAAACAAATGCTGAATCCATTTTTTTGAGTAGAACTCATAGAGAAAAACTAAAAAAATCGTTATTATTTTTCATGACTCGGGGACAAGAAATGTATCATGAAATTTCATGCCTTCTTAAGTCAACCATCATCTGAGAAGTATTGCACCATCAAAGACCATATGCAATTTCTCCATGAGATCTGCGCAAATAATGGAAATTTTCTTGTGACGTGTATTCCTAGAGTTTTGCAGCTCATGGAGCAATCTGCTTCAAAAACTTTGCTCCAACATCATTTGTATAAGTGGTCCCCTCACACAAAATTATAGCAAGCTTGCTATCCCTGCATGTCTACTTTGTATATTATACAAAGTCTAGAGCCACTTGCTATATTTCCAAAACCTAGGTGTGAGAGGACCAACCACATGCGAGGGACTATTCGACCCGCGACCCTTTTGCGCCGGCGCCAACCCACGACCTCGTCGTCGTTGTCTCCCGTCGCCACAACGGCCATGGAGGGCACGCCCGACCTCCCACACGTGTTCGTCGACCTCGCGCCTTGTCTGCCGCCCCCGCACGTTTTCCGCCTTTCCCCACGCGTCCGCCACCCCTAGTGGCAAGCCGAGGAGGCCACCGGGTGACCCTTCCACGCCGGCGCCGCCAAATCCTCCAGCATGTGTCACACATGGTCGATTCCACCTGGTTACGGTTGGATTGACGGCCGCCGGCGCCAGTTCCGGCGGATTCCAGACTGATTGACCCGTCCGGTGGCCGCTGGTCTCGTTGACATGTTCGGGGGAGGCTCGTATCCGTGGGGATGAAGAGATAGGAGGAAAGAAAAGGGAAAGAGATGACCAACTGACATGTGGGTCCTAGTGTAGATTTGTTTCTGTCTCTAGTCTTAGGATTGCTATTATATGAAGGCTACAAAAGCAAAAACTTATGTGGACGGAAATTCAATTCGGCTCCCGGGTGCATATGCTCCCTCTATCAAAAAATTATATTTCGAAATGTCGAAAAATTTTGACAAAAAATTCTACATGTACATCTCCATAATATACGTACGTTCGTCAAGTTTCGCGAGGAACCAATATGTTTTGTGGTCTGTGTAAAAAAGAGAAAATTTATCTCCTGAAAAGCCTTATTTTCAGCATTGAATTTTGTCTTTTTTACACATGTCACACGACAAGTCGGATTTTTATGAAATAACTTTGTGAGCGTGTAGCACGTACGTTCGAATTTTTCGTTTCAATTTTTTGAAATTTCAAAATGTATGTAACATGCATTTCAAAATAAAGGGAGCATATGCTCCCATGTGCCAAAACACCATTCCTGTTGTGGATTGCTATAAGCTCTCTCTCCTCTTTCTGTAGCCAAGTTTTAGCAATGCAATATACAAATGCTATTCGAGATGCTCTAAATCCAGCCGACCAAAGAAACCAAGCTGTACGAAAATATTTTGAATGAAGAGTTATTTGGACCGAAAGCATGTGGTCAACTACCAAATTTCCATTATGGGCAGGTGGTGGGTTTGCCTTGTGCCATTTGGATTTGGAGTCTACCTTCCGAACTTACTTCTTCAGTCGTGACGCGGCCTGAAGCTCAGCACATTTTCTGCTTGAGAAGATGCAAGGCGAGTCTAGCACGGGTTGTGTTGTAAACCGTGTGAAGTTGTGTTTGTACCATCTTTCTTGGCGTCTTTTTTTTTCTACAGTATAAAATTTGACACATCTATCAGAGGTATTCTCAAAAGAAAAAAAGTTACCTAATTTTCTCCCACGACTACACTTGGTTTTTGTTTCTAAAAAATGACACTTGGTTTTTGAAGATGACACTGTCCAGTTTGTTCGATGTGCAAACTGTGGTGACGAGATACTACGCCTACTAGAAGTAGAAGTCAGTACCTGTCCACTAGTAATTTTTCTTTGAGACTGCTACTAGCACAAGATAGGTAGGCCCTTTGTAGGCACGCGAAGGGAAGGCCCACAGAAGCTAGAGATGTGACTGAGTGAGCTGATCCCTCCTGTCATTCCATGTCGCTCTAGGCCTCCTTCCTCCCTGCTGATTGATGATAGATGCGTGCATGCATGGCGATGGAAGACCAGAGGAGAAGACGGGAGAAAGAAAGTCTCTCTCTCTCTCTCTCTCCCCTTCGCATGCAACTGATGTGGAAGGAGATGAGATGGATAGGAAAGATAGGCAGGAGCGTACGTTCCTGATGGACGCGTGATGGAAATGGAAATTTCGGGTTGTGAGGGGGCAGCGACCCGATGCCGTAATATTTTGGGCGCCGGAGGGTGCCACCCCTGCGTCTTTCTGATTGATTTGAGACACGCTCCTCTTAGCTTGCCGGTTCTTGACATGTTCCCTGCAAGCAGTTCTCCCTTCTCTTCTTCCTCCGCCGTGTAATGCGGTGCCTGCGAAAGCTTTTCCTCTGCCGCCGACAGGGCCTGAATTCTAGGCAAATTTGGAGTTTATTTGTTGCCCCTCCTCGAATTCTCCTGTCTAGCTTCAGCTTTATGTTTTATGTTTTTCAACTTTTAGCTTTTTTTTATTTCCATCAACTGATCAAGCCAGGTTTGAACAGAAAGAAATCTGGATTCTCAAGGGAGCGACTGCTTGGAAAACAATTTTGGTTCTCAAGCGAGTGATTTATGCTTAAAATACAATGGGAGGGGATGGAAAACCGATTAACACTTATTTTATCTTGCTAAGTGGTTCTCGCAAATATCAAAATATTTGGAAATGGACCTTTAACTAAGAAATGCATCCCGGACACTTCACCTCCCTAGCCGTGCGCCACAAAGATCGCTTCGGTCGAGGCATGCTCCAAATATTGTCGGGCATACCCATACCTTCTCCTTCGGTCCGATCGTGCTCCAAATATTGTCCGACATGTCCATCTGTCTCCGTTCTATTCAGGACACCGGACACAACTTTACACCTTTTTTTTTGCATGAGGATCGTGTTTGGGGCCGCGACTGGAAACATGCACCTTCCAAACGCGACACCATGCCGCGGTATCTCCAAATGATCAATTTGATGCTTTTGTCAATTGTCGTCTGGAAAACACGACTGAGGATGCTCTTAGCTGGTGTTAAAGCAGGAATTTTTGGCAAAAGAGACCACCCTACCCAATTTATTGACAAAAAGGACCACATGTGAGTGCAATTGACAAAAAAGACCACCTTCTCAGTGGCGGCAGCGCCCCCAGGCGACACGTGGCACATGCTGCCGCAGGCTGTGGCGACAGGAGCTTGCCGTCTCCGCGCCGTCCGTCGCCGTCAGCTGCTGCGGGCCATGCCGCCAGCAGGGTGACGCGGAGGATGCCTCCACTGAGTGTGGCGGCAGGCCCCGCCCCTTGCCAAAAATTCCCGGGATCACCGCATCCTTATCTACATCCACGCCAAACCCGCTGCCGCCAGTCTTCTATGAATCGATTAGTTTTGCAAATTGTTCTAGCTCATGTCAATTTGTTTAAATTCATATCCTTAGATCCGGAGCTCGCTTTTAGATGAGACTTCTTGCGTTAAATTTGTAATTAGATTCTGTATAATTTCCTTGTATAAAGTTTTTTCATCCGAGAAAATTTTTCTGATAACTTTTCGAGCGAAATTATTGAAAGACCGCGAAACGTTTAATCTTGTAACAATTATAGAAAAACAATTACACGTACAAAATTAGGAAATACTATACCCCTGGATTCATAAAAATGAGTAGAACACAATTATGAAATAAAAATTGACTTTGATAAAGTTTCAAAATATTGAAATTTGAATATGAGAATTTGAGTATTTTTGACCTAATCCAAATTCTAAAAATCTAAATGAAATGATTTTTTTTGCAAATGGATCATATCAATGTCCTACATCCAATAACATCACTGCCCAAAAATATTTGAAACCATTTGCAGATATTCAAATTGAAAGATGAGAATTTGAGTATTTTCGGTATAAAATAAAATCTCTAAATCATTTTAAAATGATTCCTTTTGCCCTTGGTTAAAAATAATTTTACCAAACCAGTAACACTAATTCCCAAGCTACTTCAACCCATCTTTTTGGAAATTATTCAAATTCAAACATGAGGATTTGTGTATTTTCATTATAGATGCATTTCCTTCATTATTCTAAACAAGATTCATTTTCACAAAAGTGAAGCCTATAGCCAAGCCCATCTATCAAAATCATTTAGAAACATTCATCTTTTTCATGATCATATTTATCCTCCTCCTCTTCATCGTCGGTAAAGACCTCCTTGAGGTTAGCCGGAGGGGGAATGAAGTCGCTGGTGGTGGCGTAGCTGGCGATCTCGTAAGCCCTGGCGCGGCGAGCGGCGCCCTTCGCTGGATCTTTATTGGTGGGAGCGTCGTCGCGCATGCTGTGCAGCGCGTCCATATCTAGGCCCTCGTACCATGAGCACACAAAGCGAAGTGCAATGTCAGCTCCGACACGGGCAGAAGAGTGGCGCCACTCGCTTAGCCGCCGGCTTGTTTCATGCAGGAGGCGCTCAGCGACGAGGTCAGTGCTTTCCGGAACAGTTTCGTCGGGCCAGAGGCACTTGAAAACGGCAGTGGCAGCGCTCGGCAACAAGCCAAGGGTCCGGTCAACTGCGCGCATATGGGTAATCCTGCAGAATAGCGCGGTGAGATAGTCCTTGGCGGTCCAGGGAAGATAGGCATCCACCACCTGCTCGACCGAAGCTTGTTGACGGCGGCCTCGGCGCGTATCTGCGACTCCGAAAAGAGCTCTAGGCAAAGGTTTAAGAAAATAAGTGTGAGAACAAACCGGTAAGAACAAGACGGTGGAAACTTGGAAACAAATTGGTGAAAACTCAAAAGCTTATAAGCAAGAGAGCGGCAAACTTACTGACAGCCTTGGCGTCGGTGTCCTTCAAATATTTTTGGGCAGTGATGTTATTGGGTGTAGGACATCGATATGATCCATTTGCAAAAAGAATCATTTCATTTAGATAATCATTTCATTTAGATTTCTAGAATTTGGATTAGGTCAAAATACTCAAATTCTCATAATCAAATTTCAATATTTTGAAACTTTATCAAAGTCAATTTTTATTTCATAATTGTGTTCTACTCATTTTTATGAATCCAGGGGTATAGTATTTCCTAATTTTGTATGTGTAATTGTTTTTCTATAATTGTTACAAGATTAAACGTTTCGCGGTTTTTTAATAATTTCGCTCGAAAAATTGTCAGAAAAAGTTTCTCGGATGGAAAAACTTTCTACAAGGAAGTTATACAGAATCTAATTACAAACTTAATGCAAGAAGTCTCATCTAAAAGCGAGCTCCGGATCTAAGGATATGAATTTTCAAAAATTGATATGAGCTAGAACAATTTGCAAAACTAATCGATTCATAGAAGACTAGCGGCAGCGGGTTTGGCGTGGATGTAGATGAGGATGCGGCGATCCCGTGACGGGAATTTTTGGCAAGGGACGGGGCTTGCTGCCACACTCAGTGGAGGCATCCTTGAAGTCACGCTGCCGCCGTTGCCTCTGGCGGCATGGCCCGCCACAGCTGACGGCGACGGACGGCGCGGGGACGGCAAACTCCTGCCGCCACAGCCTGCGGCGGCATGTGCCACGTGTCGCCTGGGGCGCTGCCGGCACTGAGAAGGTGGTCTTTTTTGTCAATTGCACTCACAGGTGGTCGCGGAGTATACATGGGAACATTTTGGAATCGGATAATGCAGAAGTAGTGGCGGCGTGCTCTGAATCAAATCGATCAGTTTGGTTGCCGGTTCTAGAACAGATAAGAGGTACCATGATTCGCGTCCAGGAGGTGCATGCGCACAAAGTGAAGAGAGTTTGTTATAGGGTAGCACATGAATTAGCTCAATTGGCTCCGATTATGCAGCACCAAGGCTGCTAGGGTTTTCCACCCTAGCAGCCGCCGCCACCTATCTGCCTTGTCATTGCCATCTAGGGAATCGACGGGTCCCTGCCTCCTCTACTAGCCGCTCCGGTGGTGGGAGGGATGAGGACTTTGGACTTGCGCTCGGCGCTACAAAAGGTTCCTAAAATTAGAGTTTGGTCAATCGGCATCGTCGCTATGGTGGGTATGGCGGTGTTGTGCGGAACAAAAATAAGGTATTCCCGCCTCCTCGTCAACCTCGTCGGTGGCGAGCTCGCCAGTGGTGTTGACGAGGGCGGGGATTCGTCTGGTCACCGCTTCCATGGAATGGTGGATCTCATCCGGTATACGTGTGGTCCTTGCCTTGGTTGCACCGGCTGACAAAGGGACAACAGTTGGTCCATTTTTGTCTGCTTTATAATCTAAAAAGAAAACACATTCCGTGTCTAATTTGGTTCCTTCCGTTGGAGTTGCTCCAAAATCCTCCGAACCGTCTACCTAAATTGGTCTGCTTTTCCCACATTTGGAGGATTAGGAGGAAAACTGCCTCTATTTAGTGCAAGTGACCTTCTTCTAGACGTAGTCGATGGCTTGCACGAGGATATACATTCAATGATGATATCAGAGACCTTATATAGTGATTATAATCAAGGACTTTTTAGGATATTTTGTTGGGATTCTTACAACTTTATTATAGTATTTATCAATATGGAATACGAGTTCACTCCATGGAATAGATAGCCGATTAAGATGGTCTTAGATAAGAGGATTTCTTTTGTAGCACTGATATTTGAATGGTTTCATGATATCGTCTGAGATTACACATGACTTCCTAGATATATGTTAGAGTCATTATTCTACCTCGAGTTGACTTGATGTCTCGATGCCATGTGACACGGAAAGAATATGATGGTCCTACGAGACCTAATATGGGTCTTATGTTCTACCTTGCTTCTATTATATATAGTTGTACTATACTGGAAATCCAAAAGTAGGATTACAACCAACGATCCCAATTTAGGTGGGGTAAGAAAACCAAGCTCAACAACACATTGGAGACTCAAACCAACAAGTAGTAACTTGTCGAGGTGGAAATCAACAAGGGGGAACAATATTTTCAGGGCAGAAATAGCACCCCACATCCTTTGGTATATGCGCATTTTGGGATAATGGAGAACATATACTTGGAGCCACTTGAGAGAAATGCATGCTAGTGACGAGCACCCTTCTGGTACTTTTCTTTTAAATGTCATGTTCAAGGACATCTTTCCCATATAAATATAACCATTAAAGTGTGACAAGTGTGTGTCTGCCACCATTATTGAGAGACATCAAGCGAACCCATGAACCTAAGTTCATCGTTAATTGAAGAGTACAATCTCGGTGTTGTCTTCTTCCATTTTTAGAGGATTGGGATATCTGTGGGGTTCCTCATAGCTATTACTTTGTTTCTTTAAATATGAAAATAACTAATCACCATTTGTACGTTTAAATTGTTTAGTGCATAGGTAACTAGAATTGTGGCACCTTAGTTTGGGATAATATATTGTTTTACCTTCTTACTCTTGCGGTTCAATACCCAATACTTCCACGTTGAGAGGTGCTACATCGATCCGTGCACTTGGAGGTTATTGCCTACCATGATACAAAAAGATAGAGATTACAACTTGAGGAAGCCTATATTTTTTTCTAACTTCTTAAGGATCACCATTGACATGATCCGCTTAGCAATGCTAAAGACTGAAACACTTACACAATGGTTAGTACATTGATTTAGTTGTCATGAATAATCCAGAACTCCTTTATCATTATGAATCCTAGGTGTGCTCTCGATAACTCATATATTGATAGAGGAGATGACTATAATGATTAATCATATTTTCTCAAATATTAAACATGAAAAATATAAACTCGCTTGTTTTTATCAATGTGAAAACTATTGTCTGTTTGGAAGAAATAAGAGAACTAGGAAAATCGGCACGAAAGTGATTATTTGGAATATGAGAGGGTCCAAAGATGTGAAAAGGGAAAAATTATAAGGGAATTAATCTGTGCAAGCACATATACATCTGGTACTACATAAAACCATGAAGAGTAGTTCTACTAGAACTAAACTTGACAATATTTGTGGAGGGAGGGATTTCATATCGCATTGAGCTGGACCTAGAGGGAGAACTTATGGAGTCTTTGTAGGAATAAAATGATGTACTTTAGAAGTGATAGGTATCTAAAATGGAGAATATCGTATGTAAATTACTTTTTATGCCAAAGAAGCATATATATGAAGATGCACATGAGGCTCAAAAACAACCTCTTTCCGTTAGAACTTTTGGAAGTGCACCAAAATACCCATATGCCGATTTTAATGGGAGAGACTTTAACATGATAAGAAAACAATCTCAGAAAAAACCAGGTGCTACAACACATTGGAGTTTTTTAATACAATTATTATTGAACAAGCTACATTGAGAGGGTTGCCTTTGAATAGTATTAACTTCAGTTTTAGGGAATATTTTTGATGATCCAGCATATGCAAAAAAAAATAGTATTGGTATGCTTTTATTGGGAAGAGAAATCTCCACTCGCTTTAGTAACTGCCATATATATAGAGAAAATTCTGATCATACTCCACTCTTTTTAGCTTCTGGATATGTTCATAAAAACTAAATATATTTTCACATAAAAAGGGGTTGAATTATAAGAGAGGTGATGGATGAGATAATTTATGAAATATTGCTTGATTCTATAGTTCCACCCCAGATAACTGCAAACATGGATTATACTCCGGGAAAGAAATTGAAGGGATGGGATAGAAATGCTGATGCTTTTTATAATAATTTAAAAGGAAAATTTGATCTCAATTAAGTCAGCTAGTTAATCTTGTGAAATTCATGTCAGGTGTGGTGATGAGAGAAATGAACATAAACAGCTCACACGACAGTTTAACAGGCTTAAAAAGCTGAAATGGCAGCGGAGATTTAAAGACAATTGAACTTTAGAGGGGAATAGTAATGCTAGATATTTCCATTCTAAAGCCAACGGTAGAAGAAGGAAAAATCTATTTGTAGATTAGAACAAGGAAGAGGAAAAAATTGAAGGACTGATCTAGAACATGACTTTTACTACCGAACAACATGTAAGAAAACCCTGAGGCTGATTTGCCTGTAAAATGAACAAAAACACGATTAAGGCAGATGACTGAGATCCACTCATCCATATCATGTTGATGTTCAGGCGGCATAATATTTTCAATAGAACTCATTTTTCTGTAGGACTAAAAGCTATTTTTTTCATATGGTCTGGTTTTCATGGAACTTATCAAACCACTAGGAAAAAAATATTGTTTTTATGACATCTTAGGGAGTACCTGATCCTTAGGAAAGTTCGTGACTTTTCCATGTGGTGTAACCAATCAACTTGCATGAGAGATTCTTGTGTGTTTTAATTCATATATGGTTCGACATGGCATTTTCGAACTTTTTTGCGGGTATGATATTTTCACAATAATGGTTTTTTTTCCTATTCATGTGTTATTGGATCATACGAACAAAGAGGCCCAAATGATCTCATGGCCTTTCAGTCTATGTCTTTTTCCAAGAAGAGCCCCACATGTTGATCAGGTTTAATAAATCACATTGGATGGTTAGGAAAGTTAATGTACAACTCAGAAACCCAGGTTTATGTTCCAAGGAAACATATTTAGGTTCTTATTATTTAAAAGAAAAAGATCACTGTAGGAGCTTCCCCTACCGTTTTTCTTTAAAAATTCATTAGAAATAACAACTGATTTGAATTAACACTGTGACATCCACGACACTAGTGGAAACAAGACTTGACCTCACCAAGTCTTTCTTCCCCAGCTCCTATGCAAGCGGCATCATAGCTGTTCTTCCTGCCAAAATTATGTGCTGAAGCAATGCCTCCTTAATTTATCTCAGGCAGCAAAAGCATAGTGGAGCAGTATATACGAACAGTATTTTCGTTGACCGGGAAGTGATTAGCAATGTCCATAGCAACACGCTCTGTGATCTTGCAACACTATATGGGCCATGAACTTTATCTTCGTTGTTCCTGGATGAGCAGGACTTGAAATATATTTTGCCATGTGAAAAATGCCACAGGTTCGAGCCTTCAAGGTATTTCTACTGTACAAGACTAGTGCTCACGAACAGTGTATGCAGCTTTAAGTAGCAGAGCGTGCATGTCTGCATGGGCATACATACATAAGTCAGGCAGAATGCAACTGCCATCAAATCACATTGGTACAGTATCATTCTTGTAAAAATTTCGCAGCTCTTGAGCAAAAGTCGAAATTAGCATTCTCGAAAAAAATAAGTCAAAATTAGTGGCTGCCGAGGCCTAACACTAACACCTTGAGGCGACGCTCGATGGATGCTTGTCAGAACAACATCTAGTGGCATAGGAACTGAACTGGCAATCCAAATCCATCCTAGTGGCACTAGGCTCCTTCCTCTATGCTCCCTTTCTTTCTAATCTTGTTGGCAAATTGAGGGCGCTACACTACAAGAGGAGAAGGTGGAAAAAAGCATATGCATGGCGATGATATTATTTTTGTTTCGAAGAAAAATAAAGGGAAAGCGAAAGAAGAAAGGGCACATCAGGAGCAGAAGGGGAAGCAAAGCAGGCTATTTTCAGGCTCGCTCACAGGAGGCAGCAGGCTAGCAGTAGCAGCACAAGCAGGGCCCCTGCGGCCATGGTGTTGAACAACTTTCGCATTAATCCAACCCAAGGCTGCCGCTGCGCTGCATGCCGCGTCGCCATTGCCGTCTGCGGAGCTGAAAGCTTTAACCGGCCATGGCGGATGGCAGGCAGGGGCCGGGTGGGGAATGTGGAGGCATCGTGGGCATGTCGAGACTTTGGGGATGCCCGCCGGCCGGCGTGTGTGACCCACGCCACACGGTGCGTGACGCGACGGAGACCCATGCCTGTTCGCTGGCCATGCAAATGCAGGGCACGACGACGAATTGAAGTTAGGGTTGGTCTGGTCGTGTCTGCCGGAGTTAGGGCTCGTAGGCGTGCGCGTTCTCGTGTAAAACCTCGGTCAGCTCGCCGGCTCTGACCAAGTTCTTCTTCCGGTAGTGTTTCAGGTGAGCCACTCCGGTGTCGGCATGGATACCTCGGTGGCATGGAAACGAGCTAGCTCGCTGGGAGCAAGCAGCGCTGTAGCATTCGTACTTGGATTTCAACTAATATCCTTTGACGTGATTTGATTAAAGCGTGCTTGCATGTAAAGTAGCGTGTAGCCGTGTTAACACCAGTGTGTGATCACTGTGCAAGTACACCATCTTGAATATCACAGCGAGTAGCTAAGCTGTCCGTGTACTTTTTTCGCAGATTTACCGATTCAGTCTGTCCAGCCCTTACAGCAACAGATTGGAACAGAATGTGCAATTAACCCGTTGATCTGATCGATAAATCGACTAGCTTCTAGCTGCCGATGCATCCATCAGCATCAGACCAACGCACGAAATCTCCTCAGTTTTCCGGCCGATTCCTGTGCACGTACTGGTCGAAAAATGGCAGCGCCAGTATCTTGTCTTGGCATACATGTATGTCCCGGACATGGAAGCGATCGCGTTTATCTGGCAACGTCGCGACGGTAACCTTGGCACAAGCAAACATATGTACCGAGACAAAACCAGCTGCGGCGCCCTGCACGCACTGATGGACCATGTACGTACGGCGCCATGGCCACCAGGGACCAGAGATCATCAGAACATATAGTAGAAAAGGAGCATGAGATATACTAGGACGTCAAAGATGCGGTTTGCATCCTAGGCAAGGACAAGCTAATGCGGTTTCCATCCTAATCAGAACATATATGCTCCGTCGCGGAAGATCTATACACAGGGACAGAAAACGAACTATGCATCCATAGTGTGTCTACTTGAATCTAAGACTGTTGATCCGAGAAAGACTGTTGATCGGAGGAGGAAGGGGCAGAGAAGATGGTGACTCCTCGTGGCAGAATTAATTAAGGAGGGCACCAGGGCGGTGTACTATGCAGCATTGCTGGTTTTAGTGTTAAGACGAGGGTACTAGAGACCATGAATGTGCTTTGGCAGGCAGGACCGGAGGGGCAGAAGGGAGGTAAGTTGCTTTAATGAAAAACTTCAATGGTGCGCATGCCCTGCACCACGCGTGGGGGCATAGCTGCAGATGGTCATCCATGCAGGTGGGCCTAAGGGGTTTAGACTTTACGGAAAGAGAAGGAGAATGAATGAGATCACATTCTCTTTTGAGTTTTGATCACGTCAGTTTGTGCATGGAAGTGGATCGGTAACTTTTTTTTGGAGGTAATTAAGCACACGGTACAAAACTTGCACCTCGACCCGGGTAAGTCTACAAGGAAGTTGCAGAATGGAGCACCTTGGTAAAACAAAGAGTTGCTAAGCAAAACCACACAAGAAGTTTTTTTTACCACCCCTCCGAGAAATGGAGATATAGCATTTTTTGCGGATCAAATATGAACTTTATTAAACAGGATGGGTTACAAATCCATCATGGTCTAGATCCTAAAGAATAGCTTCAGGTTCAAAGCCTAACCAAGTAGCACTATGATGTTGTAATCTAGCAAAGGTTGCTAGACCATGGCTAACCCTAACCTGTGACCGTTCCACTTTAGCAAAAACACACTCACACCCTTGACTAATTAACAACTTAATCCCAAAGACCCAATGAAGATCGGGCGATCTATATTGCTCCACCGACTTCACAACATCCACCACCTTCGAGCAACCAATCTCAATAATAATTGGCCACTCGGTTTTCTTAGTAGAGCCAACTCTAAGCCCTCCACACATGCACGGAGTTCAGTTTCAAATGGTGAATCACAATCAGCCAAGAACCTGCACGAGGTGAAGATGGGGAAACATTGGTCATCACGTAGAGCCCTACTAATACCAGCCGATCTATCTTCAGTGCGAAATGATCCATCGATAGTAAGTTTCACCCAGCCCAGTGGTGGCCTAGACCAAGGTATTTTAGGCCTTTTTTGCCTCACACGGCAAGCGGAGGACCTGCAACAAGTAGGGGTTGCTTGCCCGTAATCAACGACTCAGTAGAGGTGTCTTTGTAATTCTGAATTAGCTTCATATAATTAGATAGGAACCATTTAGACCTTTCAATCGGAGGGAGGGGTTTATCATGCACCACCTCATTTCGTACGAACCAGGCACGCCATGCCAGCAGCGTCGCATCAATAAGCCAATTTGGTACTTGTGTAAGCAAGGACCGGAACCAATGGTAGGAAGGTTGCTGAAGATCGGAATATGCCGGTAGGTTCCAGATTGTTCTCATATTATCCCACAATGTGTGTGCATGGGGGCAACTGTATAGAGCATAAGCAACATCCTCTGACGCTGCACCGCAAATATTACAATGCACAGTAATCCGCATATTGCGATGCAGTTTGATTTCCTTTGTTAGCTAGAGCATTCAATGCAGCATTTCACGCAAAAACCTTCACCTTGGTACAGAGGCCCGCCATGTTCTTGCCCAGATGGATCCACTTGGACACTTGAATCCACAATGGCACACTGGTCATGATGGAATGCACGCATGTCCTCACCAAGGAGGCGAGATGGTTTAACCTTCAGGATTAAATCAATAATCAATTGGTACAAATAAACTGCGGATCAAATCCACTTTCCAGTTGCCATCTGATGCATGTAAAATGTATACATGAACTTTATCCTTTATCATATTAAATTCCCACATATTTGCAACATATATGATGATAATACCATGTTTTACATTGATTTATGGGGATTTACCAATGATCCTCTTTATGTTTATAACTCTACAGAACAGGAAAACCCTGTTTTGCGTATTTGTCACTTACAGAAACCTATACGGAGTCAAATTAACATGAATTTTTTGGTTGTCACTTTTTCATCGGGAGAAGAACCCAGAACTCTAGAAGCACACCTGGAGAGGCCTGAGGCCCGAAAGAGACCAGGTGGCGCGCCCTACCTTGTTGGGCGTGCCACCCAACCTCTTTCGGCTGTCGATCGTCCGATTGCCCTGATTCTTTCGCCCACCGGCGTATTTTGACCTAAAAAACACTATATATATGGCCCCGAAGAGTTCTCGAGAGAAGAGCGCCGCACATACACAGAAACATGAAAACGGAGGCTGAAGTAGAGAAGATTGGAGGGGGAAACTCCACCGAGATCACCGCCAAGGGATCTCCACCTTCTCCAACGTCTTCATAATCATCGCCATGATCAAGAGAGAGTAGCCCACCTCTGGACTATGGGTTTGTGGCGGTAGTTTGATATATTTCTCTCATGTTCTTCATAGTTCTTAGTGCCATATGAGCTGCCTAACATGATTATGGCCATATTTGTAATACCTACGCGGTGGATCCTTATTATATGATATTATGCTATGAGATCTGGCCATATTATGTGTAAGATGTATTGATAGATGCATATTATGTAACCCGTGTTATGTATTTGTTTTCATCCCACATCTATGCAAGAGCGTGTGTGGGTGATGTGTGTGGGTGATGTGTGTATTAGATGGGGCACACATCACCCCACACACGCTCTTGCATAGATGTGGGGTGAAAACAAATACTTAACACGGGTTACATAATATGCATCTATCAATACATCTTACACATAATATGGCCAGATCTCATAGCATAATATCATATAATAAGGATCCACCGCATAGGTATTACAAATATGACCATAATCATGTTAGGCAGCTCATATGGCACTAAGAACTATGAAGAACATGAGAGAAATAGATCAACCTACTGTCACAAACCCGTAGTACATAGGTGGACTACTCTCCCTTGATCATGATGATGATGATGACGTTGGAGAAGGTGGAGATCCCTCCTGCGGTGATCCCGACGGAGTCCCCCCCCCAATCTTCTCTGCAGCTGCCTCCATTTTTGTGTTTCTATGTTTGTGCGGTGCTCTCCCCCTGAGAACTATTCGGGGCCATATATATAGTGATTTTTAAATCAAAATACGTTGGTGGGCGAAAGAATCAGGACAATCGGACAATCGGCGGCCCAAACAACATGGGTGACGCGCCCTACCTTGTTGGGTGTGCCACCTGGTCTCTTTCGGGCCTCAGGCCTCTCCAGGTGTGCTTCCAGGGCCCAGGGTGCTTCTCCCGATGAAAAAATGATGCTCCAAAAATCCCAGGTCAATTTGACTCCGTATATGTCTCTGAAGTAAAAAATACGCAAAATAGGGTTTTCCTGGTATGCAGAGTTATAAACCAAATAAAGGGGATCATTGGTAAATCCCCATAAATCAATGTAAAACATGGTATTATCATCATATATGTTGCAAATATGTGGGAATTCAATATGATAAATGACAAAGTTCATGTATGCATTTTACATGCATCAAACGAGCAGGGCAACCCCTAGCAGTTGCTCCTTCTCAAGAGGCATCCTCCTGTATGGGGCTTGGGACATTATCGAGAACCGGCAGGAGCATTGACGCGGGCTCCACCTCCAACATGGCCACTTTCACTCCGTCCGATTGTAAGTTTCTGATCCCCCTGGTTTCGGTTTTTGTTACGGTTTTTTAGACCCGACACTAGTACATCACGAGAACACTAATTTGGTACTAGCAGTCTTCGCCAGCCATGAACGACATGGTCGTGGCATGGAACCAGGGAGGTGGCCGCGATTGTGCGGTTATCACCGCATCGACATGCTTGTGAATGGAAATCTTTCCATTGAGATGCCATGGTGATCACCCATTGCCAATGCATTTGCAGGACTGGGACTATCTAAGGGACTACCAGGAGGCGGCGATGGAGGCGCTGGAGGACATTATGCCCAGGGAACAGCTCTGGGAGAACAATGTTGCACTCATGGATGCCTACCACGAGATTGACGTGCCCAAGCTTCATGTCGATAGTCCTGCATACCTAGGGCATGGTCCCCAGGAAGAAGTTTCCAACCTTCTTTGTGCAGCTCTCCACCAGTGACCTCCTCGCCTTGAGCGTGTCGCCCGCCATGGAATAGCTGTTGATCAAGAAGTACAAGCTCAGGAAGGATGGGCAACCCGTGAAGACGTCGCTCTATCTTGAAAAATTGCGAGAACAATGTCCAGTTGCACTGGAGAGGTGAAACGGTCGCGTTCATCAAAGTCTGGAGAGAGTTCGTCGGGAAAACCAGGATGGTCACCGACGACACGGTCGTCTTCACTCCCATGGACGGAGGCTTCGACTTGAAGATGTATAGGAACAATGGCGAAGACAGGGGGACCAGCAGGGCCCTTTCCCCTCCCCCTGATGGTGCAGAATTTTCTTGTATACCCCCTAATTTCCTTGCTAAAAAACGCTCAAAAGTCTATAATTTTACATTTCGGCCCTCCCCAACAACTGATAAGAATGATTTTTTCCAAATGGCCCCCCTCATTCTCTTCTCCTACCTCCACCCGGTATAGGAACGACAACTCCGTGGAGATTATATGCAAAAAAGCACAACGAGGGCCCTTGGGAAGATCCTCGGTATGAAGGAGACCATTAGTGGGAGCCATTCATGTTATCTACCTTCTTATGTAGTTGCTTTTTTGATGTTCCGGTTGTATTGTTGGCATGAGGAGGCTTTTGAAAACCTTTTTGTGCCTGATGTGTTTATGCCCCTAGTGTAAGTATGATAGTGATTAGATTGAACTAAGTATGTGATGATTAGGTTGTTGAAACAAGTTAGTAGTATGTCAGATGTTAATATGATGTGTAGTTTGCTTCATTGCTTGCTTTGATCGTGTGTATGCCTTTGTGTACTCGTAAGCTCACTATATTTGAATATGTTGAGGAGATACCATGTGTGTGTGCTCAAAATGGCAACCAAACACATGTGTTTTGACTCAACATAGATAAAAAAAATTCAAACAACCAAACAAAATTACACTTAGAGTGCAACTGATGCAGCCTAACCTACCAAACAACTTATTTGAATTGGCAGCCGTTCATAGAGGCGGTTCCAACCGAGCCCTAAGAGCATCTCCACCGGCGCGTGATACATTGCAAACGTATCTATAATTTTTGATGCTCCATGCTTGTTTACACCAATTGCTATATGTTTTGTATACACTTCCTGGCACTTTTATGCATTTTCCGGAACTAACCTATTGACAAGATGTCACAGTGCCAGTTCCCTGTTTTCTGTTGTTTTTGTATTTCAGAAAAGTTGTACAGGAAATATTCTCGGAATTGGACGAACAAAAGCCAAAGTTCCTAAATTTACCGGAGCGAAGACGAAGTCCAGAGGAGAGACGAAGGGGCACACAGGGTGGCCAGACCTACCCTAGGCGCGGCCTGGCCCTGGCCCGCGCCTAGGTTTGGTCTGGGGCCACCAGGCCTCCACCGACCTCGCCCTTCTGCCTACATGAAGCTCCTGACGCAAAAACCCTAAAGATACATGCCTCCATCCACGAAAAGTTCCGTAGCTCCACCGCCGTCGCAGACAAGATTCGGGGGACAGAAGTCTCTGTTCCGGCACCCTACCGGGACGGGGAATTGCCCCCGGAACCATCTCCATCGACTCGACCACCATCTCCATCGCCGTTGCTGACTCCCATGATGAGGAGGAGTAGTTCTCCCCCGGGCTGAGGGCTCTACCGGTAGCTATGTGGTATGTCTCTGTCTCCCATGGTGTGATCATTATGTGACCATGAGCTTTGTAATCTGGATGTCGTTATGCTATTCAAGTGGATTTTACTTATGCGATCTCTGGAGACTCCTTGTCCACGTGTGTAAAGGTGGAGTTTGTGCACCGTGTGGGTCTCTTAGGCTATATTTCACATAATACTTGTTCACTGAATTATTATTTGAGTTGGATGTCTCTATGAAATTGTGGTGTGTTAGTACCTCCTCAAAGAACAGCGTAGGGTGTTCATTAGTACTTGGGAATACATCTTTAAGGTTTGCTTTTGCATCCATACGCGGTGAATTAGTGTTTGTTATCCAACCGGGGAGTAGTTAAGAGTAGCATAGTGAAGTGCTTATATTTATATTCCTTTATGATATCATTGTTGAGAGTGACCACTAGTGAAAGTATGATCCATAGGCCTTGTTTGCAAACAACGAATCACCGTTTATTTACTGTTTTACTGCATGTTTACTTGCTGCCATATTTATTTCAGATTGTTATTACCTCTCATATTCATCCATATCATTTGCATTTTACTATCTCTTCGCCGAACTAGTGCACCTATAACTCTGACAAGTGTATTGGGTGTGTCGGGACACAAGAGACTTCTTGTATCATAATTGCAGGGTTGCTTGAGAGGGATATCTTTGACCTCTACCTCCCTGAGTTCGATAAACCTTGGGTGATCCACTTAAGGGAAACTTTCTACTGTTCTACAAACATCTGCACTTGGAGGCCCAACACTGTCTACAAGAATAGAAGCGTGCGTAGACATCAAGCTCTTTTCTGGCGCCGTTGTCGGGGAGGCAAGGTAAAAGGTACTCACATCCTCTGGCTACTAAGTTTTTTAGTTGCTGGTGAGTGCTCGAAGCTATTTCCTTTAGATTCTGCAATTACATCTTTTTGTTTCTTGTTTTTATTTTTACTAGTTAGGCTTAATGGAAAACAACAACAAAAATTAGAGAGGTTTATAGTATTTATCTTGAGTTAGGACATGAGGTGTTTGAAGAGAAAATTTAAAAACCTATGGAACTTTCCTTGCATGCTGGTTACCATGTTATTAGTATGAATTCTTTGAAAACCATTATTTATAATGCTATGGAAAAGTCTAAGCTTGGGAAGCTAGTTTTTATGATGATATTTTTAGTTCCCCAGCTTTAGAGGAGGAAATTTGCTATGATCATACTATGCCTCCAATATATGATGATTATGTTATTTTCAGTCCACCTACTATTGAGGAGAAAATTAATTTTGATTAAAATATGCCTCTTATATTTGATGATTATGGTGATGAGTATAATAATGATAGCTATTTTGTTGAATTTGCTCCCACTACAATTAATAAGAATGACTATGCTTATGTGGGGAGTAATAATTTTATGCATGTGACTCATGATAAGAATATTTTATGTGATGGTTATATTTTTGAGTTTATTCATGGTGCTACTGAAAGTTATTATGAGAGAGGAAAATATGGTTGTAGAAGTTTTCATGGTACTAAAGCACCTATCTACATGCTGAAAGTGAAGTTGCTCTTGTTTTATCTTCCTATGCTTGTCACTTTGTTCTTTATGATTCTATTTGTGTACAAGAATCCTATGCATTGGAAGTGGGTTAGACTTAAACTTTTTTTGAATTTGATCCTTGATGCTCTCATTTGCTTCAATTCATATTTCTTATGTGAGCATTTTCTCAAACTATCAAGCCAAGCTAAAAGGCGTTAAAAAAGCGCTTATGAGAGACACCCCATTGTTTGATTTCTGTAATTTTTCTTTTATGTTGAGTCTTGGAAGTTGTTACCTCTGTAATACCTCTACTTATCATTTTTATTTCATTTTTGTGATAAGATTAGCGTCTAACATGAAGAAAGTAAGATTTGGGGAAGTTGTTGTCCTGAAAAAACAGATTCTGTGTTCTTACCATAAAAATTCGTAAACATAGCCAGAGTGGAACTTTGAGCTGTCATTTTTTATGCATATGACCCAGGTAATTATATAACTTTTGTTAGTTGACCACTTTTCTAGATGAGTAACAGAGAATTTTCTAAAAAATCGATATTTACCTGTTGTTCTGTTTTGATAGATTTCTGCACTATTTGCATTTGCCTCTTAAATCTCTTTCTTTTTAGTTCTTTTGATCAAAGAGCTTTTTGAAGAGTTGCTACAGTATCTTATGCTTTAATAGATGTTTGATATATGTTAGAACTTAACCCAAGTGAGTTTGTTTATTTTGATTGTACTAATGCTGCTAATAGAGAATTGTGTGAAGTTTTGTATGAAGGAAAAAGTTTTCAAGTGTAGGGAGAAAAGAATGATGTGATGATATGAAGAATGTACAAAAGCTCAAGCTTGTGGATGCCCCTGCACCCCAAGAAATATCCAAAAGGTACAAGCGTCAAAGCTTGGGGATGCTCAAGGCATCCCCTCTTCATCAACAAAGCATCAGGTCATCTTTCTAGACGCGGTATTTTTATTGCTTCATATACTATGTGTTGTTCTTGGAGTGTCTTTATTTTTTTTAATTTTTTTTGTTTTGTCTTATGTAGAATATGGTTGGATCATATCATTATTGTGTGGGAGAGAGGACACGCTCCGTTTTAATTGCATAGAACACTCTAGTTTTCGCTGTTATTGTTCTGCGAGTGTTCTAGTTTTCTAGTACTGCGTTTAACTCTTGTTCTTTCACTTGAATTTTGTTCAGAACTCGTTAGTATTCTTTATTTGTGGATTATTATCTCTCTGTACATAATGTATTTCATATCTGAGAGATATTTCAAATAAGTTAATTGGTGTTGGATACGAGTAAAATGTTTCATGACTATAGTGATGCAAACGGAAGCTTGTCTAGACTATGGCATAGACTTTGGCATGTCATGTTGGATGTTATTCTTGTAATATTCTTAGTATTTATTGTTGTAGCATGACTTGTCTCAAATATCTGAGAGTGCTTAATGTGTCATTGAAAGAATCATGTGTTGTTTCTATCATAAAAGCATAATATTGTGGTATTCTCCTTCGATGTTTTATTGGGTTGACTTGGCGCATGCTTATACCATGTTATGACTATAACCAGTCAACTAAAGCCTCTATGATAATTTAGTTTTTTACTTGTAATATTACTTTATGCTTTGATTGATAATGTTTTGTCGCTATTGAAAGGACGAGATGTCGCCTAGAGGGGGGTGAATACTCGTTTAAAAACTCTTACAAATTTGGCTTGTAAGAATGTGGAATTAAACTATGTTTATTCTACAAGCCCAAACCCTAAATATGCTAGGCTCAACTAAGTGCAACAACAACAACTAGAGCTAAGAAAAATAGGCACAATATATATGAACAACAAGTGATAGCAAGATATAATAGATACTTCACAGTGGTGGACGCAGGAAAGAATTGGAGGGGGGCACACCTCAATTTTTTTTGGCGCACCTCCCAAAAAGTAAAAAACCTTTGCATAATGAAGTAATGAACAATCTACAAGACAAATTCATTGCATTGGAGTTCAATAGATATATCAAATGTACACGATTACAATACAAATAGTTCAAAACATTACAAGGGTCTTACATGATAGAATATAGCATAACTAGAAACTTACATCATTTCTTCAATCTACGGTTTTGCATTGCCATGAAAGTTTCAACAATGGTATCATCACTTACATGAATGAACACCCCTCGCTCGATAAATGTCACTAAGCAATGGTTCAAGAGGTCATCACCCATACTATTTCTCAACTTGTTTTTCACTAGACTCACTGTGGAAAATACTCTTTCAACATTCACCATCGCCACCGGTAGAAGCAATATCAATAAAGATCTCAATTTGGGGTTCAAGTCTTAACAAATCCATGCTTGATATGTCATTAGGGTAGAATTGAGCAAGTCTCCAATTTCAATCTCACTCTCAATATCGGATTGGACCGGAGGTTCGAAATCAAGCCCGCCATCTTCGATTTCTACATCATGTATGACTAACTGTGATGCAATCTTCTTTGTCTTTGATGCTTGTTCCTGAAAAAGTAGCGCAATTTTGCTATCCCTCTTCATTTCTACACAATTGAAACATTTAAATAGTAGCAATTAGCAAGTTAGCAATTTAGCAATTTTATTTGTTACACACTGAATCATGTATACATTTGCAATTTGTATACCAAACATATAAGGCAGATGCTAACATATAACCCTAACCAAACCAAACATATAACAGAGGCAGAGAGCCAGAGAGGAGTGGGGGCAGCGGTCGGCGGTCGAGTCGAGGGTGGGCCTACGGCGTGCGGCAGCGGCTCCAGGGCCGCGGCGGCGGTCGGTCGGGGGCACTGCCGCACTGGGCAGGGCCTGGTTTGGTCGCTGCGAATCGCGATCTGGGAGAAGCGCCTGGTCGCTGCGCCGAATCGCTCGTGACCTCGTCTCCTCCAAATGGGCTAATTGGGCTTTTTCTTAGGGGTACCTAATTTTTTTCACGAATTCTGGGTGGGCCATGGCCCCCCCGGCCCCCCGCTGCGTCCGCCCATGATACTTCAAGCTCGATGGCTATCACAAGGAAAGTAAGCTCGGGTATAGAAATAACCGAGGCACGCGGAGACGAAGATGTATTCCCGTGTTCCCTTCCTTTGCAAGAAGGTACGTCACGTTTGGAGAGGCGGAGGTCCCACGAAGGATTCCCCAACGCCACGAAGGCTCACCTTCTTCTCCGAGCCAAACCCACGAAGGATAATGGCCCTTTCCTTATGGTTAGCTTTTCCTCCACTCCGGAGATGGGAAGCTCCACAACCACTTCACAAGCTCCACGAAGGAGAAGCCCGGGCCCCTTCACAATCTTCCACGAAGAGGTCACCGGGACACCAACCAAGCCAACTAGGAGGTCACCCTCCAAGAGTAACAAGCTCACGGTCTCTCACTCGAACTAATCGTGGTGGAGAGCTCAACACTATGGAATGATGCAAAGCAAGAACACTAGAGGTGCCCAAATCCTTCACAGTCAAATCCCACCAAAGCAACAAATGCTTTGATGAGATTAGAGAGGAAGAATAAAGAGGAAATCAACAAATGACTCCAAGATCTAGATCTAAAGAGTTCCCCTCACTTAGAGGAGAGATGGATTGGTGGGGATTGTAGATCTAGATCTCCTCTCTTAGATCCCTCAAGAATGAGCAAGAATCATGGGGGGAATCAAGAGATAGGGCAAGTTCTTCAAAGTCAACAATGGAGGAGAGAGAGTGAAAGAAATTTTCCAGCCCAAGGTGGAAGAAGGCCTATTTATAGTCTAGGGAGAAATATAACCGTTGGTTGAGATTCAGCTCAGCACAGTCGAGGAGGCTGGTCAACCGGTCCTGGGGCCGGGCCGTCCGGTCCAGGTGCCGGTCAGACCGGGCCTTCCGGTCCAAACCGGATCTGGGACCGGGCCTTGACCGGGGCAGGATTTGTCGTGCAGTAATAGCCTCCGTATGTCACCAGCGCAGGAGTCGGTTGGCGCCGAGCCGTCCGGTCCACAGCCCGGTCGGACCGGGCGCATGACCGGACCAGGCCGGTCCAGATCGAGCCCGTGACCGGGCCATGACCAGGACCCATCTTTGTCTTACAAAACATGGCCCCCGGCTGGCACCAGTCCAGGGGCCGGTTGGAACCGGGCCATCCGGTGAGATGGCCGTTCACACCGGGCGAGAAACCGGGCCAGCAGGAAAACATGTTATACAAAAACTGTGATATCTTTTGTGTCCGGACCCCGATTGACATGAAACCAATTTTGTTGGAAAGATAACAATGAATAGAACCCCAACAATATGGAGACTCCTCACAGGATATTTTTAGATGTTTTTAGAGAGGGAGTCTCCCACCGTCAAGAAACGGTGAAGACGTCCAAACTCGAAAACGCAATAGAAGATGCATGCGGATTCCGTTTTCGATGAACTTGGGCTTGTTGTAAAGCTAGCAACAAGCTCAAGAACCTCTCACAGAGAAATACTAAGAAGCAATAGGGATACGCAAAGTATTCAAAGGATTGAGCTCCCTAAGATGATGTGATCAAGTTACCCAACCGAAAGCCCCTCTTGATAGTGCGGCTATCTATCCTATAATCCGGTCTCCCATCAACCACCTTGAGACCGGTAAAAGGAAGACCTATCAAGGCTATACCTTTGCCTTGCACATCCCGCTTGATCTTGATGATAACTCTTCAAGCTCCACTCAAGCCGGAATGCCTCACTTGATCATTGTTGCCTTATGAAGACTCACAAATGCTCCCCCATACACACTATGATGGGAAAGCTTCATTGATGCACAGCTTCACATGTCCATTATCACTAAATGGACGGCAAGCTTCAAGCATATGATCCTCTCGAGATGCTCAACTTGAACTTGTCCAACTCAACCTTGATGACGATCACCACTTGCCGTCATCCTCTCATGGGCTATATGAGATCTCACTTTTGATGCATGCCCATGGAAAGATACCTAACCCGCATAGAAAACACAAGCGCACAAATATGATGGGTTAGTTCATGAAGCATAATTTACAAGGCTTACCATACCACGTGACTTCACGTGGCACATTCTTCATGCTTCATGTGTTGACCAAACTTGAATCTATTCTTCACTCTTTGTATTGGTCAACCTTGTATCTTCTCATGCTCTATCATACTATCTGGAGGTGTATAAAGAATTATTCATTTGTTTGCATGCATGCTCTAAATCTTAGTCAACTGATAACCCACAAGTTCTTCCTCCTTTTGTTCATCACTCTCCTCTTCTTTTTCATCCAATGAGCTTTCAGGTTCATCAATTTCCTCCTCTTTTTCATCCAATGAGCTTTCAGGTTCATCAATTTCTTCTTCCACCGGTTCCTGCAAATTGTGAGTGCATTCTTGTGCATTAATGAGTCTCTCTTTATAATCAATGATATAAGGATTATCACTGTAGCTTTCTATGCAAAAATTAAGGATAGAAGAGACATAATCTTTAAGGTCCTTACAAACAAGCACAAGTTTCATAATTTTTAGACATGAAGGATTCTATCTCGGAGGCTCCCATAAATATGACAAATTGTTCTACCTCTTCGAACCCAAGATGAATATAGCTATTCCAATTATAGTTCTTAATTAAAACTTCCTCACTAAAGCCACATTGAAATTTAAGATGTTTAGTATCCTGTTTAGAGCAACAGTTTATATCATGGCATTTAAGCAAGATTTTAGCAATTGTATTCAGTTTTTCTATCACGGCACTCATAACTTTACCCGTTCTTGATTCTCTATAATTATTATATAATTCAATAAGCTCCAAATAGGTTGTAGGTTCTTCCATAGCAACAGTTTTTAATTTTTAGGTTTTTCAATTTTTTATGGATTTTCGGGTATATAGGGAAAATAAAACAAACAAAAACAAACTAGACAAAAGTAAACTAATCAAAATAAAACTGGACATAAATAAACTAAGCACAAATAAACTAAACAAAAGTAAACTAAGCAAAACAAAATAAAATAAAACAAAAACAGAGAGAGAGGTAGAGTGTACTCCCCAGGTGAACTTATGAGTAGAGCTATGCCTCCCCGGCAACGGCGCCGTGAAAATAGTCTTGATAACCCACAAGTATAGGGGATCGCAACGAGTCTTCGAGGGAAGTAAAACCCAAATTTATTGATTCGACACAAGGGGAGGTAAAGAATACTTATAAGCCTTAACAACTGAGTTGTCAATTCAGCTGCACCTGGAAAAGCACTAGTAACAGGGGTGATGTGAAAGCAACAGTAATATGGGAGCAATAGTAACAGTAACACATCATCAGTAACAGTAACACAGAGGCAATGGCACCAGAAAATAGTTGATACTATTTCCAATGACATACAGAACGAGTATATGTTGATGAAAGATGGACCGGGGTTCCCAGCTATCTACAGTAGTGGTAACTCTCCAATAACAAGTGTTGGGTGAACAAATTACAGTTGGGCAATTGATAGGATTGAAATAGCATTAAGACAGAACATCAAGATTATTAATCATGTAGGCATGTTTCCCATATATAGTCATACGTGCTCGCAATGAGAAACTTGTACAACATCTTTTGTCCTACCAGCCGGTGGCAGCCGGGCCTCTAGGGAATCTATCGGAAATTAAGGTACTCCTTTTAATAGAGCACCGGAGCAAAGCATTAACACTCCATGAAAACATGTGATCCTCATATCTAAGCCTTCCCCTCCAGCTTATCCCGATTGCTTGTCACTGCGGGGCCTCGGGTTCCGGACATAGACACGTGCAAACAACTTGTAGATACAATCTAAGCAATAAGTATAAAGCTTAAATCTAAGATCATGCCACTCGGGCCCTAGTGACAAGCATTAAACACAACAAGATTGCAGCAACAATAACTTCACAAACTTTATAGATAGACTAATCATAATGTAACAATCCATCGGATCACAACAAACAAAACACCGATTACATCAGATGAATCTCAATCATGTAAGGCAGCTCATGAGATCATTGTATTGAAGTACATGGGGGAGAGAATACCAACTAGCTACCGCTAGAACCCGTAGTCCATGGGGGAACTACTCACGGAGCATGATGGAGGCGGTGGCGTTGATGGAGATGGCTTCCGTGGGCACTTCCCCGTCCCGGCGGCGTGCCGGAACAGAGATTCTGTCCCCCGAATTGGAGTTTTGCGATGGTGGCGGCGCCCCTGGAGTCTTTCTGGAGTTTCGTCAATTGGTATCGATGTTTTAGGTCAGGACGGCTTAAATAGGCGAAGAGTCGGAGTCGGAGGGGCCACGGGGCCTCCTCACACTAGGGGGCGCGCCCCCTTGGGCCGCGCCGCCACCACGTGTGGGGCCCCCAGTGCTCCCCTCTGGTTCCACTCTGGCTTTCTGGAAGCTTCCGGGAAAAATAAGGTTCTGGGCGTTGATTTCGTCCGATTCCGAGAATATTGCCCGAACAGCCTTTCTGGAACCAAAAACAACAGAAAACGAGAACCGGCACTTCGGCATCTTGTTAATAGGTTAGTTCCGGAAAATGCATAAAAACATTATAAAGTGCAAGCAAAACATGTAAGTATTGTCATAAAACAAGCATGGAACATCAGAAATTATAGGTACGTTGGAGACGTATCATCAACCATACCTCAACTTATGAGACTATCGTGACACCGACTTAGAGCCATAACTTGAATTCTTCACTTGGAATCAAGCTCTCAAGATCTTGATCATTCATTTCTTATCACATAAGCTAGAGCATGGATAATATTGAGTTCCACATAAGAACTCTATCTTCATTTCTTCTTCTTGATCATATCACATATATATCTTCAAATCGATGATCTTGATGCCAATACACAAGGTATATCTTTATCTTCATGGCATCCATACTTGAATCCAACACATGGAATACAAGTAGTACCTATGGAATATTCCTTCATATAAACTCAATGAAAACATTAGACCATAGGGGTTGTCATTAATTACCAAAACCACACATAGGGGCAATATACCCTTACAACTATGCATGATTATGGCCATTACTGCTCTGTTAGTTGGTCGCTCCAAGTCTTTTGTTAGCCTTCACCTGTGCTGAGTATGATTTTTACTCGTGCATCCAACCACCATGAAAAAAAGTTTTCCAATTGTGTCCACCATATCTACCTAGTAGCATTATTGATATCCAAGTAATTCATCATGTTTTTATCTTCCAATTTAAATTTTGGCATGAGAAAATTAGTCAGTAAAGCTCTCACGAACTTGATGGCACATTTACTTTCTTGTACTTAATAAATTTGATCATTGTGCCTATCTAATGAAGTTTATGTGTTTGCAAATTGCGAGTTGGGAGTTAGTAGAACCATGCTTTCATGGGCAACACTTTCGACATTGCACTTATATTTAGTTGATGTTATGTAATTTTGTTTATGGATGCCTAGTGGTGCGAAATAAAATGAAAACTTATAAGTCCTCCTTAGATTTTGTATATGAGTTAGGGAAACACATGGGCCGCTAATTGATGTCTATGCACGCTTATTCTTGTAGACAGTGTTCGGCCTCCAAGTGCAGAGGTTTGTAGAACATCAACAAGTTTCCCTTAAGTGGATCACCCAAGGTTTATCGAACTTAGGTAGGTAAAGGTCTCTTGTGTCCCCAACACACGCAATACATTTGTCAGATGTATAGGTGCACTAGTTCGGAGAAGAGATAGTAAAATGCAAGTGATATGGATGAATATGAGTGGTAATAACAATCTGAAATAAATATGGCAGCAAGTAAAAATGCAGTATAACGGGAAAAAAACGGTGATTCGATGTTTGGAAACAAGGCCTAGGGATCATACTTTCACTAGTGGTCACTCTCAACAATGATATCATAAAGAAATATAAATATAAGCACTTCACTATGCTACTCTGAACTACTCTGCGGTTGGATAACGAACACTAATTCACCGTGTAGGGCTGCAAAAGCAGACCTTAAAGATGTATTCCCAAGTACTAATGAACATCCCACTCCGTCACTTTGAGCATTCATAGGAGGTACTAACACACCACAATTTCATAGAGACATCCAACTCAAATCATAATTCAGTGAACAAGTATTCTGTGAAATATAGCCTAAGAGACCCACACGGTACATACACCGTCACCTTTACACACGTGGGACAAGGAGTCTCCCGAGATCACATAAGTAAAATCCAATTGTTATCACTTACCTACTCGAGGACGAGCAGGAGTTAAGCTTGGGGATGTTGATACGTTGCAAACGTATCTATAATTTTTGATGCTCCATGCTTGTTTTACACCAATTGCTACATGTTTTGTTTACACTTCGTGGCACTTTTATGCATTTTACAGAACTAACCTATTGACAAGATGCCATAGTGCCAGTTCCCTGTTTTCTGCTTTTTTTGTATTTCAGAAAAGTTGTACAGGAAATATTCTCGGAATTGGACGAAACAAAAGCCAAAGTTCCTATTTTTCTGGAGCGAAGACGAAGTCCAGAGGAGAGACGAAGGGGAGCACAGGGTGGCCAGACCTACCCTAGGCGCGACCTGGCCCTGGCCCGCGCCTAGGTTTGGTCTGGGGCCACCAGGCCTCCACCGACCTCGCCCTTATGCCTACATGAAGCTCCTGACGCAAAAACCCTAAAGATACATGCCTCCATCCACGAAAAGTTCCGTAGCTCCACCACCGTTGCAGACAAGATTCGGGGGACAAAAGTCTCTGTTCCGGCAACCTATCGGGACGGGGAATTGCCCCCAGAACCATCTCCATCGATTCGACCGCCATCTCCATCACCGTTGCTGACTCCCATGATGAGGAGGGAGTAGTTCTCCCCCGGGCTGAGGGCTCTACCGGTAGCTATGTGGTATGTCTCTGTCTCCCATGGTGTGATCATTATGTGACCATGAGCTTTGTAATCTAGATGTCGTTATGCTATTCAAGTGGATTTTACTTATGTGATCTCTAGAGACTCCTTGTCCACGTGTGTAAAGGTGGAGTTTGTGCATCGTGTGGGTCTGATGCGCGTAGATGACACGTCTGTTGGGAACCCCAAGAGGAAGGTGTGATGCGCACAGCAGCAAGTTTTCCCTCAGTAAGAAACCAAGGTTATCGAACCAGTAGGAGTCAAGAAGCACGTCGAAGGTTGATGGCGGCGGGATGTAGTGCGGCGCAACACCAGGGATTCCGGTGCCAACGTGGAACCTGCACAACACAACCAAAGTACTTTGCCCCAACGAAACAAGTGAGGTTGTCAATCTCACCGGCTTGCTCGTAACAAAGGATTAGATGTATAGTGTGGATGATGATTGTTTGCGAGAAAACGAGTAGAACAAGTATTGCAGTAGATTGTATTCGATGTAAAAGAATAGGACCGGGGTCCACAGTTCACTAGAGGTGTCTCTCCCATAAGATAAATAGCATGTTGGGTGAACAAATTACAGTCGGGCAATTGACAAATAGAGAGGGCATAACAATGCACATACATGATCTGATGAATATTGTGAGATTTAATTGGGCATTACGACAAAGTACATAGACCGCTATCCAGCATGCATCTATGCCTAAAAAGTCCACCTTCAGAGTTATCATCCGAACCCCTTCTAGTATTAAGTTGCAAAACAACGGACAATTGCATTAAGTATGGTGCGTAATGTAATCAATAACTACATCCTCGGACATAGCATCAATGTTTTATCCCTAGTGGCAACAGCACATCCACAACCTTAGAACTTTCTTTCACTGTCCCAGATTTAATGGAGGCATGAACCCACTATCGAGCATAAATACTCCCTGTTGGAGTTAAGAGCAAAAACTTGGCCGGAGCCTCTACTAATAACGGAGAGCATGCAAGATCATAAACAATACATAGGTAATAGATTGATAATCAACATAACATAGTATTCTCTATCCATCGGATCCCGACAAACACAACATATAGCATTACAGATAGATGATCTTGATCATGTTAGGCAGCTCACAAGATCCAACAATGAAGCACATGAGGAGAAGACAACCATCTAGCTACCGCTATGGACCCATAGTCCAGGGGTGAACTACTCACTCATCACTCCGGAGGCGACCATGGCGGTGAAGAGTCCTCCGGGAGATGATTCCCCTCTCCGGCAGGGTGCCGGAGGTGATCTCCAGAATCCCCCGAGATGGGATTGGCGGCAGCGGCGTCTCAGTAAGGTTTTCCGTATCGTGGCTCTCGGTACTGGGGGTTTCGCGACGAAGGCTTTAAGTAGGCGGAAGGGCAAAGTGGGGGGCCACACGAGGGTCCCACACGCTAGGGCCGCGCGGCCAAGGGCCAGGCCGCGCCGCCCTGTTGTGTCGGCGCCTCGTGGCCCCACTTCCTTTCCCCCTCGGTCTTCTGGAAGCTTCGTGCAAAAATAGGACCCTGGGCGTTGATTTCGTCCAATTCCGAGAATATTTCCTTTGTAGGATTTCTGAAACCAAAAACGGCGTAAAACAAGAATCGGCTCTTCGGCATCTCGTTAATAGGTTAGTGCCGGAAAATGCATAAATACGACATATAATGTGTATAAAACATGTAGATATCATCAATAATGTGGCATGGAACATAAGAAATTATCGATACGTCGGAGACGTATCAGCATCCCCAAGCTTAGTTCTCGCTCGTCCCGAGCAGGTAAACGATAACAAAGATAATTTCCGGAGTGACATGCCATCATAACCTTGATCATACTATTGTAAGCATATGTAATGAATGCAGCGATCAAAACAATGGTAATGACATGAGTAAACAACTGAATCATAAAGCAAAGACTTTTCATGAATAGCACTTCAAGACAAGCATCAATAAGTCTTGCATAAGAGTTAACTTATAAAGCAATAATTTCATAGTAAAGGTATTGAAGCAACAAAAAAGAAGATTAAGTAGCGGTTGCTTTCAACTTATAACATGTATATCTCATGGATATTGTCAATGTAAAGTAATATAGCAAGTGCAATATGCAAGTATGTAGGAATCAATGCACAGTTCACACAAGTGTTTGCTTCTTGAGATGGAGAGAGATAGGTGAACTGACTCAACATAAAAGTAAAAGAAAGGCCCTTCGCAGAGGGAAGCATTGATTGCTATATTTGTGCTAGAGCTTTTATTTTGAAAACAGGAAACAATTTTGTCAACGGTAGTAATAAAGCATATGTATCATGTATATTATATCTTACAAGTTGCAAGCCTCATGCATAGTATACTAATAGTGCCCGCACCTTGTCCTAATTAGCTTGGACTACCGGGATCATCGCAATACACATGTTTTAACCAAGTGTCACAAAGGGGTACCTCTATGCCGCCTGTACAAAGGTCTAAGGAGAAAGCTCGCATTTTGGATTTCTCGCTTTTGATTATTCTCAACTTAGACATCCATACCGGGACAACATAGACAACAGATAATGGACTCCTCTTTAATGCATAAGCATGTGGCAACAATTAGTGTTCTCATATGAGATTGAGGATATATGTCCAAAACTGAAACTTCCACCATGATTCATGTCTTTAGTTAGCGGCCCAATGTTCTTCTCTAACAATATGCATGCTCTAACCAATAAAGTGGTAGATCTCCCTTACTTCAGACAAGACGGACATGCATAGCAACTCACATGATATTCAACAAAGAGTAGTTGATGGCGTCCCCAGAAAACATGGTTGTCGCACAATGATACGTCTCCGACGTATCGATAATTTCTTATGTTCCATGCCACATTATTGATGATATCTACATGTTTTATGCATACTTTATGTCATATTTATGCGTTTTCCGGAACTAACCTATTGACGAGATGCCGAAGGGTCGGTCCTCGTTTTCTGCTGTTTTTGGTTCCGAAATCCTAGTAAGGAAATATTCTCGGAATCGGACGAAATCAAGACCCCAGCATCCTATTTTTCCACGAAGCTTCCAGAACACCCGAGAGTCGCCAGAGGGGGGCCACAGGGGCCCCAGATGATAGGCCGGCGCGGCCCAGGCCCTGGCCGCGCCGCCTTATGGTGTCGTCGCCCCGTTGACCTTCCGACTCCGCCTCTTCGCCTATTTAAAGGTCTCTGACCTAAATCTTCGATACGAAAAAGCCACGGTACGAGAAACCTTCCAGAGCCGCCGCCATCGCAAAGCCAAGATCTGGGGGACAGGAGTCTCTGTTCCGGCACGCCGCCGGGACGGGGAAGTGCCCCCGGAAGGCTCCTCCATCGACACCACCGCCATCTTCATCAACGCTGCTGTCTCCCATGAGGAGGGAGTAGTTCTCCATCGAGGCTCGGGGCTGTACCGGTAGCTATGTGGTTAATCTCTCTTCCATGTACCTCAATACAATAATCTCATGAGCTGCTTTACATGATTGAGATTCATATGAGTTTTGTATCACTACTATTTCATGTGCTACTCTAGTGATGTTATTAAAGTAGTTTTATTCCTCCTGCACGGTGTAATGGTGACAGTGTGTGCATCCGTGTTAGTACTTGGCGTATGCTATGATCATGATCTCTTGTAGATTGTGAAGTTAACTATTGCTATGATAGTATTGATGTGATCTATTCCTCCTACATAGTGTGAAGGTGACGAGTGTGCATGCTTGTGTTAGTACTTGGTTTAGTCGTATTGATCTTTCATGCACTCTAAGGTTATTTAAATATGAACATTGAATTGTGGAGCTTGTTAACTCCGGCATTGAGGGTTCGTGTAATCCTACGCAATGTGTTCATCATCCAACAAGAGAGTGTAGAGTATGCATTTATCTATTCCGTTATGTGATCAATGTTGAGAGTGTCCACTAGTGAAAGTCTAATCCCTAGGCCTTGTTCCTAAATATCGCTATCGCTGCTTGTTTACTCGTTTTACTTGCGTTACTATCGCTACCATATTACCACCATCAACTACATGCCAGCAAGCTATTTTCTCGGTGCCGTTACTACTTGCTCATATTTATTCATACCACCCGTATTTCACTATCTCTTCGCCGAACTAGTGCACCTATTAGGTGTGTTGGGGACACAAGAGACTTCTTGCTTTGTGGTTGCAGGGTTTCATGAGAGGGATATCTTTGACCTCTTCCTCCCTGAGTTCGATAAACCTTGGGTGATCCACTTAAGGGAAAACTGCTGCTGTTCTACAAACCTCTGCTCTTGGAGGCCCAACACTGTCTACAAGAATAGAAGCTCCCGTAGACATCACACAACAAGCAACTTAATAAGAGATAAAGTGCATAAGTACATATTCAATACCACAATAGTTTTTAATCTATTTGTCCCATGAGCTATATATTGTAAAGGTAAAGAATGGAAATTTTAAAGGTAGCACTCAAGCAATTTACTTTGGAATGGCGGAGAAATACCATGTAGTAGGTAGGTATGGTGGACACAAATGGCATAGTGGTTGGCTCAAGGATTTTGGATGCATGAGAAGTATTCCCTCTCGATACAAGGTTTAGGCTAGCAAGGTTATTTGAAACAAACACAAGGATGAACCGGTGCAGCAAAACTCACATAAAAGACATATTGTAAACATTATAAGACTCTACACCATCTTCCTTGTTGTTAAAAACTCAATACTAGAAATTATCTAGACTTTAGAGAGACCAAATATGCAAACCAAATTTTAGCAACCTCTCCTTATCTTAGTTTTGCGCTTTGTTGTGCCAAGTAAAGTCCTTGATAGTAAAGTGAATACTAGATTTGGATTACTGCGCAGTTTCAGATTTCTTTGTTGTCACGAATTTCGACCTGCCTCCCTGTAGGTAGCTCAGAAAATTAAGACAATTTACGTGCGTGATCCTCAGATATGTACGCAACTTTCATTCAATTTGGACATTTTCATTTGACCAAGGCTGGTGCCTCAATAAAATCCATCTTTACGGACTGTTCTGTTTTGACAGATTCTACCTTTTATTTCGCATTGCCTCTTTTGCTATGTTGGATGAATTTCTTTGATCCATTAATGTCCAGTAGCTTTATGCAATGTCCAGAAGTGTTAAGAATGATTGTGTCACCTCTGAACATGTTAATTTTTATTGTGCACTAACCCTCTAATGAGTTGTTTCGAGTTTGCTGTGGAGGAAGCTTTCAAGGATCAAGAGAGGAGTATGATACAATATGATCAAGGAGAGTGAAAGCTCTAAGCTTGGGGATGCCCCGGTGGTTCACCCCTGCATATTCTAAGAAGACTCAAGCGTCTAAGCTTGGGGATGCCCAAGGCACCCCCTTCTTCATCGACAAAATTATCAGGTTCCTTCTCTTGAAACTATATTTTTATTCGGCCACATCTTATGTACTTTACTTGGAGCGTCTGTGTGATTTTGTTTTTGTTTTTGTTTGAATAAAATGGATCCTAGCATTCACTTTGTGGGAGAGAGACACGCTCCGTCGTAGCATATGGACAAGTATGTCCTTAGGCTCTACTCATAGTATTCATGGCGAAGTTTCTTCTTCGTTAAATTGTTATATGGTTGGAATTGGAAAATGCTACATGTAGTAACTCTAAAATGTCTTGAATAATTTGATACTTGGCAATTGTTGTGCTTATGTTTAAGCTCTTGCATCATATACTTTGCACCCATTAATGAAGAAACACTTAGAGCTTGCTAATTTGGTTTGCATATTTGGTTTCTCTAGAGTCTAGATAACATCTAGTATTGAGTTTTGAACAACAAGGAAGACGGTGTAGAGTCTTATAATGTTTACAATATGTCTTTTATGTGAGTTTTGCTGCACTGGTTCATCCTTGTGTTTGTTTCAAATAACCTTGCTAGCCTAAACCTTGTATCGAGAGGGAATACTTCTCATGCATCCAAAATCCTTGAGCCAACCACTATGCCATTTGTGTCCACCATACCTACCTACTACATGGTATTTATCCGCCATTCCAAAGTAAATTGCTTGAGTGCTACCTTTAAAATTCCATCATTCACCTTTGCAATATATAGCTCATGGGACAAATAGCTTAAAAACTATTGTGGTATTGAATATGTACTTATGCACTTTATCTCTTATTAAGTTGCTTGTTGTGCGATAACCATGTTTCTGGGGACGCCAGTTATTCTTTGTTGAATATCATGTGAGTTGCTATGCATTTCCGTCTTGTCTGAAGTAAGAGAGATCTACCACCTTAATGGTTGTAGCATGCATATTGTTAGAGAAGAACATTGGGCCGCTAACCAAAGCCATGATTCATGGTGGAAGTTTCAGTTTTGGACATATATCCTCAATCTCATATGAGAATAATAATTGTTGCCACATGCTTATGCATTAAAGAGGAGTCCATTATCTGTTGTCTATGTTGTCCCGGTATGGATGTCTAAGTTGAGAATAATCAATAGCGAGAAATCCAATGCGAGCTTTCTCCTTAGATATTTGTACAGGCGGCATAGAGGTACCCCTTTGTGACACTTGGTTAAAACATGTGCATTGCGATGATCCGGTAGTCCAAGCTAATTAGGACAAGGTGCGGGCACTATTAGTATACTATGCATGAGACTTGCAACTTGTAAGATATAATTTACATAACTCATATGCTTTATTACTACCGTTGACAAAATTGTTTCATGTTTTCAAAATAAAAGCTCTAGCACAAATATAGAAATCGATGCTTTCCTCTTTGAAGGACCATTCTTTTTACTTTTATGTTGAGTCAGTTCACCTATCTCTCTCCACCTCAAGAAGCAAACACTTGTGTGAATTGTGCATTGATTCCTACATACTTGCATATTGCACTTGTTATATTACTCTATGTTGACAATTATCCATGAGATATACATGTTATAAGTTGAAAGCAACCGCTGAAACTTAATCTTCCTTTGTGTTGCTTCAATGCCTTTACTTTGATTTATTGCTTTATGAGTTAACTCTTATGCAAGACTTATTGATGCTTGCCTTTAAGTACTATTCATGAAAAGTCTTTGCTTTATGATTCAGTTGTTTACTCATGTCATTACCATTGTTTTGATCGCTGCATTCATTACATATGTTTACAGTATGATCAAGGTTATGATGGCATGTCACTCCAGAAATTATCCTTGTTATCGTTTACCTGCTCGGGATGAGCAGGAACTAAGCTTGGGGATGCTGATACGTCTCCGACGTATCGATAATTTCTTATGTTCCATGCCACATTATTGATGATATCTACATGTTTTATGCATACTTCATGTCATATTTATGCGTTTTCCGGAACTAACCTATTGACGAGATGCCGAAGGGCCGGTTCTCGTTTTCTGCTGTTTTTGGTTCCAGAAATCGTAGTAAGGAAATATTCTCGGAATCGGACGAAATCAAGACCCAGCATCCTATTTTTCCACGAAGCTTCCAGAACACCCGAGAGTCGCCAGAGGGGGGCCACAGGGGCCCCAGATGATAGGCCGGCGCGGCCCAGGCCCTGGCCGCGCCGCCTTATGGTGTCATCGCCCCGTTGACCTTCCGACTCCGCCTCTTCGCCTATTTAAAGGTCCCTGACCTAAATCTTCGATACGAAAAAGCCACGGTACGAGAAACCTTCCAGAGCCGCCGCCATCGCGAAGCCAAGATCTGGGGGACAGGAGTCTCTGTTCCGGCACGCCGCCGGGACGGGGAAGTGCCCCGGAAGGCTCCTCCATCGACACCACCGCCATCTTCATCAACGCCGCTCGTCTCCCATGAGGAGGGAGTAGTTCTCCATCGAGGCTCGGGGCTGTACCGGTAGCTATGTGGTTAATCTCTCTTCCATGTACCTCAATACAATAATCTCATGAGCTGCTTTACATGATTGAGATTCATATGAGTTTTGTATCACTACTATTTCATGTGCTACTCTAGTGATGTTATTAAAGTAGTTTTATTCCTCCTGCACGGTGTAATGGTGACAGTGTGTGCATCCGTGTTAGTACTTGGCGTATGCTATGATCATGATCTCTTGTAGATTGTGAAGTTAACTATTGCTATGATAGTATTGATGTGATCTATTCCTCCTACATAGTGTGAAGGTGACAAGTGTGCATGCTTGTGTTAGTACTTGGTTTAGTCGTATTGATCTTTCATGCACTCTAAGGTTATTTAAATATGAACATTGAATTGTGGAGCTTGTTAACTCCGGCATTGAGGGTTCGTGTAATCCTACGCAATGTGTTCATCATCCAACAAGAGAGTGTAGAGTATGCATTTATCTATTCTCGCTATGTGATCAATGTTGAGAGTGTCCACTAGTGAAAGTCTAATCCCTAGGCCTTGTTCCTAAATACTGCTATCGCTGCTTGTTTACTGTTTTACTGTGTTACTACTGCTACCATATTACCACCATCAACTACACGCCAGCAAGCTATTTTCTGGTGCCGTTACTACTGCTCATATTTATTCATACCACCTGTATTTCACTATCTCTTCGCCGAACTAGCTAGTGCACCTATTAGGTGTGTTGGGGACACAAGAGACTTCTTGCTTTGTGGTTGCAGGGTTGCATGAGAGGGATATCTTTGACCTCTTCCTCCCTGAGTTCGATAAACCATGGGTGATCCACTTAAGGGAAAACTGCTGCTGTTCTACAAACCTCTGCTCTTGGAGGCCCAACACTGTCTACAAGAATAGAAGCTCCCGTAGACATCACACAACAAGCAACTTAATAAGAGATAAAGTGCATAAGTACATATTCAATACCACAATAGTTTTTAAGCTATTTGTCCCATGAGCTATATATTGTAAAGGTAAAGAATGGAAATTTTAAAGGTAGCACTCAAGCAATTTACTTTGGAATGGCGGAGAAATACCATGTAGTAGGTAGGTATGGTGGACACAAATGGCATAGTGGTTGGCTCAAGGATTTTGGATGCATGAGAAGTATTCCCTCTCGATACAAGGTTTAGGCTAGCAAGGTTATTTGAAACAAACACAAGGATGAACCGGTGCAGCAAAACTCACATAAAAGACATATTGTAAACATTATAAGACTCTACACCATCTTCCTTGTTGTTCAAAACTCAATACTAGAAATTATCTAGACTTTAGAGAGACCAAATATGCAAACCAAATTTTAGCAAGCTCTATGTATTTCTTCATTAATGGGTGCAAAGTATATGATGCAAGAGCTTAAACATGAGCACAACAATTGCCAAGTATCAAATTATTCAAGACATTTTAGAATTACTACATGTAGCATTTCCCGATTCCAACCATATAACAATTTTACGAAGAAGATTCAACCTTCGCCATGAATACTATGAGTAAAGCCTAAGGACATATTTGTCCATATGCAACGGCGGAGCGTGTCTCTCTCCCACAAAATGAATGCTAGGATCCATTTTATTCAAACAAAAACAAAAACAAAAACAAACCGACGCTCCAAGCAAAGCACATAAGATGTGATGGAATAAAAATATAGTTTCAGGGGAGGAACCTGATAATGTTGTCGATGAAGAAGGGGATGCCTTGGGCATCCCCAAGCTTAGACGCTTGAGTCTTCTTAAAATATGCAGGGGTGAACCACCGGGGCATCCCCAAGCTTAGAGCTTTCACTGTCCTTGATCATATTGCATCATTTCCCTCTCTTGATCCTTGAAAACTTCCTCCACACCAAACTCGAAACAACTCATTAGAGGGTTAGTGCACAATAAAAATTAACATGTTCAGAGGTGACACAATCATTCTTAACACTTCTGGACATTGCATAAAGCTACTGGACATTAATGGAACAAAGAAATTCATCCACCATAGCAAAAGAGGCAATGCGAAATAAAAGGCAGAATCTGTCAAAACAGAACAGTCCGTAAAGATGGATTTTATCGAGGCACCATACTTGCTCAAATGAAAATGCCCAAATTGAATGAAAGTTGAGTACATATCTGAGGATCACGCACGTAAATTGGCATATTTTTCTGAGCTACCTACAGAGAGGCAGGTCGAAATTCGTGACAGCAAAGAAATATGTTACTGCGCAGCAATCCAAATCTAGTATGAACCTTACTATCAACGACTTTACTTGGCACAACAAAGCACAAAAATAAGATAAGGAGAGGTTGCTACAGTAGTAAACAACTTCCAACACTCAAATATAAAATAAAAATACTGTAGTAAAAACATGGGTTGTCTCCCATAAGCGCTTTTCTTTAACGCCTTTCAGCTAGGTGCAGAAAGTGTGTATCAAGTATTATCAAGAGATGGAGCATCAACATCATGAGCTCCCCCATCTGTAGGTATACTAAGGGCTTTGTCATTTTTAGGCCTATAATAATATTTTTTTGGTTTAGGCACTTTAGAGACATGCATAAACTTTTGCTCCTTACCCACATAAGCTTTTTCCCTAAACTTTATAGATGAAAAGGTTGAACCCAAGGTTCCCATAGCTTTTTCAAGTTCACCAATCCTATTGATTTGATTATCATGGACCACACAAGTTCCTAGGACACTAATTGTTCATCAATTCCTCCTAAGGATTTATCAAGTTCATCAGTTTTATCAAGTAACATTTCCAATTTAGTTCAACACTTGGAAAAATTTTCTCTATGGTTTCCAATTTTTTCATGACATCTTCAAGAGAGGTTTCAATTTTAACTTCATTAATAGGTGGTGTTCCAAATAAACTCTCAATAATGCAACTAGCTTCTAAAGAAGGAGCGCCTAGGAAGTTACCTCATGCGAGACAATCAAGAACATACCTATTCCAGCTAGAGATACCAACATAAAAATTCCTGAGTAGGATAGTGGTGGAGTGTTTCTTAGTGCACCTATTATGGGCATCACTAATTCTATACCAAGCATATTTTAAACATTCTCCCCCTTGTTGCTTAAACGAACGAACTTCAACTTCAGGATTACTCATTTTAGCGAGTAGTAAATAAAGCAAACTAGATAAAATAAATGCAAGTAACTAATTTTTTTGTGTTTTTGATATAGAGTGCAAGACAGTAAATAAAGTAAAGCTAGCAGCTAATTTTTTTGTGTTTTGATATAATGCAGCAAACAAAGTAGTAAATAAAATAAAGCAAGACAAAAACAAAGTAAAGAGATTGGATTGTGGAGACTCCCCTTGCAGCGTGTCTTGATCTCCCCGACAACGGCGCCAGAAAACAGTCTTGATGCGCGTAGATGACACGTCCGTTGGGAACCCCAAGAGGAAGGTGTGATGCGCACATCAGCAAGTTTTCCCTCAGTAAGAAACCAAGGTTATCGAACTAGTAGGAGTCAAGAAGCACGTCGAATGTTGATGGCGGCGGGATGTAGTGCGGCGCAACACCAGGGATTCCGGCGCCAACGTGGAACCTGCACAACACAACCAAAGTACTTTGCCCCAACGAAACAGTGAGGTTGTCAATCTCACCGGCTTGCTGTAACAAATGATTAGATGTATAGTGTCGATGATGATTGTTTGCAGAAAACAGTAGAACAAGTATTGCAGTAGATTGTATTCGATGTAAAAGAATAGGACCGGGGTCCACAGTTCACTAGAGGTGTCTCTCCCATAAGATAAATAGCATGTTGGGTGAACAAATTACAGTTGGGCAATTGAAAAATAGAGAGGGCATAACAATGCACATACATGATATGATGAATATTGTGAGATTTAATTGGGCATTATGACAAAGTACATAGACCGCTATCCAGCATGCATCTATGCCTAAAAAGTCCACCTTCAGGTTATCATCCGAACCCCTCTTCCAGTATTAAGTTGCAAAACAACAGACAATTGCATTAAGTATGGTGCGTAATGTAATCAATAACTACATCCTCGGACATAGCATCAATGTTTTATCCCTAGTGGCAACAGCACATCCACAACCTTAGAACTTTCCGTCATCGTCCCGCATTTAATGGAGGCATGAACCCACTATCGAGCATAAATACTCCCTGTTGGAGTTAAGAGCAAAAACTTGGCCGAGCCTCTACTAATAACGGAGAGCATGCAAGATCATAAACAACACATAGGTAATAGATTGATAATCAACATAACATAGTATTCTCTATCCATCGGATCCCGACAAACACAACATATGGCATTACAGATAGATGATCTTGATCATGTTAGGCAGCTCACAAGATCCAACAATGAAGCACATGAGGAGAAGACAACCATCTAGCTACTGCTATGGACCCATAGTCCAGGGGTGAACTACTCACTCATCACTCCGGAGGCGACCATGGCGGTGAAGAGTCCTCCGGGAGATGATTCCCCTCTCCGGCAGGGTGCCGGAGGTGATCTCCGAATCCCCCGAGATGGGATTGGCGGCGGCGGCGTCTCGGTAAGGTTTTCCGTATCGTGGCTCTCGGTACCGGGGGTTTCGCGACGAAGGCTTTAAGTAGGCGGAAGGGCAACGCGGGGGCCACACGAGGGCCCCACACGCCAGGGCCACGCGGCCAAGGGCCAGGCCGCGCCGCCCTGTTGTGTCGGCGCCTCGTGGCCCCACTTCCTTTCCCCCTCGGTCTTCTGGAAGCTTCGTGCAAAAATAGGACCCTGGGCGTTGATTTCGTCCAATTCCGAGAATATTTCCTTTATAGGATTTCTGAAACCAAAAACAGCAGAAAACAAGAATCGGCTCTTCGGCATCTCGTTAATAGGTTAGTGCCGGAAAATGCATAAATACGACATATAATGTGTATAAAACATGTAGATATCATCATTAATGTGGCATGGAACATAAGAAATTATCGATACGTCGGAGACGTATCAGGGTCTCTTAGGCTATATTTCACAGAATACTTGTTCACTGAATTATGATTGTGGTGTGTTAGTACCTCCTATGAATGCTCAAAGTACAGCGTGAGGTGTTCATTAGTACTTGGGAATACATCTTTAAGGTTTGCTTTTGCATCCCTACGCGGTGAATTAGTGTTCGTTATCTAACCGGAGAGTAGTTCAGAGTAGAATAGTGAAGTGCTTATATTTATAGGGATTTCTATTTTCGTGCCCTCGGGTCCTTAGTTGTACTCAGTTTTCCCCAGCCCCTTAGTTTTTCCTCAGTTTTCCCCAAGCCTTTGTCTGAAACCCGCAGAAGGAGCTCAGACGGAAGGAATCCGTTTATTTGAACGTTCCATGCTGACGTGTGGGGCTGCGTCGTCTGTGGGGCCACGTCGTGTGGGGTTGGTAGGAAGGGACCACGTGGGACAACACGAGACCGTGTTTGGTTGTACGTGAGAGCAGGGTTTTGTCTCTCTCGGCCCAAATTGGCATTTTTAAGAGCACCTTTTCCCCTCTTTCTATCTCAGTTTCACCAAATTAGTATCAAATCTAGAGAAGTTTCTATTTTTGTCTTTCTTCAATTATTTATGCCTTTTGGCCCTCGTTTTTTGCCCAATATGGCAGCAAATCTAGTAGCAAATCTAGAAGCTAGTATATGATAAATTCACAGCAGCATAATCAGAAAACTAAGTATAATACATAAACCGTATACAACAGCCAAACGCAGCCAATAACATTGTTAATGTTCACGACAAACTAAGCTGAAAAAAAATACAAGACGCACGCAATGTATGGCCAACAAGAAGATTAGGATACCCCAGGATGAATGAATTTGTTCTTCATTCCTCATATATTTCTTCGTCGCTCCATTCGTGCATTATGCCAAGGAAATATTCATTGAACTCCTTCCGTCTGCAGTGTGCGGCCAATACATCCTCCAAACGGTATGGCCTGTGTTCATTTCTCAGACCGTAGCTTCATAATCTATCCACATATCGTGGCCACTCATCCCAGGACTTTGTATCATGAAAGTACTCTCTGATATAACCCAAATTCGCGTAGTAGATGCAGCCAGGTCGAAGTGTCGGGTGCACTCTGGTGTCAACGGAGATACATCGGATATAATGCACGAAGAAGGCATGAATGCCAATGTTACTGACCGGATGGAGAGAGCGGCTCTGAGTGTCCACACGGTACACCAATGGCATGTTGTGGAACAACACAAGCAGCAGATCACCATCCGACTTCACAAGGTAGAACTTACCATTTCCAAGTTCTGGAAATGAAATTAGTGTCTCCATCTTGACAGTGCTCGCGCGCTACTGCAACTGTACATTGGTGCACACTATTCTTCCGGACTCAAAATTGTCCACAGCTATTGAATACAGTTCACCATTGAACGGGGTAATGCAACGCAGACTATGGTTCTCGACCGAAAATCTTCCTTCTCCCCAATCTTCAGATATATCCTTAGTTGGAGTGCTCTCATCGACCCAACCAAGTTCCTCCGGGTAATGTGCGGAAACGAAGACCATAGTCGGGGATTTGATTACAACGACTGAATCCAGAAAAACAGATGGCATCTGCGCCTCAAACATAGTTTTCGATGTCTTTGTGAGTGGGTTCAGAAGCTGTATCTTGTGCGGCGGGTTCTTCTGGGCAAGCACGATGACGACACGGAAAAAGCCGACGAAGTAGTATCTAAAATATATTGATGAAGATAACATTCAGCACTAAGATTGAAAATAAGAATAGATTAACCCTTTAGATATGGAGGAATTTGAGCCTTGCACAAACTTCAGATAGATCTATGGTGACGTAGCGGGATGTGCCGAGTTGGAGGAAGGTGAACTCAGCGGCACGTGGAAGGGCATGGTCTACCATGATCCATTCGTGCAGGTGCACGCCGGGCTCAGGTAAACCTGAGTGCCAATTTCTACAGACTTGCCTCATAGCAGAGTAGGTGTCCACATACTCCTCATTTGCCAGTAAGCATTCGCCGATCTTGTGAAGTGGTCCGTCAGCCATGAGAGAGGCCCAGTTCACGGAGGCGCCGCGCTTGGATGCGCCGCCCTCGGAGGCGACGGGCTCGGCGGCGACGAGCTCGGCGACGACGGGCTCGGATGCGACGGGCTCGGAGGCGATGGGCTCGGAGGTGACGTGCTCGGGGGCGATGGCCGCCGGCGCATTCTTCTTCTCCATCGCCGGCAGGGGAGCGCTCGTACGGCGGTTGGGGTTTTTTCCTTCGATTTGGAGAAGTTGATGGGACGTGAGAGGCGTGGTTTCGTGCGTGAGCGAGAATGAGACGTACTGTGTGCAGAGGGAGGGAGGGAGGGGCTTACGCGTGCTAAATGCGACCCGCGTCCTACGCGTCCACTATTGCACATCTGCACCGCGACACACGTCAACAATGGCACGTCTTCCACTTCTGCACCGCAACACGCGTCCTCGAGTCTAACCCTGGAAATTTAGATATACTCAGGTATACCCTCGAGTCATATACTAGCATTTTTTGTGTGCTCAGTTTTCGCCTTGAGTGCTAATACTGGCTAGTGCAATATACTCAGTTTCACCCTCAAGTGGCTGGTCAACAGAGAGTCAACAAATGGGATTAACTAGTTAAATGAGTTATTTAATGTGCAAAAAATTCCGAAAAAGAGTGGCACTTACTCATGGAGTCTTTACCACAAATTGCCACTTCTCAAATTATAGATAAATCATAGATAAATCATAGATAAATCAAGTTTTACCACAAATTGCCACTTCTCAAATCACCTAGTAGCTATGAAGGTGCATGGTTTTCCACAATAAGCCCTACCCAAAACAGCTTTCCCCATAACATACTTTGTCTGAATGAGGCCATAATTTTCACACTCATGTATATTTGTATTGCAAATAGTTTGAGGTAGACCCAGATGGGTTTCATTGTACAAAACACGTATTTTCCATTTTTTAAATCTCATATTTGAATCCCTTAGTCTGTTTACTACTCACATGCCCTTGGTTTCTTGATACTAAGTTTTGCCCTCTGCCTTCACAAATTCTCACAGACGCCCAACATTGCCCTGATTGGTCTAGCCGATGTCACGCGGATCGTGCCCGCCGACCGTTGATCGTAGGATTTAACAGGCATGATAACCCCTATCTCTCTCTCTGGTCGGGGCCACCACCCTCTCTCTCTGTCGGCGGTTAGCTTCCACCCTCTATGTATGCTTAAGGGCGGTTACCCAGTACGCTAAAGTTTAGTTTTCTGCATTATTTTTCACGAGCTAAATTATAAACTCTTTTAGGAATTATTTTTCACGCAAAAAATGATACACCATCACCATTTCTTGTAGCCATTACTTTGCACGCAAAAAATCCCAAAATGATAAACCATCACCAATTTGTTGTAGTCATTACTTTTCACGCAAAAAATGGTACACCATCACCAATTTGTTGTAGCCATTACTTTTCACGCAAAAAATGATACACCATCACCAATTTGTTGTACCCATTACTTTTCACGCAAAATTTTTTACACCATCACCCATTTCTTGTAGCCATTATTTTTCACGCAAAAAATGATACACCATCACCCATTTCTTCTAGCCATAACTTTCCACACAAAAAATGATAAACCATCACCGATTTGTTGTAGCCATTACTTTTCACGCAAAAAATGATGAACAATCACCGATTTCTTGTAGCCATTGCGGTAAAATGATAAACTATCACGAATTACCATTTCTTTTAGGCATTACTTTTCACGGTAAAATGATAAACTAAATCACGAAGTTCCATTTCCATCAAGATAGTCTGCATTACTTTTTGTTGAGATATATACCCCCACAACGGTCATCTCCTCCTTAATTTATTGTGTAAACCCCCACAACGGTCACCTCCTCCTTAATTTATTGTGTAAACCCCTATAACGGTCATCTCTCCCTTGTAAACACCCACAACGGCCATCCCTTGTGTCAATAGGTTATGCCTCTCTCTTCTTCGTTCACATATACTTGATCCATTGCCATGACTTCCACGTCTCGGACGCGGACCGGAAGGGGAAGGGGAAGGGGCGGCCGGGGTGGTGGATCATAATCATTGCCACCACCACCATCAACACTGCCATTGATCATAGAGGAGTTCTTCATCGTCGTCTATGAAGACCCTTTGGTCAAGAAGGTACGTACGCGTTCCCACATATATGATGCATGTGATTAATTATGGGCATGTTCTAAAAAACCTTTAATTTCAAACGATCGGCGCTCGATATCTTTACAGGCACTCCCAAAAAAGTTTGCGGACTATCTTGACGGCCAGGAGCTAGCTAAGGTGTATCTGCGAGCAGCTGACTGCGGTCATCGTCTCTGGACCGTGGAGGTCCTATTTGACGGACAAGGCCGGATGTATCTCGACAAGGGCTGTGAGAATTTCGCCATCGCGCACGGTGTGGATTTCGGCTGCTACGTACACTTCAAATATGAAGGCGATGATGTGCTCACAGTGAAGGTGTTCGACGGAACAATGTGCATGAAGTACTACTACTCAGACGACGAAGATACTGACGATGAAAGCGACGACAACGTGAAGCCATGCATCCATCCCCTTTAGATAAGGGGATTATGACCAAGAATATATATGTAGCTTCATATGCATCGATTTAGAGATCTAGCTATTTTCTATATATTTAGAGATCTAGCTATTTTCTATATATTATGCACAATGTTTAGCATAAGAGTCACTTTAGATTAAGCTACGAAAATAGTCACCTGCCATGGGCTGAGGCGGCCCCACAGAGCGGCTCTATATTATATTCTCTAAATAAATAGACAACCCCAGTCATTGGCTGCGGAGGCCCCACAGAGTGGCAATATATGATTTTCTATAAATAAATAGACGACCCCACTGGTCATTGGCTGCGGCAGCCCCACAGAGAGGCAAATATATGTCTTTTCCTGAAAAATAGACGACCCCACTAGTCATTGGCTGCGGCAGCCCCACAGAGCGGCAATATATGACTTTTCCTGAAAATAGATGACCCCACTGGTCATTGGCTGCGGGAGCGGCCCCATTTGTCATTGACAGCACCGCGTATACAATCAGGAAATAAAATGGCCCACACATCAGCGATAGATGGATGGCTACCCGTCAGCACGAGACGGGTCAGAGAGGAACTGCCCTCTGTGCAGCCCCACCCGTCAGATTAACGGTAACGGTAAGGCCTCTGACCTGACGGCAACCCTCCCGTCCGAGCGTCTGCGAGGGCTTTCAAACTAGAGGGAGGGGGAAATTGAGGAAAAACTAACGAGCTGGGGAAAACTGAGCACAACTAAGGACCCGAGGGCACGGAAATAGAAATCCCATATTTATATTCCTTTATGATATCATTTTTGAGAGTGACCACTAGTGAAAGTATGATCCCTAGGCCTTGTTTCCAAACATCAAATCACCATTTATTTACTGTTTTACTGCATGTTTACTTGCTGCCATATTTATTTTAGATTGTTATTACCACTCATATTCATCCATATCATTTGCATTTTACTATCTCTTCGCCGAACTAGTTCACCTACATCTGACAAGTGTATTGGGTGTGTTGGGGACACAAGAGAATTCTTCTATCTTAATTGCAGGGTTGCTTGAGAGGGATATCTTTGACCTCCACCTCCCTCAGTTCGATAAATCTTGGGGTGATCCACTTAAGGGAAACTTGCTGCTGTTCTACAAACCTCTGCACTTGGAGGCCCAACAGTGTCTACAAGAATAGAAGCGTGCGTAGATATCAGCGCGCCCCAAATAGTCGCCGGCAGGGGCGCCGGCACAACATCCTTCATTTGGGGGAGCTTCTCCCACACCGGCGCGTGTAACATCCTAGAACTTAGGAGAAACGCGGGGTAGATTTAGAAAAGGGTTGTGCATTTCATCGCAAAACTCGGGAAATTTTCGCGCTTAATTATATAAAACCTAAGAGGGATCTAGGTTTCTCTCTCGTTGCTATGAGGGTTAGAGTAATGAGAGTGCTATGAATTTCGACATGACCTCTTTTGAAATTAGGGTTTTGGAGAGGAGTTTGAATTGGCATTAGAATTTGAATTTCAAACATATATGAATATAAGTAATCAATAATTCAAATGCATTTATAATTCATAACTCAAACCAATATGACAATTATACAACATATTCCATAAATGAATTATAAATATTACAAAGAGCTCATAAGGAAAACTCGAGCTTTATTGATAAACCACACATATTACATTGTCAAATACAAACCAGAATTAAGTAAATAAAAATAAAGATTACAGCATGGATGATTTTCCTAGACTAAGTCTTCTAAAATCTTCATTTGATCTTCTCCATTCTTGATCCACTTGAAACCTGCAACATATACAAGGAAAAGAACCAAATTTGTCTAGTAACAAGTGGCGAAGCCACTTGGACAGTGAAAATAATGAGAATTGATAAGATAAGCTCTGGCTGGGGGGATCAAGTCCCAACCAAAGCCAAGGCTGAGGCCACAGATCTTTTCTCTGTGACACACATCATGGTGAAACCAGGAAGGACACCACAACACACAAGCAAGTGTGTGTTGTCGACCAAGGACACCATCCAGTGATGCTATAAATAGCACAGTAACAAGTAGAGAGGGATGAGCTCACCAAGAACATCAGTTCATCAGCAAGAACACCACAACAACCCACATTCATCTAGTTCATCCATCCAATCCAAACCAAACCAAACAAACCAAGCAGTGAATCATGGTGACATAAGTCAAGATCATCCATGAGCTAGGAGCTGAAGGGCCAGTTGATCAAATCAACCAGCAAATCTCTTCATCAACAAAACAAACCATCTAGGAGTTGGAGCAAGGTATAACTAATACATGGAGAGGATCCAAGGATCCAATCCATCATAAGCATGCTCATACACACACCTGGTGTGGAGCAGATGCTCCATAGGGTTTAGTCATCACTTGGTATAGACCAAGTGATGCTGGCAAGAGAGAGGCCAGACCAGTGCTAGTAAACTAGTAGATGGACATGCATAAGTAAACCAAAGTACCCAGGTATCCAATGTATCCAGATAAACCAGTCCTAGTGACCAACTGAATCACCTAGCACCACTTGGTGTTCAAAACCATCAGCAATACCCATTTTCATCAAAATAATACCACAGGGCATTCATCTATATGATTCCCAAATGTGGATATTATTATTTTCATAAAAACCAACCAGTAGCTACTTTACTTTGCAACCAATGACAGTAGCAAACTACTGAGGTCACATAATAAGAAAATCAAGCCACATAAGCAAGCAAGCCACATAGGCAAGCAAGTCATCACTACTTGAAGAGGTCCAGACATATATTTACTTCCAATTCAATATGGAAATCAAATAAGTATCATTAAATTCAACGGAATCACTACCAACACATGGTTCATCAATTATAGCTGACAGTAAACCACCACAAGGCAACAACATGACCTGCATAGGTTAATAAAGCAAACAAGGCTATCATATATTGCTTGTCAGGTAATTACTGCAAGCAAGAGCATCATAATCCATTCACAGAGCATACACAAGTGATATAGCATGACAGTAACCAGTATTAAATGGGAGAAAGATCACAGATGTGTCACTGGTATAACACCAGTAGCACCACAAGGCACAGATACTAGATGGGCATACACCAGTATGCAAGATCATAAACAACACATATGTAATAACTTGATAATTAACATAACATGGTATTCTCTATCCATCGGATCCCGACAAACACAACATAGAGTATTACAGATAGATGATCTTGATCATGTTAGGCAGCTCACAAGATCCAACAATGAAGCACAATTAGGAGAAGACAACCATCTAGCTACTGCTATGGACCCATAGTCCAGGGGTGAACTACTCACTCATCACTCCGGAGGCGACCATGGCGGTGTAGAGTCCTCCGGGAGATGAATCCCCTCTCCGGCAGGGTGCCGGAGGAGATCTCCAGAATCCCCCGAGATGGGATTGGCGGCGGCGACGTCTCAGTAAGGTTTTCCGTATCGTGGTTTTTCGCATCAGGGGTTTCGCGACGGAGGCTTTAAGTAGGCGGAAGGGCAACGTGGGGGGCCACACGAGGGCCCCACACCACAGGTCGGCGCGGCCAAGGCCTGGGCTGCGCCGCCCTATGGTGGCGGCCCCTCGTGGCCCCACTTCGACTCCTCTTCGGTCTTCCGGAAGCTTCGTGGCAAAATAGGACCCTGGGTCTTGATTTCGTCCAATTCCGAGAATATTTCGTTACTAGGATTTCTGAAACCAAAAACAGCAGAAAACAACGAATCGGCTCTTCGGCATCTTGTTAATAGGTTAGTTCCGGAAAATGCACGAATATGACATAAAGTGTGCATAAAACATGTAGATATCATCAATAATGTGGCATGGAACATAAGAAATTATCGATACGTCGGAGACGTATCAGCATCCCCAAGCTTAGTTCTGCTCGTCCCGAGCAGGTAAAACGATAACAAAGATAATTTCTCAAGTGACATGCCATCATAACCTTGATCATACTATTTGTAAACATATGTAATGAATGCAGCGATCAAAACAATGGTAATGACATGAGTAAACAAGTGAATCATAAAGCAAAGACTTTTCATGAATAGTACTTCAAGACAAGCATCAATAAGTCTTGCATAAGAGTTAACTCATCAAGCAATAAATCAAAGTAAAGGTATTGAAGCAACACAAAGGAAGATTAAGTTTCAGCGGTTGCTTTCAACTTGTAACATGTATATCTCATGGATAATTGTCAACATAGAGTAATATAACAAGTGCAATATGCAAGTATGTAGGAATCAATGCATAGTTCACACAAGTGTTTGCTTCTTGAGATGGAGAGAGATAGGTGAACTGACTCAACATAAAGGTAAAAAGAATGGTCCTTCAAAGAGGAAAGCATCGATTGCTATATTTGTGCTAGAGCTTTTATTTTGAAAACATGAAACAATTTTGTCAACGGTAGTAATAAAGCATATGAGTTATGTAAATTATATCTTACAAGTTGCAAGCCTCATGCATAGTATACTAATAGTGCCCGCACCTTGTCCTAATTAGCTTGGACTACCGGATCTTTGCAATGCACATGTTTTAACCAAGTGTCACAATGGGGTACCTCCATGCCGCCTGTACAAAGGTCTAAGGAGAAAGCTCGCATTTTGGATTTCTCGCTTTTGATTATTCTCAACTTAGACATCCATACCGGGACAACATGGACAACAGATAATGGACTCCTCTTTAATGCATAAGCATGTGGCAACAATTATTATTCTCATATGAGATTGAGGATATATGTCCAAAACTGAAACTTCCACCATGAATCATGGCTTTAGTTAGCGGCACAATGTTCTTCTCTAACAATATGCATGCTCCAACCATTAAGGTGGTAGATCTCTCTTACTTCAGACAAGACGGACATGCATAGCTACTCACATGATATTCAACAAAGAATAGTTGATGGCGTCCCCAGAAAACATGGTTATCGCACAACAAGCAACTTAATAAGAGATAAAGTGCATAAGTACATATTCAATACCACAATAGTTTTTAAACTATTTGTCCCATGAGCTATATATTGCAAAGGTGAATGATGGAATTTTAAAGGTAGCACTCAAGCAATTTACTTTGGAATGGCGGATAAATACCATGTAGTAGGTAGGTATGGTGGACACAAATGGCATAGTGGTTGGCTCAAGGATTTTGGATGCATGAGAAGTATTCCCTCTCGATACAAGGTTTAGGCTAGCAAGGTTATTTGAAACAAACACAAGGATGAACGGTGCAGCAAAACTCACATAAAAGACATATTGTAAATATTATAAGACTCTACACCGTCTTCCTTGTTGTTCATAACTCAATACTAGATATTATCTAGACTCTAGAGAAACCAAATATGCAAACCAAATTAGCAAGCTCTAAGTGTTTCTTCATTAATGGGTGCAAAGTATATGATGCAAGAGCTTAAACATGAGCACAACAATTGCCAAGTATCAAATTATCCAAGACATTTTAGAGTTACTGCATGTAGTATTTTCCAATTCCAACCATATAACAATTTAACGAAGAAGAAACTTCGCCATGAATACTATGAGTAGAGCCTAAGGACATACTTGTCCATATGCTACAACGGAGCGTGTCTCTCTCCCACAAAGTGAATGCTAGGATCCATTTTATTCAAACAAAACAAAAACAAAAACAAACCGACGCTCCAAGCAAAGTGCATAAGATGTGACGGAATAAAAATATAGTTTCGGGGGAGGAACCTGATAATGTTGTCGATGAAGAAGGGGATGCCTTGGGCATCCCCAAGCTTAGACGCTTGAGTCTTCTTAGAATATGCAGGGGTGAACCACCGGGGCATCCCCAAGCTTAGAGCTTTCACTCTCCTTGATCATATTGTATCATACTCCTCTCTTGATCCTTGAAAACTTCCTCCACACCAAACTCGAAACAACTCATTAGAGGGTTAGTGCACAATAAAAATTAACATGTTCGGAGGTGACACAATCATTCTTAACACTTCTGGACATTGCATAAAGCTAATGGACATTAATGGATCAAAGAAATTCATCCAACATAGCAAAAGAGGCAATGCGAAATAAAAGGCAGAATCTGTCAAAACAGAACAGTCCGTAAAGATGGATTTTATTAGGGAACCAGACTTGCTCAAATGAAAATGCCCAAATTGAATGAAAGTTGCGTACATATCTGAGGACACTCACGTAAATTGGCTTAATTTTCTGAGTTACCTACAGAGAATTAGACCCAGATTCATGACAGGAAAGAAATCTGTTTCTGCGCAGTAATCCAAATCTAGTATTTACTTTACTATCAAAGACTTTACTTGGCACAACAAAACATAAAACTAAGATAAGGAGAGGTTGCTACAGTAGTAAACAACTTCCAAGATTCAAATATAAAACAAAAATACTGTAGCAAAATAAACACATGGGTTATCTCCCAAGAAGTTCTTTCTTTATAGCCATTAAGATGGGCTCAGCAGTTTTAATGATGCACTCGCAAGAAATAGTAGCTGAAGCAAAAGAGAGCATCGAGAGGCAAATTCAAAAAAAAATTAAGTCTAACATGCTTCCTATGCATAGGAATCTTGTAAATAAACAAGTTCATGAAGAGCAAAGTAACAAGCATAGGAAGATAAAACAAGTGTAGCTTCAAAAATTTCAGCACATAGAGAGGCATTTTAGTAACATGAAAATTTCTACAACCATATTTTCCTCTCTCATAATAATTTTCAGTAGCATCATGAGCAAACTCAACAATCTAACTATCACATAAAGCATTCTTATCATGAGTCTCATGCATAAAATTATTACTCTCCACGTAAGCATAATCAATTTTATTAGTTGTAGTGGGAGAAAATTCAACAAAGTGGCTATCATCATATATAGGAGGCATATTGTAATCATAAAAGAAAATTTTCTCCTCAATGCTTGGGGTACTAAAAAGATCCTGCTCATCGAGCCAGCTTCCCCAAGCTTAGAATTTTCCATAGCATTAGCAACAATGGTGTTCAAAGCATCCATAGTAATAACATTCCCATTAGCATGCATATAAAGTTCCATGGGTTTTTAATTCTCTCTTCAAACACATCATGTCCTAATTCAAGATAAAGTTCATAAAGATCTCTCATATTTTTGTTGTTTTCCATTATGCTTAACTAGTGAAATAAAAACATGCATGATATTAAGTAAAGTAAAACAAGTAACTAATTTTTTTGTGTTTTTGATATAGAGTGCAAGACAGTAAATAAAGTAAAGCTAGCAACTAATTTTTTTGTGTTTTGATATAATGCAGCAAACAAAGTAGTAAACAAAGCAAGACAAAAACAAAGTAAAGAGATTGGGAAGTGGAGACTCCCCTTGCAGCGTGTCTTGATCTCCCCGGCAACGGCGCCAGAAAAAGAGCTTGATGGCGTGTAACTCACACGTTCGTTGGGAACCCCAAGAGGAAGGTATGATGCGCACAGCAGCAAGTTTTCCCTCGGAAAGAAACCAAGGTTTATCGAACCAGGAGGAGCCAAGAAGCACGTTGAAGGTTGATGGCGGCGGGATGTAGTGCGACGCAACACCGGAGATCCCGGTGCCAACGTGGAACCCGCACAACACAACCAAAGTACTTTGCCCCAACGAAACAGTGAGGTTGTCAATCTCACCGGCTTGCTGTAACAAAGGATTAACCGTATTGTGTGGAAGATGATTGTTTGCAGAGAAAACAGTAAAACAAGTATTGCAAGCAGATTTGTATTACGAGTATTAAAGAATGGACCGGGGTCCACAGTTCACTAGAGGTGTCTCTCCCATAAGATAAAAGCATGTTGGGTGAACAAATTACAGTCGGGCAATTGACAAATAGAGAGGGCATAACAATGCACATACATGTCATGATAAGTATAGTGAGATTTAATTGGGCATTACGACAAAGTACATAGACCGCCATCCAACCGCATCTATGCCTAAAAAGTCCACCTTCAGGTTATCATCCGAACCCCTTCCAGTATTAAGTTGCAAAGCAACGGACAATTGCATTAAGTATGGTGCGTAATGTAATCAACAACTACATCCTTAGACATAGCGCCAATGTTTTATCCCTAGTGGCAACGAGCACAACACAACCTTAGAACTTTCGTCACTCGTCCCGGTGTCAATGCAGGCATGAACCCACTATCGAGCATAAATACTCCCTCTTGGAGTTAAGAGCAAAAACTTGGCCAGAGCCTCTACTAATAACGGAGAGCATGCAAGATCATAAACAACACATATGTAATAACTTGATAATTAACATAACATGGTATTCTCTATCCATCGGATCCCGACAAACACAACATAGAGTATTACGGATAGATGATCTTAATCATGTTAGGCAGCTCACAAGATCCAACAATGAAGCACAATGAGGAGAAGACAACCATCTAGCTACTGCTATGGACCCATAGTCCAGGGGTGAACTACTCACTCATCACTCCGGAGGCGACCATGGCGGTGTAGAGTCCTCCGGGAGATGAATCCCCTCTCCGGCAGGGTGCCGGAGGAGATCTCCAGAATCCCCCGAGATGGGATTGGCGGCGGCGGCGTCTCGCAAGGTTTTCCGTATCGTGGTTTTTCGCATCGGGGGTTTCGCGACGGAGGCTTTAAGTAGGCGGAAGGGCAACGTGGGGGCCACACGAGGGCCCCACACCACAGGTCGGCGCGGCCAAGGCCCGGGCCGCGCCGCCCTATGGTGGCGGCCCCTCGTGGCCCCACTTCGACTCCTCTTCGGTCTTCCGGAAGCTTCGTGGCAAAATAGGACCCCGGGTCTTGATTTCGTCCAATTCCGAGAATATTTCGTTACTAGGATTTCGAAACCAAAAACAGCAGAAAACAGCAACTGGCTCTTCGGCATCTTGTTAATAGGTTAGTTCCAGAAAATGCACGAATATGACATAAAGTGTGCATAAAACATGTAGATATCATCAATAATGTGGCATGGAACATAAGAAATTATCGATACGTCGGAGACGTATCACGCCACAACACCACCTGCGCCAGGCCAATCCCCAGGTTGTCAGATCGTTGACGGCGATGGCCTCATCGCGTCGGAACCCGTGGATCGACGAGGAACCATCACAGGCGACTAGAACCCTAGATGCCGAGGGGTGGAGATCTCGAGAAGGAGGCGGCGAGCGTCAAATCGATGCGGATAGAAAGGTGGAGCGTCACGAGAGCTAGGGTTAGGGTTCGCGCGTGAGAGAGAGGGGGAAGTGGACCGAACCGGTCTGGTTTAGTCCCTGGTGCGCTGACCAGTGGGACCCAGGGGTAGTTTAGTCAATTCACTTTAGGATTTAAACCTTTTCACTTTTAAATTTAACTCTTCCACTTTAAAAACTGCAAATAAATCCAGAATAACTCAAAAAATTCAAGAAAAATAGGAATAATTCATGAGAATTATTCCTTAACCAAAATAAAATAAGAAGTAAGATAATCAATACAAATGTAAATTCAGGAAATTCTAAAATGAATTCCAAGTTGGAATTTAATATTTGAAATTTTCCTTGGAAATAAAAATCAAGGAAAATTCCAAATGACTTTAAATATTTGCTAAATCAAATATTTTCAAAAGGGAAATTCTAATATTCCAAATCCTTTCATTTGAGGAAAATCGTCATAAAAATAATATTAAAGAGTTATAAATTATTACTTAAGGAATAAATATTCCAATAAGGCTTTAATCACACAAATCTTAAGAAATACTCGGGGAAAGGGATTCAACATTGTCCTTATCGGACAATGATGCTTCTTTCCAGAACTGGAGGTCCAGGTTCCATCCAAACCCTCGAACTGCACTATCTCACAGTCTCCAGGCAAGTTCGCTCTTGCTCATGCCATATTGATTATTTTATATCAATTTACTCGCAAAGCAATATACTTATCACTCCTGCATTGAAAATAAAAATGTTACTTTTCCAATTATGAATATGACTATGTGGTGGGAAATGGAACCATGGTATGTGTTAATGGTGGAGGTTCCATTGCAAGGTTCTACTCATCTAGGACTAATCACCAATGCCGTCTAGTGATTCTAGTGTCGTACATATCGCGTTAACCATATGATCTATAATGGCTCTGGCGAAGTCAGCTGTATCTTTTTTCCTTCTGCATATCAACGGACTTGATAGGGCCTGGCTGGGTGTTGCGAGAACACTGCAGCGGTTGGGAAATCCTTTAAATCCCCATCCTTGAGGATGAGTGTGCTCTACCGTCTATGATGGATTGTCCATAGTACATCGTGGGTAAAGCCCTATGATCGGGAGATGTCTACCGGGATGTGCGGATGAACAAAAGGGTGGGTATGAAGGGTCGCGGAGAAGGCAGTGATTGGCTTGGTTCTTATACTGGGCCTCACACCAAGGAAGAGTGGACGGGAAAGTACGCCCGGTTGGCAACACGGATAAGTCCTCTTATGGAAAAAGTAAGGCACCTCTGTAGAGTGTATTGAATTGTGGCTGTCACTCCCTGTTCCGGGAAGGGAACTACAAACGCGACAGGAAAGGAACTCCGTGAAGTTCTGGTCAACATGTGAAGACTGGTAGGCATAGTTTCAGAATAAAATTAACCTTTTTAAGAAATGTTTGCAAAACATGCATTGACGAGATTTTCTGATCAATGGTCGTAGCTAGTTCATCAAACACCTTTTCTCTTTTGAACTTGCTGAGTACCTCTGTACTCACTTTCTTTCGACACCCTTGCTAGACTGTGACACCAAAGAGGAGGCCTACAACGGAGCACCATAAGGGTACTATGAGTTGTTCTACGAGGAGTCAGATCTTTCCGGAGGAGTTGAAGGTGTGGACTATGGGATAGTCTACGGAGCAGATGACATGGAGGCGGAGGATTAGAGACCTACCGTAGACATATCGGAGCCAAGCAACGTAGTGACTTACTTAAATAAGTTGCTGAGCTCGTCATGTCTACTTTTAGTTTGAAGTTGTAATGAAACTTAAGTAAGATCTTTGGATGTTCTCATCGGACCTGTGAGAATGCCAAGTTGTTAAGAACCTTGTTTGTAGTAATATGTGGAGTGTTATGACCTGCAATGTTTCTGTTGTACCACTCTGAGGAATGTGATATTTGTGAAGAATCCCCTTCATTAATGTCATATCAACGACTTGTATACTACAACATGCAGTGATATGCTGGGTCACCGCAGCGCGCCCCATACGACAGCCCCGATAGATGATTTGAAATAAAAACACAAACAAAAGCATAGAAATTTGAATAAGTTTTCGCATTTAAAGTTTGAGCCAACACATGGCCACCAAATTCGAATAGGTTTTCGAATATGAAGTTTGGGCCAACATAAGGCCACCGAATCGCCGTCTGCGGCTGCAAAAAAAACTTCAGCTTCCAAGCCAACTGCTCAGATGAACGGGGTTAGGGGCGGCTCAACCTCGATCACTTCCTCATCGTCGGCGAGCCCCGGCGTCAGCTCCATCGCTGCAAGAGGATCCACGGTCGCCGGGGGAGGCATGAACGTCGACGGTGTCGATGGAGACATGAACGTGGATGGTGTCGGGGGAGACACCGACGCAGCTCGCGCCGCCAACACCTCTTGGCCGATGCGCTCGCGGTACATCTCGTGCCACGCCCGCACCAACGGGTCCATCTTGAGACATCTTGGCCAACGAAAGCTGCGTCGCTTCGTTGGTGGCCTTCATGGCAGTGGCGTGACGCCTCGATGAGACATTCATCCTCCAAAGACCTCCACCTCGGACCACGAGCGCCGCCGGAACGCCTACGCGTCGTCGTCCTCGTCGTGGTCACGCCGGTGTCGGCGCCTTTTGCGATCGGCCGTCGCAAAGGAGCAGCGGCGTTTCTCCTCCTTCCAGTCCTCCGACGACATGTTCGTCGACTTCTCCTTCATTGTCAAGGTGCACGGCTTCGGCGACGCCTTCATTGCCTTCACCGGAGCCTTTCTCTTCGGCGGTATGGCGGTGGCGAGGTTTTTTTTTGGGTTGGAGGCTGGATGGGAGATGGAGCGGCGGGCGGGAGAAATGAGCGGCGGAGGGGACGGGGTTTTGGTGGAAAAGATGTATAATTTTGGGATGTGTGGCTGACAGGCAGCTCCACGCACAAAACTTTTCGTCTCGCGAGGCGCCGACGCGCCCGATTCGTGCCCTTCGCCAAAGGCCGGCACGAGGTTTCCGTCGCTTCTACTAGGCTCAAAAAAGCGCAGACGCTATTTGGGACGCATCGGTGTGAGCCCGTTTCCGCTGTCGGCCCCAAAACGTTATCGGGCCGCTATGGGGCGCCCGTGGAGATGCTCTAACGAGGGCCAGGCTACCAACCTACCAAACGGGCACTTGTGGACTGAGTGGGTAGGAACTAGAAAGCCAAGAGAGTCCCCGAGAGGGATAGAAGTGGAAAACAGAAATTCCAACAGCTGTTTTGCAGTCACGTATAGTTACAATCTCAGGGGCCCCGGCCCAGTACTTGTGTTTGAGCATGCAGCTTTGTAGTACCCTCTCTGGCTCCAAAGTCTCGCTCGCTCTAGCAGTGTAGGTGTAGCTCATACAAATCCACCTTAGATTTTGTTTGGATCTTGTGCATGCGCCGCGCCCACCCGATCCACTGGTGAAGGAGAGACAACGAGAAACCAGAGCCAGCCGGCCCAGGCTCATTTATTTGCGACCAGCTAGAGGTAGCATGCAGCACGGGCACTGTGCTTTGCAGTCGCAGCTAGCTATATAGCCCCCTGCAGTGTCTACGCTAAAGCAGCAGCCGTACCGTGACACACTCGGTCACAGGCACAGCACACAAGAGATTGACAGACAGACGCACATACTAGGCAGCTCGTGGATGGATGGAGTGTGCACATACATTTTTTACCATGCTTTCTTGTTCGCATCGCACCCGATCGAAGAGGCAGCCACTTTGCTGCCCTGTGTCAGCCCATATATGGGATGGGAATGCATATGCGTGGTAGCGCAGGTGCAACTGCTGGGCAATAGATGAGACGGTTTTTACATGTATACAACACATGCACAGTCACAAGCGACCAGGCATCCATGCATGCTAATGCAATGTATCGGTCGTCACTATCTTTTTCTTCTTGGCATCGATCTTTCTTGCGTTCAAACATTGTTTTTGCCACTCGTGGCTTTTGATTCCTGCTGCACCGGCCGGCCTCAAGCACTTGCAGCAGCATGCACGCTTGAACATACGGAGTAGCTCTGACCCCAGCTGCGCTACAGCGCTAACTAGCTATAGCTATCTACCTAGCTAAGCTAAGCCGTTGCAACCCTGCACTCTCCCTGCAACCTATGTCTCTCGTGCCATGGCAGTGGCTCCATTGCACGAGCACGAGAGCAGTTCTTATCTCGTGATCAAGTGTATACAAATTCGGCCTTCTCGCCGCGACCCATCTCGCGCTCGCATGTCTGAATGGGTCACTCCGGACAAAATCGCGACCCAGCGCGCGAATCCATCTCGAAAACCGATGGCCGCGATGTCCAGGACGACCTAAACCCTATCCAAATTTGTGTCAGGTTTGCGTGGCCGCGAACGCCGCGTCCTCCCCTGTCCTCCCCTGGAATGCGTGATAACTTAATTTTTCATTAAAATAAGACATTACACTTTTCTTAATACTATCTACAACTAGCCTAGCTACCCCGGACTCGCGGCCGACTCGCCGCCACGGCCGTGGATTTCACTCGAAGCGGGCGGCCTGTACGCGTGAGGATTCCACTCCAGCGTACCAGCTGGGTGGCTCGGCGGCAGCATTCCTTCGTGGCCGCCCTCTTCCTTTCCATCCTCGCAGCTAGGGAGCGGGCGCGGTCCTTCTCCTACGTCGTCATGATCTGCTTCCTGCACAACACGAGCTCGCGCGCAACGGCGCATTCCACAACGTCCCGTGCCTCGAGGCGGACGCGGCCGACGTCCTTGGCATCCTTGATCCCTTCCTGGTGACGCTGCAGCTGTTGCCGGCCTAGCTCCGCCTCCGCAGCCTCCTCGTGGGCGCGCCGGTCGGGCGAGGGCATATGGACAAGGTGCGGGCAACCTCCTGAGCGATGAGCTCGTTCTTCCGCCCGACAAGGTCGCCTAAACGGCGGCGACCGGCCCGGACGGCGGCCTCGTGCTCCCTCGTCTCGCGCGTGAGCTCGACTAGACGCGCCTCGATGGCGACGTTGAGCTTCGCCATCTCGCGGTCGTGGATGGCCTCCTCCCCGTCGGCGTCCGCGACGGCATCCGCCTCTTTCTCGGCGACGGGGTCGGGGCCCTCCTCCGCGGCCTCGTACCAGCCAGCTTTGGCCCCCTCAACCAGCTCCGCGTCCTCTGCCTTCTTCACCCCCATCGGCCGCGACACGGATCACCTCATCGTCGGCAACCCACCGCGCATCCTACCGCTCCTCCTCCATCCTCGGGAACCTAGCGCGGGCACGAGGGAGAGCTTGGCCCACGTGGTCGGCAGGGTGCGCGGCATCGCGATGGAGGAGGAGAGGGCGCTGGAGAAGGTAGAGGGAGAGCGAGCGGCGGAGCGGGTGGTCTACGAGGCCGTGCACGCCATCTTTTATAGCAGGCGGCCTTGGCGGGAAACTTGGGCGCGAGCGCGCCCCTAGTCCTTTTCACGCGCACGGGAACTTCCTGCGGGTTCTTCCACCCGCCATTGATGTCCCGTCGAGGACTGCCATGGCGCAGGGCTGCCCAGGGAAGACGAGCCACGTGGAGGCTTTATGGGCCGCCGCGTTGGGCTCAGCGTGCGACCCAAACGGACACGCGGGGCGCTGTCTACGTGTCCACCCAAACGGCCCAAAACGGACGGCCCAACGCGTCCATTTGGGTCACCGCATTGGAGATGCCATAAGGGCATCTCGAGCAGCAACACCGGCGCGACTCAAATTGACCTAGTCGAAACGGTCTGCGGTGATGGACGGACCGTACATGATACTAGCGGCGTGACGCAAACGGGGCGATTCGCGCGGACCGACCCATCTGTTCCTAAATTTGGTCCGCCGATGCGTCGGCTGGACAACGAGAGCGTCCTCCCTTGTGCTCCTTTTGGCCAACCTAGGCCCTTCGGCCATTCTCCGCTGCCACCCCCAGGAAGCACTGTCATTTGCGCGTTGGGTTGCTGTTGGTGTCAGCAGTTTCTAGCGGCCCGTGTTACCTAGCAATTACGCATGCTTTTGCCACCAGCTATGCCACTCGACAATTTTTTTGGCCGGTTGCTACTTCCCCCGACCATCGTTGAATCCTCCCCATTTCCAGGAAGGACACGTACATCGCTCGTTGACGGAGTTCCCATATGTAGAGCGGGCATTTGGCGTGCTGCAATCACGTTGGGGAATTGTTCGGCACCTTGCCAGAGCATTGAGGGCTGAGATAACGTGGGAGGTGATAACTGATGACCCACAAGTATAGGGGGTGTATCGTAGTATCTTCGATAAGTAAGAATGTCGATCCCAACGAGGAGCAGAAGGTGTTGACAAGCAGTTTCGATGAAGGTTTCACTGTAAATGCTCACAGACAAATATTCGGGGGTTTTTGATGTAGCAGATAAATAAAGTACAAATAAGTAAAATGCGAGAGAAATAATTGCAGCGAGTGGCCCAATCCTTTTTAGCACAAAGGACAAGCCGGTTTGTTTACTTATAATGACCAAACGTTCTCGAGGACACACGGGATTTTAGTCTAGTGCTTTCGCTACATACAGTTGATTAATCTTCATTGTTTTGATAAGTGTTGTGTGGGTGAACCTGTGCTAATGTACCGCCCTTCCTAGGACTAATACATACTTGTGATTATACCCCTTGCAAGCATCCGCAACTACAAGAAAGTAATTAAGATAAATCTAACCACGACCTTAAACTCGAGATCCCGCGATCCCTCCCGCATCGATATACCAACGGGGGCTCAGGTTTCGTCACTCCGGCAACCCCGCAATTGGCAAACGAGTACAAGATGCATTCCCCTAGGCCCATAAATGGTGAAGTGTCGTGTAGTCGACGTTCACACGACACCACTAGAAGAATAACACCACAACTTAAATATCATAACATTGAATATTACTCAACCATAGTTCACTACTAACAATTAGACTTCACCCATGTCCTCAAGAACTAAACGAACTACTCACGAGACATCATATGGAACATGATCAGAGGTGATATGATGATGAATAACAATCTGAACATGAACTTGGTTCAATGGTTTCACTCAATAGCATCAACAACAAGTATGAATAGATACCGGGAGAGTTTCCCCTATCAAACAATCAAGATGAAAACCAAATTGCTACGGCGGTGACGATGTCCAGCGGTGGAGATGGCGGTGATGATGGTGAACATAATGATGATGGTGATTAAGATGATGTCCAGCTCGATGGCGGTGACGATGGCGTCGATTTCCCCCTCCAGGAGGGAATTTCCCCGGCGGATTCCTGCCCGCCGGAGAGCTCTTTTCTCTCTGGTGTTCTCCGCCCCGCAGAGGCGGCTGTAACCCTTCGTGAGGATTCCTCTGTGGCTTAGGTCTTCGGGACGAAGGGTTTCGCGAAGAAAAGGAGGCGAAAGAGGCCGAGGGGGCCCCACACCACATGGTGGCGCGGCCGGAGCCATGGGCCGCGCCACCCTATGGTGTGGGCCCACCCGGGTCCAGCTGGCTCCCCTTTCGGCTTCCTCCGTCATCCGGAAAAATAGGAGTTTCGTAAAACTTCCTTCCACGAGTTGATCTTCCGAAATATTGCATCCCGACGGTGCTTTTTCCAGCAGAATCCCGGCTCCGGTGCTCGATCTCCAAATAATCATGAAACATGCAAAATAGATGAAATAACATAAGTATTGTGTCCCAATATGAAATATATCAATGAATAACAGCAAATTATGATATAAAATAGTGATGCAAATTGGACGTATCAACTCCCCCCAAGCTTAGACTTCGCTTGTCCCCAAGCGAAATTGAACTCTGTAAACAGGTCCACATGTTTATGGAGTGAAGAGTCGATAAATAAAATACGGACAAGAAGCATCATATTCATTCACACAAGACATTATAGTAAACAACTTCCTCATATAACTCAATCTTGAAACAAGTATAAGGTAATCACAAATAAAGGTGCACAAGGAATCATAATTGGTGATGGCAAACTTTGTTCTTGGTCAGAGAACATTTAACAGATTATATTCATCTATTAAGCAACTGTTATCACCAGAATTTAACCGAGTCAGAGGTGGGCCGCAATCAAGATGGGCTTAAAGGAAGTATACGTGGAGGATTACGTGAATCGGCCTGTTATACCAAGTTGGGTTTAATTGCCCTTGTATCTGTAAAATATTAGATCGCATTTTAGTTTAGAAAGTAGAATCTTACTCGTGCACGGTTTAGTGCACGCGCACATTAGAAAGTCCCCTGGACTATAAATATGTACCTAGGGTTTATGGAATAAACAACAACTCACGTTCAACCCCAAAAACAAACCAATCTCGGCGCATCGCCAACTCCTTCGTCTCGAGGGTTTCTATCAGGTAAGCGACATGCTGCCTAGATCGCATCTTGCGATCTAGGCAGCACAAGCTCACGTTGTTCATGCGTTGCTCGTCTTGAAGCGCTTTTGATGGCGAGCAACGTAGTTATCATTAGATATGTTAGGGTTAGCATTGTTCTTCGTTTAAGCATGCTTACGTAGTGCAACCCTTGCATATCTAGCCGCCCTCACGCCCATCTCAGGTGTGGGGGCGGCACCCCGCTTGATCATTATTTAGTAGATCTGATCCGTTACGATTGCTCCTTGTTCTACAAGGATTAGTTTAATATCTGCAATAGTTAGGCCTTACAAAGGGGGAGGATCCGGTGGCACGTAGGGTGGCGTTCGCAAGTCCTAAACGGGATGTTCCGAGGATCAACTTCATGTTGGTTTTTAGGCCTTGTTTAGGATCGGCTTACGAGCACCGTGCGTGGCCGCGAGGCCCAACCTGGAGTAGGATGATCCGATTATGCGGTGAAAACCCTAAATCGTCGTAGATCTCATTAGCTCTATCTTGATCAAGCGGGACCACCAAGTATTCGTGCACCCCGTACGAATCATGGGTGGATCGGCTCTTTGAGCCGATTCACGGGATAACCGAGAGCCGATCGAGGCTCGTATTTAACGTTTACATGTATGCCCTGCAGGAAACTAAGCGATGCATCCCCATCACCTTCCTGGCCAGGTATAGGTCAGGTGGCACGTCCTTGCACTTCGCATCGCCGCGTGTGACCAGAAGAGCATTGCGGGCCGTCGCTCGGAGGGGTCTCAGCCAGCCGCAGCTCTAGGCTCTTCCCGGCTCTACGGTGTTGACAAGGCCGCTGCCCGCCGGTGGGTTTTGGCAGTCAACACATTCTGGCACGCCTGGTGGGACTCGAACCCACAATCGCCTGATTAGAAGTCCTCGGAGCTCTCGTCGTCGTCCTCCTCCTCCTCTTCTGGCACGCCCGGTGGGACAATCGTCTACATCAACCACATCGCCATCTACATCTGAGATGGCGGACGGCACGCCAGTCACCTACGAGGAGCTGCCTGACGAGCTCAAGAAGCAATACAACGAGATCAAGGCCACCCTCGAAGCCGACCTCATCGGCTCTTTTCGGAGAACCCGTTCCCATGGCATCAGATGGAAGGGATTCTCACCGCAAGGTGCTCTCGATGGGATAGACCTCTCGCCCCGTCGGAGGAACGCACCGAGGGACTGCGGCGGGGAGATCAACTACTTGGTGGCTCACTCGCTACATCGCCACTCGAAAACTTGGTCAACGTGTTGGAGCGTGTCGCTCGCGCGTAATCCAGGAGATCATGAGCCACCGGTACTCGCCGTCGGGACCAGCTCTCGGGACTCATCAAGGAGAGTTGCCACTCCGAGTCCCGTCCACCACCGCCATATGCGTTGGCGGCACTGTTGAAGTGCCGACTACACCGGCATTCCTCGTCTACAAGATTGGTGGTGACCCTAGTGACTACCGGTTCCTAATGGAGGCGCCCAAGGAGATCCCTCAAGGATACGCGTGCACGTATGTGCCGGATTGTGGTGACCGGGCACTCACAAACCAGGCCACAACATCGGGGACTCCGGCGAAGACGGGAGGAACGTCGGCGACGAGCTTGAGAAGCGAGACGTGGCTAACTAAGTACGCCACACCGACGAAACTCCCGAGCCCAACTCCTGCGGTTGGCTCGGAGCTGGAAAAGCAAACATGGCTGGCTAAGTACGCCACCCCGGCGAATCTTCGAGTGCAACTCCTACGGCCGGCACGGCGGATCAGATCGGTACCATGCGAGAGACCAGTTCGGCATGATGCCGAAAAGAAGGGCGAGTCGGCTATTCCAAGCCGTACCCCGACGATTACGAGATGATCCCGCTGCCACCTAAATATCGGCTCCACGACTTTTCCAAATTCGGTGGATCGGATGGCTCCAGCTCCATCGAGCACGTCGGCCGATATTTGGCTCAACTAGGACCGGCTTCGGTGTCGGATCAGCTACGCGTGAGGCTCTTTTCACGGTCCCTCACGGGATCGGCTTTTGGATGGTACACCTCTTTGCCGGCAAACTCCATCCGAGTCTTGGAAGCAATTGGAAGAACGAGTTCCATATGCAATACCATTCGAAGCTTCCGAGTCCGGCATTGCCGATCTAGCCCAACTACGTCACAAGCGCGGGGAAACGGTGACAGAGTACATCCAGCGCTTCAGGAATCTTAGGAACCGATGTTATTCGGTTCGTATAACTGAAAAGGAAGCGGTCGAGTTGGCAGTAGCCGGCCTTGCAACGCAGCTCAAGGACATGGCCTCCCAAGCAGATTATCCCTCGCTGGCGCACATGGTTCAGAAATTATCGGCATATGAACAGCGCCACCCGGACTGTACCAAGACAAGTTCAAGCGTGCGGTAGTCATGGTCGATACGAGAGGAAGATGAAGTGCTGCGGGAGACCAAGGAATAGCGGTGGCTGAGTGGACTCGGGGAGGAACCCCGTGTCCTGCAAATGGGTAAAGCCACCGGGGCCGCCCGGGGGATTTGATTTCGACGTGACCAAGACCGAGCAAATCTTCGACCTCCTGCTCAAGGAGAAACGAGTTGACGATTCCTGAAGGTCTCAAGTTCCCCACGACGAAGGAGCTAAACGGAAAGCCGTACTTGCAAATTCCACAACTCGCTTTCCCATGCCACCAACGACCGCCGGGTGTGGCGTCGGCACATCCAAGCGGCGATATAGAAGGGGCGGCTAATTTTCAACCGAGTACGCCATGAAGGTCGACACCCAACCCTTCCCCGCCGTTAACATGGTGGAAGTCACCTACCACGAGGGTTGCCGGCCGGGTCCCTCGTTCAGCATCAACATGGTAGGACACGGGAACCACTCGGCAAAGATGGAGATGAGGGCAGCTGCTCTCATAGCAAGGATACAGAGGAGGCCGCTCCACGCGATCAGCTCCGTCATGATGGCAAGCGCTATGTCACAGAGGGAGAGGTGAAGAATATAAGATATCAGCGACCCCTCTCTGATCACCTCCTCAACAAATATGTGAGTCAGTATGACCAACGCAGACGGTCCAATTGTGATGATAGAGGAGATCGTCTGGCGAGAGGAGCCAGAAGATATCGTCGGCAGGATCGCGATGAGGAGGAGCACGAGCGCTGTGCCACGGAAACATCAAGGGAGCAAGATGACAACGCCAGACACTGGGACTGCCCCTTCTTCGGACAACTGCTGGGATTCAGGAATGAGCCGATTGCCCACAATCGGCAATTGCCCGAAATGCAACAAGAAGAAGAAGGAGGCAGCCAACGTGTCTGTGTTCGAGCGCCTAGGGCCTCTCCCGCCACAAAGCAAACGCGTTGAGTCACCTCGTTGGGCAGATCTTGAGGATTCAGAAGACGAGGGAGAAGTAGAAGAAGACAGGTACCACCGTCCAAGGTGGTGCCCTGACGGACTCAGCCGTTCCCAAAAGCGCAGGGTTCAGCGATTGCGCGGCCTGGAGGAAGCCGAAAGGTTATACCTGCATACGCTAAGGAAGGCACGACCTGATCTGGCTGCAAAAGTTCAGCGAACCCTGGATGAAGAGGGTCGTCCACGGAAAATGGAGTGGCGCCCCAAACAAAGGAAAGCCGATGATGAGACATCGGCTGGCACAAATATGGTACTCGTCTTGCCGACAGAGCTTAGTGCTCCACGACTCTACGGTGCACTCAAGGTGGACGACAGCAAGCGCATCAAGTCAGAGGTTGGGTTGGTTTTATCCAGCCTAACCAGATAGCAAGATTAAACCAATGAGCAAACCAGGCGAGGCTGATCCTTGTGATCGGCCCCAAAAAATTTATGAAGGGAACTTACAAAACCTTCAACGAGCAAGCAACGTGGAGGCCGATTCCAGCAATCGGCCAAAATTATCCTCACCCACCATTCTGCTCGGGTTCAACATGTTATCCAACGAGCCGATACCATCAATTCTCTTGACGAGAATCGGCTCGGGGGGCACCTGAGTATATGAAATACGAGGATATGCAACGGAAGCATCTCGTCTTCTGGTGATGGGTATTGGAATATGGGGGCCGATGCACGGGTCGGCCGTAAAAAACAAAAAAAAATATATATATGAAAATTCGAAAATTTTCGAGCACAGCCGATGCAGCAGGCATCGACTTTAGAATTGAGAGGCAGCCGATGCGCAGCCAGCAGCCGATGCGTAGCCATCGACTTTAGTGGAATTATGCAGTGTTTATCTAAACCAACGGTGGTGCCTTCTGTTGCCTCGAGGGAGTAAAACAATGGAAACTTCTCCAGCTGCTTCGAGCCGATCCGGGTTCCCGAACCTTTTTGTCAAGGATTTCCAATCTTTGGGGCTAGTTCAGCTGAAACGGAAGATTATCGGCTGTCGGAGGAAGAAAGAGGATCGGCTGTGGCGCATTCTCTCTGACATTCTCGCCTCGAGTGAGGCTCGGGGGGCAGCAGGCTCGAGTGAGGCTCGGGGGGGGCAGCAGGCCTAGTGGATACTCTGTCAAAGAACCGATGGGGATACCATCGGCTGATCCTTCATTGCAACCTTCTTCACAATGATGGGTACTGAAAAGGATTATTGGGTTTGGTTGGAAAAGTTCGAAGGTTTTCCTGAAGATCCTGCATTTTCCACCAGATTTAGAAAATCATCAGCTGAAGAAGAAAAGGGTGAATTTCAAAGGACCGATGCGGTGCGATCGGCTCATTACGAATTGGCAAAAGGGACGAATCGGCAAGGTCAGTAGGAGAGAGGATCGGCTCAATTAAACTCAGAAGGAATCGGCAAAATCAAAATTGGGGAAAAGTTCTTCATTGATTAAGATGAGATTTCTTACATAAAGAGCTAATTGCTCTCAAAAGGGAAATACTAGGGGATTCATTGCCCCATCTGCTACTACTGGCCCTATTCTAGAGGTCTTATCTATGGGCCATCACTACCCTCGTCGTCGCCGTTGTCGCTGCTATCGGCGCTGCTCCCGGCGGGCTCGTCATCGCTCCAATGGCCGCCGACCGGGCCCTCGTTGTCTTCATCTTCTTCGTCAGCGTCGTCCTCGTCGCTGTCGAAGTCGCTAAGATTGCCCGGCCAAGGGCAGAACCTCTTGGCCGGCGGCTCGTCGGAGGAGCTCTCGTCGTCGTCCTCCTCCTCCTCTTCCTGCTCCTCCTCCTCGGAAGAGGTGAAGTCGCAAGAGAAGCTGTCGTCGTCACTCTCCTCCTCCGTTTCCCCAACGGCGAGGAGGCGGAGGTCGCTCTCCCCGTCCGTCAAGGATTGGTCGTCCTCGGACCAGATGGAGAAGTCGTGGTCTGACTCCTCCCCGGCCGCAATGGCTCGGCGGGTGTTGGCCGCGTGGACCGCCGCCGCGTTGTACTCCGGCGTCGGCTCACGGGACGTGGAGGATTGGCTGGCAAGATCCGATGGGGCAGAGGAGGAAGAAGACATGGTGGCTGGGAGGGCTTTTGGAGTACTGATGCGAAGGAGATACAAAGGAGAACTGTTCAGGGCGGTTAAATCGAAGGAGGATATAGTGGAAATTCAATGCCACAGCAGTTTCCGAGGAAGTGGTGCCTAAAAAAAAAAAAAAAAAAAAGAGAACTGCCAGGTCACGCGGAGAAGTTGAGAAGGCAAGGCATCATCATGAGGGATACTGCGACGGTTCTGCCACGACATGACCCGACGAAGGAAAGCAGTGAGATGATTTTGGAATTACCAATTCCAAAACCAGGGGGGCATGTGTTATCACCAGAATTTAACCGAGTCAGAGGTGGGCCGCAATCAGGATGGGCTTAAAGGAAGTATATATGGAGAATTATGTGAATCGGCCTTTTATACCAAGTTGGGCTTAATTTCCCGTGTATCTGTAACATATTAGATCGCATCTTAGTTTAGAGATAGAATCTTACTCGTGCACGGTTTAGTGCACGCCCATATTAGAAAGTCCGCTGGACTATAAATATGTACCTAGGGTTTATGGAATAAACAACAACTCACGTTCAACCCCAAAACAAACCAATCTCGGCGCATCGCCAACTCCTTCGTCTCGAGGGTTTCTATCAGGTAAGCGACATGCTGCCTAGATCGCATCTTGCGATCTAGGCAGCACAAGCCCCACGTTGTTCATGCGTTGCTCGTATCGAAGCGCTTTTGATGGCGAGCAACGTAGTTATCATAGATGTGTTAGGGTTAGCATTGTTCTTCGTTTAAGCATGCTTACGTAGTGCAACCCTTGCATGTCTAGCCGCCCTCACACCTATCTCGGGTGTGGGGCGGCACCCGCTTGATCATTATGTAGTAGATCTGATCCGTTACGATTGCTCCTTGTTCTACAAGGATTAGTTTAATATCCGCAATAGTTAGGCCTTACAAGGGGGGAGGATCCAGTGGCACGTGGGGTGGCGTTCGCAAGTCCTAAACCGGATGTTCCGAGGATCAACTTCATGTTGGTTTTTAGGCCTTGTTTAGGATCGGCTTACGAGCACCGTGCGTGGCCGCGAGGCCCAACCTGGAGTAGGATGATCCGATTATGCGGTGAAAACCCTAAATCGTCGTAGATCTCATTAGCTTTATCTTGATCAAGTAGGACCACCAAGTATTCGTGCACCCCGTACGAATCATGGGTGGATCGGCTCTTTGAGCCGATTCACAGGATAACCTGAGAGCCGATCGAGGCTCGTATTTAATGTTTACATGTATGCCCTGCAGGAAACTAAGCGAGGCATCCCCATCACCTTCCAGGCCGGGTATAGGTCAGGTGGCACGCCCTTGCACTTCGCATCGCCGCGTGTGACCAGAAGAGCATTGCGGGCTGTCGCTCGGAGGGGTCTCAGCCAGCCGCAGCTCTAGGCTCTTCCCGGCTCTACGGTGTTGACAAGGCCGCTGCCCGCCGGTGGGTTTTGGCAGTCAACAGGGCCCTCCTGTCAGGGCGTGTACCGACGGTCGCAGATGTGCCGACGGTGACCTTCGGGCTCCACCTAGCTGTGCCGACGGCCGCGGTTGCGCCGAGGGTGACCGTCGGTGTACCGTGCGTTGTGCCGACGGCCATGCTGTGCCGACGGTGAGCTCCGTCGCCGGTAGCTGGAGGCCTCTGTGCCGACGGCCCCGACATTTGGCCGTCGGCACATAGTCTGGCCGTCGGCACACGTCGGTTCTCCCGTAGTGTCACATTGCTGGAAAATTGCTTACTACGGTGGTCCGGTATGTCGAGGAGCGGGATACCACTCTAGTCAACGAGGAAGATGCTTTTTTCCTCTTGGTTTCTTTTGTTGTTCTTGGCTTTTGTCTATAAGTTCCAATTTGCTCTCCCAGATTCAATTGATAGATATATAATGTCATAATGTGACCCCAGCTTTGATTGATAAAATCTATGAATCCAACCCCAGCTTGGTTTCAATTTCTAAAGATCCACGGATGACAAGGGCATTTTCAGATATTCTATCTTCTTTGGCCCAAGAGATGTTATGTGTGGCTTGTGCATGCTGGATCGCTGATCAATAACCTCCTGAGCTGAACTAGCTAGTACAGAATGTCCAAGTGCTGGTGTTACTGCATATGTTTTCTTACGGCATGACACATTGGTGCAGGACGGAACTTACATAAGCTTGTGAAGTGAAACCGTAAATGGAATCACAGGTAGCAGAAACAAGTGTAAATTATTAATTAATCAACAAGAGCCGCTACATTTTTGTTTGTAATCACCAAAACGAAATTATGTAGTCCCTCCGTCTCTAAAAATCTGCTCAACTTTGTCGAGATACGGAGGTATATAGACATGTTTTAGTATAGATGCATCCGTACCTAGAAAAAATTGACCAGCTTTTTGTAGGACAAAGGGAGTATATACGACGCTTTAGTTACCTTGATACTGAAAATGTCATTGCTAAATATGCGTCTGAAATATGAAAGATTCAGTAAGGCCATGCCAAGACGGAAAAAAATTAAAGTCTCTCCTCTTCCTAGAACTCAAACTTTTGAACATTAGATATCTTATCCATTAACGCATTTCTTCATGTTATATATGACACGTGCGTCGAAAATGGTTGAGCATGCCAAAGAGCAGGATTGATTGCTCAATGTGGATTTGCTGAACCCAAAGTCAATTGCATGGTTTATAAAATTTTAGCTTTATAGTGGCAGATGTTCTGGCAGGTAGTATAGCATGTACTTCAAAATTCCGTGATAAAATGTGCTGATTTGTGTTTTCCCTCGAGTACATATGAGATTCAGTTTGAAATGATGGTCACTCAAGAGCTGCTATTTTCTTTGTTCCAAGAGATGATCATTTTCTTTTCCTTGTGAACTGAGCACGATGGGCTGGGCAGTCCCGCGGGCTAATTTGGCTTGTACGTTAGGCCTGGTCTTGTATTACGTATGGTCTCCTGCCTAAATAAAACGGCATTACTAATAAGGAGATGAAAAATACGTGAAAACCTAACTCACTCGATCGGATCGCCCAACCAAACCCCAATCCATCGATCGCCATAGGGAGGAAGATGAAGAGGACGGCGGCCAATATCCCCGACGACGACGTCCTCCTCGAGATCCTCTACCGCGTGTCCACGGACGTCGCCGACCTGTTCCGATGCGCCGTGACGTGCAAGCGGTGGTGCGCGCTGGTAGCCGATCCGTCCTTCCTCCGCCGCCGCTGGCCGGACAACGCCTGCCACCCGTCCTCCCTCCTCGGGTTCTTCGTCCAGCAGCGACGCACCCAAGAGGACAACGCCGAACTGTTCGCCGGCGGCCTGTATGATGACATGGACACCGAGGCCCGGCAGCCGCCCTTCTTCGTCCCAGCGCAGCAGCGGCGACAGCCGCTGGGCGCTCGGCGTCGTTTCCTCTCCTCATTCGTTACAGACGTGCCCGCTTTCCAACTGGATGGCGCGAAGCCGCTCGCTGCGCGCCGTGGTCTCCTCCTGGTGCGCCTCGACCGTGGTTTCATTGCCAACTCGAACTCGGTCCACTTGGTCGTGTGCGATCCGCTCGCAGGGACATGCGACGTGCTCCCCCCGCTCAACTGCCCGGTATCTTCCATCAGCTGTGCCATTCTCACTGGCTCAGACTATTGCTCCCCGGACGGCGGGCCGCACCCGCGTAGACCAGCTCGGGGTTACTCAACATTCTTCACCGTGCAAACCATAGTCGGTCATACGCGCTGGAACAACCGCCACGAGTGCGACCTCTACACGTTCTCATCAGCCAGGCCAAGATGGAGCGCGCCTAGGAGGTGTTTCAGCGAGACCTGGATACATGGCAAGGGCGGATTCATGATGCCGATGTGGAACCGCGCTGGCATCGTCCGCCGAGGCACCACGCATTGGCTCGCAGCCTACTTGTCAAGCGACAGGACACCATCAAAGTATCACACCTTCAACGTCGATATCGAGACCGGGCAAGTCTCTTTGACGGATGTCTCCATTCCGGTGTCGCCGTTGCATCAACTCAGCGCAACTCGCCGTCTCCATTCCGGTGTCGCCTGAATGCATAGTTTTAAATGAAATCTTCTTCAGTTACAAGGCTGACATGTATGGACGGATTTAGAGCAGTGCTCGGTTTTTCTATTCTATTTTTCTCTTCGTGTTGTAGTCTTGTCCAATCAGCTTCGAGGGCATTTTCTACACCTCCTTGTATGTTGCACAGTTCCATAATTTTTATGGTTCAGTGCATTTTGATTTGTAGCTTTTAGTTTTTCATCTGTTCAGTTGGTGTTCCTCCTAATAGACATGAGCATATATATGGTCAACTGATTATTAATTTTTTTTGGTTGGAATATGTTTTCTTATTCTGAACAATTTTCCACTCATGTATCTCATAATTTACTTTCTTACATCGGTGAAGCATTTGAGGTCTAATCTTGTTGCACCATTGTTACCTTGAATTAAATTTAAAGAAAGAGATGTTATCTTTGAAAACAAGACGTACCTACCCCTTTTCATCAGTATTGTGCAACTTGTTGGATCTATAGGGGTACTTTTTCTATTATTGAAAGTCTTTTTTCCTGCAGTATAAGTGCACTTTTTAGTTGAATGGCGAAAGTGTTTCATTTGATCGAAATTGTAGGATTTGAAAGAAAACCATCTCTATTTCGACAAAATCGTTTCTTGCTGACCCTTACTTTTTTGGATTCAAGAGGAACATGATTGAAAATATTTAAAAAATCGAATGTATGAATCAAGACATGGACTGCAGATCAATCAAGTGGCCTTTGATGTTTAAGTTCTCGCTGGCATTTAAATATGTGTTTTTAACGACTTCGTTTGCCTCTTAGTTTTTATATTACCCACTTATGCAACTGGTACTTGTTTTCTCCACTGGTTTTAGATATTTGGAGTTCAGATAGGTTAGTGCTAGTAGCTATAATTGGAGGAAATCTCGACCTTTTTATATGTCTACTAGCCATGCCTCCTGTGGACTCTTGCAAGATTGGTTACTAGCCATGCTTCCTGTAGATTTAGGATCTGTTGCTTTGCCTTTGATCTTACAGAAAATACTTAGGTTCTTGTTAAGTAGTTATCTCTCAATGGAATTTTTGCTACCGGTTAGAATGCCTGTGTCGATTCTTCTGCTGGAAAGATTACATCTTGACATTCAGGTGTACACCCAGATCCTTGCTTGTTTTTTTGTCACGTTTCATGGGAGCATAATTGCAGCTGTAGTTGTCCTCGTCCGGTGCACACATCCAGGATCTCCTAATATCCAAATGAGGAATAATAGCTGAAATTTTTGAACACGCTAGTTGGTTCACTCTGCTATAAGTAATTCATCAAATGTTGTTATGCTAATATTGGTAACATTCTCTGGCTATGTTTTCATTAACATAATAAATGAATGACCGAACTAAAATTATGTTGGTTGTTGATCCATGTATTCTGAGTTTGTTTGTATATATTGCACCTAACTCTGTTCGGGTACGGAATACAAAGTTCAACTACTATTTAGCAGACCAAACTCTGAATTGTCTATGAAATGCACAAGAAATCATTATACGGAATATTTGTATTGATTGTATTGCATTCTTTCCTGAGCATCAGGACGAATTGGACGGGTCGGTGAAATTGGTGGAGGTAATGTGCAAGTTCTCGGAGCAGTACGCCCGCTGGTCCTGCACCTCCTTCTCCGCCGCCACCATTGTCGTTGTCAAGGTCTCGTTCCTCCCGGAGCTGATGTTGCCGATGGCCACATTTCTGGGCTCATGCTGACCTCCCCAGCAATCTGCTCCTGTGAGCTCTCTTTCCTCCTCCTCTATCCTATTCTTGCAAAAAAAAAGTTTCCTTTTGCATAGACAGTAGAGAAAGTGTGCATGTATTGGAAAATGGAAATATATTTCACTAAATCAAACCTCTTGTTTGTATATGAAGGTCCATGTTTGCTGCACAATCTGCATGGCATGCATCAAGGCGGCCAGGTGGCTGGCAATTTTGAGCAGGGTCCAATGGGTAGCATCGATGCGGAGCAGCAGACATCCTCCTTTGTTCGTGTGTAGCAGCAGGCCAGTAGCGAGGTGCTCAGGTCGCAGCCTTAATCCAAGAAGAACCGGAAAAAGTTATATTCATCTCTCTGTCTTGCTTAAATTCATTCTTCTCTCTTTCCTTAAGCACAATTTGAGTGAAACACACACACACACCAATTCAAAATCAGATTGATCGTTGTGTTTAGTTGCCCGCAAGTAGGACGTCACATCTGGTGGCGTTGGCGTGCTGAAGATGTTGGTCGGCTGACGCTGGCTCGTCATTCTGCATTCTTTTCTCGAAAGTCCCATGTGAATTCAAGATGAATAGCGTCATTAGCTATTCTATATTTTTGTGGAAGAAACCCCATAACTTGTTCCCTTCCTTCCTCAAGTGGATTCGGGACCGGTTGACTTCAAGCAAGAAAGTATTTATTCTTTGACTCCATGAATATGGTGGAGCCATGAAGTCAACCTCGGGTGAATGTGCTTGTAGATGAGTGCATGATAATTACCATAATGGAAGTCGTGAAGTCGCTACACCATTGCTTAATTTTATGACCGCTAAAAGATGGCTATCAATTATGATTTCACGTGTCATATCGTTGTCATGCATTATTATTTTCTTGTTGTTACCTAATATTTTATGTGTCTTTTCGGCCTTTCCTGTTTACAACACCCTTATTTATCTATAGTATGACAACATCCAAAAGTACAAGGGTTTCCAAGACTCGCCTAAATTCATGTGCCTCCCCCCCCCCCACCACCACCACACCCAACGGACTCTATAACATGTATACCCAAGATTTTGTTAGAATTGGCAATCTCATGTGACTTTATTTTTATGTTAGAATAGGTTATATGAAGGTGAGCAAACCCAAAAACTTTCCAAATTCTTACAAAAGTTCCCAAATTTGCACAATAATTCTAGGATCATGATATGGGGTAGTCCTCTTTGTGAAGAAAGTGTCGCTTGGACTTTTTTTTTGCATACCACTAGTAGGCAGAACACTATAGATGAACGCTTATTAGAAGCGGACATCGATAATCGCACGCGGGTGGTATTATTTGTTGCGCACCAAAAGCCGCACGCGAGTGGTATGCTCCTACTGGTAGCGTAAGTACAACGAGGGCACGTGACTACTAGGTGGGCCCTAGCTGCACCCGGGTCCAGAACATATCTGAATAGGTCATATATATGAACATGACCAAACTAGAAGTTTTCAAATACTTATAAGAGTTGGATCAATGGTCTCGAAGCGGGAGATTTGCACTATAAGTTCAGTATCTTCCTACAAGATAGACCTCTTTCATAATCAATAGCAACTTTAAATGGAAGACCCTTGTATGTCCATATTAGGATACCATGCAAGAGGGTATGGTCTTCGACCCCTTCTCATGCGATTTCAAGATAAACTATGTCTTGTGGCCCCATGACAACTACCTATTAGCTTTCCATCAACAATATTGATTCCATGTGACCTTAATCTATGTTCATGTTAAAATAGATCATGGAAACATGATTAACCCAAAATAGGACAAGTTCTTAGCCTTGTTAGTTATATACTTGTCAAGTTAGGGCAACTCCGCCCATTAGTCTGTTTGGGTCTAAGCGGAAAAAATTAAGCCCCAACGCTACAACCCATTTTAATAAACTGTTCGATAACTACCCGTCTATGACCCAAAATCGGATCAAATGTGGGTGGAGATTGGGTCTACGTGGATAGGCGTGGAGAGTGTTCGTGTCCTTCCATGTCCGCTGGGTGTCCATACTGGGCCACGAATAAGTGACCCAAGAAAAGGGCCATCTCTCCCTTCTCTCGGTTCTTTCTCTTTCCAAATGATAATGGCTGTCGCCTCTTCTCAATCCCTCTCTCCTCCGGGAGCTAAACGACGCGCATGTCCTCCATCGCCGGTCGCCGCCTCTCCACTCTACTCTTCCCGGTTGCTGGTAGAGTGCATCGAGGAGATTGTCAGTCTTCATGTTGCCGTGGAGCTCGCGCCTCTCTGTTGCTGGTTCACCGGCCACACACGTCCCAGTCTCCCAAACCTCGCCCAACTCTGCAATGACCGTCTCGACCTCGGCCTCAATGGACTTCGCGCTGACCGGCTCGTCCACCACATCGCTTGGGAGAATGGGCGGATACGGCTTGTCTATGGTTCTCTGCATGATGACCTAAATGTACATGGACATGTCTGCGTTTTTTCCGATTTGGGTGATAGCGTTGGAATTACTACTTCACTAGCATGACCGATTGCTACGTGGTGATTTTAATTAATTTCCCAATTTTTTTTGCAACAAGTTATCAATTATTGCGAGTTACTATTTTTATAGCATAATTTTTGACCGTGACATGTATCGACCCATCGGGGAAAATTCCACAAGGAAACAACCACGACCAAGATTAGTGTGAGAAAAGCTTTGTGGGGATAGAACGAGGGGAACTCATTTCCTCACATTCATTGCGGCGATTAATTAACCAATACGGAAAATCAGGCCATGAAAACGTAGTCCATCATGCACTGGTCCAAATTAATCGTGCCAAGAATTACTCACCATTTATTTCATTTCCATTTTCCAAAACATGCTAGGCGGACGAGTAATTAATCACCATTTATTTCCCCTCCGTCAAAATTGAGTGAAGATGGAAAACAGAGAGCACAACTCCCCCACATTCCTCTCCATCTCCCCCAACCAACGCCACCACCGTGCCCGCTCGATTCCGGCTCCGGCTCCGGCTCCGGCGAGGCCCTGCGCTGCCGCTGCCGAGCCCTCCTCCTTCTCCACCGACTACACGGTGTGAAACCTTCGATCTGCATCCTCCCCGACGAACCCTAGCCCAGCCGCTCAATTCAGCCTACTCAACTCCCAATGCAGCCCCGCCGCCCCGGAGAACGGAACCTCCCCGCCGGCACGCCGGGAGGGACGCCGCCCTGGTGCCCCTCCTCCGCATCCCCACCAGCGGTGGTAACGACCGTGGCGACCTGACGGTGTAGCTCGCCTGATGTCCGTGGTCGGTGGTCGGAGCGGGGCCTGCTGGTCGCCTCTCCTGGTTTTTACTGCCGGCCTCCATGGGGAGCTCCTCCCGGCGACTTCCCAGGCCACCTCCCCGAGATCGATACTGCCGGCAGCGCACGACGTATCACCGCTCTGACCTGCCGCTGCCGGCGTCATCCCAACAAGCTACTGCTGGGTGAGCTACCCTTCCCCTTCTGCATCTAGTTCTCGCTCTAGCTTTTCTTCTCTTCTTGCTCGGTTGACTGTGTACGTAGCCATTGAATTAAGCACGCACGTATGCAGTAGATCCAAATCGCTTTCAGTTAATCAGAAAGCATTGTGTAGGCAGTAGTTCAACTCTGTTTATATGTACTACTAGCAAGTTCAATCGATTGGTTCACTACACCAGCCAGCTGATGAAGCTAGTTTCTGTACGTGGCTGCTACTTCTATTCCTGGAACAGTGCGTGCTACTCAAAGTTGGTATAGTAATATACTAGTATATGGTTTTGGAACTTGCAGACATGCAGACATGCTCAGTCTAGCAAGTATGAATGATCGACGGCCTTTCGCTTACCGGTCCGGCAAATCAGGCTGGTTGTACGAAGTAAAGAAAGCTTGTATGGAAGATGGAAATCCACTTCACTCATTCGAAACTTGTCATGTGCATATATAGGCAGTAGACGTATATGAAACCAATGTGCTCACTATTTTGATTCTTTGCTTCTTGTTATGCATAGGCTGCACTGCAGAAACCATTGAGAAAAAGACGGTGACTTCCGGCGACCACCTCCCTGAGCCGTTGCCACCGCGGTCCCAGAGCACCTGCAGTCGGTGGCGTCCCTGACAAGCTGCTGCCGTCCACCTCCCAAACAAGCTACTAATAGTGAGCTCCATCTTCCCCTCCCATCTATTCTGCTTGCTGAAAAATGGATTTTCCTGTTCGGTTGATTGTGTAGGCAGTAGCTTGTGTGTGCACCTCTGCAATATATGGAAATCCCCTTCAGTAAATAAAATGTGATGTGTGCATATATAGGGACGCCCATACTTTATTCCTGGAACATTTCAATACGTGGCTGCTACTTCTATTCCTGGAACATTGCTACTCAAAGTTGGTACAGTAATATAGTATACAGTTTTGGAACTCGCAGACATGCTCAGCCTAGCAAGCATGAATGATGGCCTTTCCCTTACCGGTCCAGCAAATCAGGTTGGTTGTAGGAAGTAAAAAGAGCTTGTATGGAAGATGGAAATTCACTTCACTCATTCAAAACTTGTCATGTGCGTAGGCAGTAGACGTATATGGAACAAATGTGGTCACTATTTTGATTCTTTGCTTCTTGTTATGCATAAGCTGTTGTGCAGAAACCATTGAAAAAAAGATGGTGACTTCCGGCGACCACCACCCTGAGCCGTTGCCACCGCGGTCCCAGAGCACCTGCAGTCGGTGACGTCCCTGACAAGCTTCTGCCGTCCTCCTCCCCAACAAGCTACTAATAGTGAGCTCCATCTTCCCCTCCCATCTATTCTTCTTGCTAAAAAATGGATTTTACTGTTCGCTTGATTGTGTAGGCAGTAGCTTGCGTGTGCACCTATGCAATAGATGGAAATCCCCTTCAGTAAATAAATTGTGATGCGTGCATAGGCAGGCCCATACTTTATATTTTCCACGAAACATCTTAGATGGTAAGATATGGATCTGTGTGTGTATCGGTTTTCTTTAATGTGATCAAACAAATATTGCTTTGTCTCAAGGAAAAGTATGGGGTGGCCTGAATGCATATTCTTCAGTTACAAGGCTGACATTTTCACCATGTATGGATGGATTTAAAGCAGTGCTCGGTTTTTCTATTCTATGTTTCTCTTCGTGTTGTGGTCTTGTCCAATCAGCTTCGAAGGCATTTTCTACACCTCCTTGTACGCTGCACAGTTCATCATTTTTCTAATTCAGTGCATTTTGATTTGTAGCTTTTAGTTTTTCATCTGTTCAGTTGGTGTTCCTCCCAATAGGCAGAGCATATTGTCAACTGATTATTAATTTTTTCGGTTGGAATATGTTTTCTTATTCTGAACAATTTGCCACTCATGTACCCCATAATTTACTTTCTTACATCAGTGAAGCATTTGAGGTCTAATCTTGTCGCACCATTGTTACCTTGAATTAAATTTAAAGAAATAGATGTTATCTTTGAACATAAGATGGACCTACCCCTTTTCATCAGTATTGTGCAACTTGTTGGACCTATAGGGGTACTTTTTCTATTGTTGGAAGTCTTTTTCCTGCAGTATAAGTCCACTTTCTAGTTGAATGGCGAAAGGTATTTCATTTGATCGAGATTGTAGGATTTTAAAAAAATTCATCTCTATTTCGACATAATCGTTTCTTGCTGACACTTTTTTGGATTCAAGAGGAACATGATTGAAAATATTTAAAAAATCTAATGTATGAATCAAGATATGGACTGCAGATCAATCAAGTGGCCTTTGCTGTCTAAGTTCTCGCTGGCATTTAAATATGTGTTTCTAACGACTTCGTTTGCCTCTTAGTTTTTATATTACCCGCTTATGCAACTGGTACTTGTTTTCCCCACTGGTTTTAGATTTGTGGAGTTCAGATAGGTTAGTGCTAGCTATAATTGGAGGAAATCTCAACCTTTGCCCCCCCCCCTCCCCGTAGACTCTAGCAGATTTAGGATCTGCTGCTTTGCCTTTGATCTTAGAGAAAATATTTAGGATCTTGTTAAGTAGTTATCTCTCAATGGAATTTTTGCTACTGGTTGGACTGCATGTATCGATTCTTCTGCTGAAAAGATTACATCTTGACATTCAGGTGTATGCCCAGATCCTTGCTTGTTTTTTGTCATGTTTCATGGGAGCATAATTGCAGCTCTAGTTGTTCTCGTCCGTTGCACACATCCAGGAACTCCTAATATCCAAATGAGGAATAATAGCTGAAACTTTTGAACACACTAGTTGGTTCACTCTGCTATAAATAAATCATCAAACGTTGTTGTGCTAATATTGGTAACATTCTCTGGCTATGTTTTCATTAACATAATAAATGAATGACCGAACTAAAATTATGTTGGTTGTTGATCCATGTATTCTCAGTTTCTTCGTATATATTGCGCCTAACTCTGTTGGGGTACGGAATACAAAGTTCAACTACTATTTAGCAGACCAAACTCTGAATTGTCTATGAAATGCACAAGAAATCATTAAACTGAATATTTGTATTGATTGTATTGCATTCTTTCCTGAGCATCAGGACGAAATGGATGGGTCGGTCAAATTGGTGGATGTAATGTGCAAGTTCTCAGAGCAGTTCGCCTGCTGGTCCCGCACCTCCTTCTCCGCCGCCACCATTGTTGTTGTCAAGGTCTTGTTCCTCCCGGAGCTGATGTTGCCGACGGCCACATTCTCGGGCTCATGCTGATGGCGATGGCCACCTCCCCAGCAATCTGCTCCCGTGACCTCTCTTTCCTCCTCTATCCTATTCTTGCAAAAAAAAAGTTTCCTTTTGCATAGGCAGTAGAGAAAGTCTGCATGTATTGGTAAATGGAAATATATTTCACTAAATCAAAGCTCTCGTTCGTATATGAAGGTCCATGTTTGCTGCACAATCTGCATGGCATGCATCAAGGCGGCCAGGTGGTTGGCAATTTTGAGCAGGGTCCAGTGGGTAGCATCGATGCGGAGCAGCAGACATCCTCCTTTGTCTGTATGTAGCAGCAGGCCGGTAGCGAGGTGCTCAGGTCGCAACCTTAATCTAAACAGAAACGAAAAAAGTTATATCCATCTCTCCGTCTTGCTTAAATTCATTCTTCTCTCTTTCCCTAAGCACAATTTGAGTGAAACACACACACACACACACACACACACACACACCAATTCAAAATCAAATTGATTGTTGTGTTTGGTTGCCCGCAATTAGGACGTCGCGTCGGATGGCGTTCTGAAGATGTTGACCGGCTGACGCTGGCTCCTCATTCTGAATTCTTTTCTCGAAAAGAACAAACAAACTTCTTTTTAATTTATAATTCTGAATGTTGAATACTGATTGAGAGTGTGCTGCAACTTGAGACTGGATAGTTTACCATAGTTTGGTCTGTAGAATGGTGCTTTTACTCTGTTTTGCTGTAACCTGGAGTTAGTCTTGTATTTCTTGATTTGCCTGGTAAGGTATATAGCAGAAGCATTATTAACAATCTAGTTTCTGCACGTCATGTCTATGTTAATTACTAGTATGTTGTAGCAAGTCAAAGCGGCCTTGTTATATTATGCCGTATGCCTGCACATTGATCTAACTGTTATTGCTACAAGCATTTGAGGTACTATTTGTAAATCAAGAAGAATTGTTGAGGATCAGCTCGTAGTCGACCTTTATATTGTTACTTTGGTTGCATTTGCATACATAAATGGCTCAGTCCTAACATCAAACCGTAGTACATGGATGGCATGCATACTGATGGGAAGGTGATGGCAGGACAAGTTGCTTGATTAATTATGCATGCTCTGTTTTTTCTACCTTATATTTTGCCTCACATATTGTTCTACATTTTTATTTTACTTTTTCTGAAATTATGCAGAGGGCCACAGTTGTCCAGCGAGGCTTGGTGGTGTGCCGCAGGTGTCCTGCGATGTCCGTGGGGAGCAGCTTGGTCACCGTCATCATCCGAGAAGAGCTCAAAGAAGGTATACCCTAGGAAAAGCATGCTAGTTCCCAGGTCTGATCCAATGTGTAAATTTATGTTTCCTAACCTAACGGTAACACAAGAACAATAGTATTTTCTTGCTTTGTAAAGATTTTGACATCTTTAACACAAGATAATTCTGAATTTTCACTTTCTAGTGATGTTCCATTAACTAGGCACGAGATCGTTTCGCTTATGTATACTATCAAGAATTATATTATGAAGCTCGCCATCTTTTTGGATCATTTTTCAGCCAAGCGTTGATTCATATAGGGAATTTTTTATGAGGCATGTACTTATTCTGCACTTCTTCTTTATTGTGTTGTAACCATAGTTGTGGAGAAAGGTTAATTATATGCTATCAAGCAACTATGATTTAATCTTCTGCCCCCGATCTGATTGAAGAAAGCTCTTCTTTCTTGAGCCTCCGGAGGAGGAGGCCCGGAAAAATCTCTTATTTGTTGAAACTTATTTCTGTTAGCATGTCTTGTTTTATATAACAAATAATCATGTTTGTACTTGAGAGTGTGCAGTTTAGTTTAGCTGGGGCAGGCACATGTTGTATGTACTCTAATATTGTTGTTAACTGCTAAGTTTGAACATAAACCCTTTGATGTTAGATATTCTTGTAAAGTTGTATTGCTCGCAAGCTGTGTTAGTCTTCTGCTACTTAAAAGATCTTTGGTCAATATGTTACTAATATTTGGATACCAAATATCTTAAAATGCTAGTGAAGTAATGAGCCTAAGATTGATTGTTCATTCTGCATTTATAGCGTCTTTGAGTTTTTGTTAACTCCCTGTTGATCTCACAGCTGAAGAACATGTTGCAAACACTGAGCCAATTAAATGTCATCATCGATCGATGGGCTGCAGACAGTGCAAGGTCCCAGAAAGACAGATATTGAGTCAAACCGGTTCTGATGTCCCTAAGGATATTTTTCAGCCTATGTGAAGCCGTTCTTTTGGTAGCTCTGATTCAACAGAATGGGGAGATTCTCCAAAGGAGCGGATTGGTGAGTCCTTATTTTTTACTGGTCTTTTAACTACCAAGTCTGTATGCTGAATCAGTTCATCAAATATTGCAAGCTAATTGCTTTTCTTTGTTTTGGTCATGCACTGCCACCATCTCAGAAACCTGCAACATCTTCCGTGAGAGTCAAACAATTTGTACAGCCATTTACTGTGAGAGCTGGGCAAGAGCTTCTTAGTAAATCTGGATCTGTTTGTAGCTTTTGGCTCGATCATATGGAGACCAACTGCTATGTTACAGTATTTGTTTTTGTCTTTCACAACTTCACACTGTTGTCTTCGCTTTCTTTGTTAGCGTGTCATCCTGTTACCCAAGCATATAGTATTCTTCTCATTTATCTCTTTTTACAATAAAGGTTGTTGTTTGGAAGTTTATGTATTTTTGACACAACAAATTTGTACCATTATCTGGTCAGAATGCTAAACTCTTCTCATTTGATCTATGCAGCTAGTGTTCTCATCATCAGCCACTGTCAACGTTTGGCCAAAGGAAGATGTTGAAGAAATCTGATCTCATTAATCGGTTGGAATTTTCGTGCAGCGCCTCATCGAGGACATTTGACGGGACCTGCACTGTTGGGACCCTCTGTTCGGAAATGGTTGGGAGGCCAGTGACTGCTCCCCTCCTTGGCGCAAACTCATCACAGTGCTGCCATGATGACATGTTGTCTCAGGTAACAACAATTTGTTTCTTGAAGCACTTTCTTCCTTTGTCATGATCCATATAATTTTTAAATATGACGAATGCATGAATTTCATTAGAGTAGCCATTGAGCTAGTTATATTCTAACATCATGATTTCTAGTTGATACTGGCTTCCTTCAACCTTTGTGTCTACCGAGGAACCATCGGCAGCAGGGAAGCCAATGGGCCTGGCCGAGTAGGAAGTCAAGATGGTTGCCCCCAAGGACCATCGAGGTGACCTCGAAGCTTCCATTCAGAAGATCGTTGACATCGTCACCCAAAGGTTTTTTTTCTCAAATATGTTCATCAGAATGTTTATAGTTATTCTCGTGTGCGGCCTGCTTGGTTATTTCCTCCACGTACTATAGAGCGATAACGCTTATTAAAGCATGATGTTCTCCTGAATTGTTCTTCCAGTTCTCTTGAATTGTTTTAACTTGACAGGTTGCTAATAGCAACAGTGTTTTCTAAACTAACTGGCATGATTGTCCATGAACTACAAATTGGGGGAAGTCATATGGTCGGAACCAAATGATGCATAGCTTTATTCATGAGGATGAGTTGATGACTGCTTCATAAGAGAATGATGATGACCATTGTATTTCCTTTCCTGAAATATTATTCCCCAGCAGATTAAGCTTCAAAATGTTTTTCCATATTTCTTAAGAAGTTATCATGATTTAATAATCTGCTTTGATATTAACATGGATAGAAACAAACATGTTATTACAGACGATAAATCACCTTTTATTTCCTCAAACCTTCTAAAGAGAAAAAGATGGACCATTAGTGTTTCTGTCAACTCAAAGTTTTTTCTTTATGTTACTGGCACCTCACATGTATTTCCTCTAGTGTTTTTTTTTTAAATTTTCTTTTCAGGTTTCATATATATCTAGGAGATACATGTGTTACGGTCTACTAGGAAGTTGATGTTTTCTGAACTCTTGTTTTGGGTAAAATCTGGAGAAGTTTGGGGATCTAAGATTTTGCTGATGATTTCGGTCTCATATTGGGGTGGATGCATAAAAACATGATTATCTTATCGTAGGGTAAGGTTGATGTATCTTCTTGTTTAATCATATCATTAAAACCTTATTTAGGGGATAATGTTGATTGTTAACTGATCAGTAATCATCGTTTGATGATAAAAGCAAAAGTGCCATCACCAAGCATAGTTATATGAACTTAAACACTTGCAAATGAATGTCACTTAATTTATGGATACTTCAATGATGATTAGGTAGCTTTTGCGAATTCTGTTGTTGCTGTAACTCTTTGGTTGCAATCTTCACTGCTGCATATAAACTCATTCAAAAATGTTTATCACAATCTATATTGAGTTTTTCATGTTACATTTGAGTTATTACATGAACCGATTCTGAAGGTAGTAGATGGTTTTCCTTATTGCCCAGTGGTCGTAGATGCGGCTTCTGCTGTTTGGCTGTCCAGCGCTTGTGCCGCAGGTCTGGGATGAATGCCGGCTGCAGCAGCTCAGCCTCCGCCAAGTCGCGTCGTCGATTTGAGCAGCAAGTTGTTGCAGCCGAGGGATTTAGGCTAAGATTATTCCGTCACTCGTAATCTGCATGTGCATTGTCTTCAGATAGGCGTTTACTCCCTAACACCTGGTTGCTCTGAGCACATCTATCATCTTATTTTTCCATGCTCGTTGTCAGTGTATTGTCAACCTTTCGTTTGGTTTGGTCTACTGTGTGTGTTACAAGTAAAGATGACTGAAAACATTGGAGTGGAGTAGTTAACTGAAATGTACAAGTTCATAGTTTGTACAACATGTGTGCCTTGAACTGCATGCCATTTTTCAACTTGCAGCTGAGTGTTTGAGCTTTCTTTCTCTTTTGGTAAATTGGGGTGTTACGTTGAGGATATCTTGTGATCTTATAGGTTCGTGCTTTAGACTAGATCCAACATGACTGCATAATCCATGGCCATGATAAGTATTCATTCTATAATTATGTATGGAGTAGAATCCACATATATGTTTGAGTAACCAGAATGTGCCTTTATAAATTGTGTAGCTGCAGTTGCTTTATTCTGGATGTGTGCTTGTTGAGGGAATCTAGTACTATTAAGAATACAAATCTGTGCTTTGGACTAGTCCTGTATGATTGGAGTTGTAATTGCCATCATAAACATCCAGTCTGCAGTCACTAAGAGTATCTTGACCATATATATGTTTGCAGTTGCCAGAAGAATGTGCTCTGAGAAATTAATCGATTACAATACCTTTATTTTGGCCATATGACAGACTCTAATTGGTTTTCCTAGAAACTGCTTGGAACTATGTATTAATCATCATTGTTCTTGCGGGGGCAGGGAATCTCTACCTGTTGGCAACATAGAGCGGAGTGCCGCCAATTCCAGAATTGAAATGGTTCAGTGTGAACTGGAGAGGCAGGGTGAGTTGGGCATTGCGTCAACCTAGTACACATGACCTCTCTACTACAACGAGTTTGCATAAAACATGATTATCTTTTCTTAGGGTTTTGTCGATGTGTCTTCATGTTTAATTATATCATTAAAACCTTATTTAGGGGATTTATGTTGATTGTTAACTGATCAGTAATCGTCATTTGATGATAAAAGCAAAAGTGCACTCACCAAGCATAGTCAACTTAAACACTTGCAAATGAATGTCACTTCATTTATGGATACTTCCATGATGATTGGGCCGCTTTTGCAAATTCTGTTGCTACTGTAATCTGTGGTTGCAATCTTCCCTGCTGCATAAAAACTCATTCAAAAATGTTTATCACAATCTATATTGAGTTTTTCAGGTTACATTTGAGTTGTTACATGAACCGATTCTGAAGGTAGTACATGGTTTTCCTTATTGCCCAGTGGTCGTAGATGCGGCTTCTGTTGTTTGGCCGTCCAGCGCTTGTGCCGCCGATCCGGGGTCAAATTAGGGGAAGGGCTGGGATGAGTGCAGGCTGTAGCAGCTCCGCCTCCGCCAAGTCGCATCATCGATTGGGGAGCAGCAAGTATTTGCAGCTGAGTGATTTAGGCTAAGATTATTCCATCGCTCGTAATCTGCATGTGCATTGTCAGCAGATGGGCGTTTCCTCCCTAACACGTCGTTGCTCTGAGCACATCTACCATCTTATTTTTCCCTATTCATTGTCAGTGTATTATCAACCTTTGGTTTGGTATGGTCTACTGTGTGTGTTACAAGTAAAGATGACTGAAAACATTAGAGTTGAGTAGTTAACTAAAATGTGCAAGTTCATAGTTCGTACAACATGTGTGCCTCGAACTGCATGCCTATTTTCAACTTGCAGCTGAGTCTTTGCTTTTGGTACCCTGATGTTTGAGCTTTCTTTCTCTTTTGGTAAATTTGGGTGTTGCGTTGAGGATATCTTGTGATCTTATAGATTCGTGCTTTAGACTAGATCCAACATGACTGCATAATCCATGGCCATGATAAGTATTCATTCTATAATGATGTATTCATTCTTATTGTTTCTAGTTTCTTTCTTTTGTGGCTAGGCTGTTGGGAGTCCTCTTAAGTTTTTTTGTTTATGCTTCCGGATGTTAAGATGGGGATTTACAACTTTTTGGATTAAAAGAGTACCATTTACTTGAAATCTGGGAGCTTCATAGTATTTTTTGGTCGCACTTGTTGGTGCTGGTAGACTCGGAAATCTGGGAGCTGATGATTTGAAGTTTGGCCCTGGTAACATGTATCCAACAATGTATCTTAACTTGTGGTCTTAAATATATTTTCCTATTGGTTGCCATGTATCAAAAACTTCGGGTGGATATTCACTTCAGTCAATATAAAGTTGTGTTGTGCTTGTTGTATCAAAAACTTTGGGTGGATATTCGTTTCAGTCAATATGAAGTTGTGTTGTGCTTGCTACAGTTTGTAACCATTCATATGTGGTCAATGGTTTAGTTGATGGGAGTTCTTTTCTTCTAGTTCCCTGGAGCATCTTTACATGATGGTACAAAGACTTATTTTGAAAAAAATTAACCGATGCTTGTGTTTGCAGGTAAAATGATGTACCACTGGAGCCCACCACCAGTCTCGGTGCACCCATAGACTAGCACTGGTATTGGATGGTGCCCCTCCCGGCAACCCTAGATTAGCATCGGCTACAATCCATCTCAGGTAACTCACTAGCTCGAGTTTTTCTTCTCTGCTCTAAGCTCATGATCATGGCCTGGTCTCCGTAAGTTTTTGGTTCTTACTCAGCCATTATGCGTTCTGGTCTGTTGAATTAGTGAGTTTGGTTTGTGGAGCCCTTGTGTTGTGGCTTGCCGGGGCTGGTTTTCGATTTTGCACATAGTATCATTTCTTCCTTCTACTTCTGCCTGGTTGGTATATTGTTCTATATAGCTGTTGTGGCCAGTTGTTTATGTGTGTGGGATCATAGATTTCAACTAAACCTGAAGATACTGAGTAGTATATTTGTTGATAATGCTTTGCTATACCGCTACTTCTTTTGCTGAAGTATTAACTTGTGCTGCACCATGTGGTTGATGCAATAACATATTTGTTGACTCTTTATGTTTACTATATGTATACAATCTATTCCTTGTTTTAAGTCAAATGCCTAATCGTGTGTGCATTTCCTTAATGTGTGTAGCTGCTAGAGAACGCCAAGCTTGCTTGGCATGGTCTTGGTCGTCGACATGACCCTGGTCCAGGAACTCAACAGCACGCGGCTGCGTCGATAAGCAAGGATGGCTTGTGTTTAAGCTTGTAGATAAGCTGACTGGTTTGCTCAACATCACTGACCTTGTTGATGGGTCCATTATGCATTTGGCAGCTGGCTGCTGCCGTCGGCGGTGGAGCTGGCGGTCTTGCGGCGGCAACAAATTGTTGACTTGATTTTTTGATAGGGAAAGTCACTCTGACTGGATTCATGTTTTGTGTGTTGTGATGTGTAGCTGCATGCTCCACTGCTTTATAGTTGTTGAAAGTTGAGAGCATGAGCTAGCTCCATGTGTGAGGAGTCTGTTGGCAGGGGAAACTAGCTGTGAGTTGTCTCTTTTTTGTCGGTGACACGTAGCTCCATGTTGTATGCTTTTGTTGCCATTTGTTACTTGAGAACCTGGGCTGGCTATATCTATGTGGTGATTTGTGTGTTTGCTGTTAGCTTTGATGCCGTGATGTTTGACAGTGATGCACTTTATGGTGTTCCTTAATTTCTGCGGTGCTGATTATCACGCCATAAGAGTGTTCTTCAGCTGGATTATTTTGGTATTTGTTATGGACAAGAAATAGAGCTTCAATCTTTCTATTCTCGTTCCCTTTTGCTCTTCTGCAGTGGAGAGGAGTTGTTTCTAATTGTTTCTAGTTTCTTTCTTTTGTGGCAAGGCTGCTGGAGTTCTTTTAAGTTTTTTTGTTTATGCTTCCTAGTGTTAAGTTGGAGATTTACAACTTTTTGGATTAAAAGCGTACCATTTACTTAAAATCTGGGAGCTTTGTAGTATTTTTTGGGTCGCACTTGTTGGTGCTGGTAGACTTGAAATCTGGGAGCTGCAGGTTGAAGTTCGGCCATGGTAACATGTATGCAACACTGTCTTTAACTTGTGGTCTTAAATATATTTGCCTATTGTTTGCCATGTATCAAAAACTTTGGGTGGATATTCGTTTCAGTCAATATAAAGTTGTGTTGTGCTTGCTGCAGTTTGTAACCATTCATATGTGGTCAATGGTTTAGTTACTGGGAGTTTCTTTTCTTCTAGTTCCATCGAGCATCTTTATATGATGGTACAAAGCCTTGTTTTGAAAAATAAAATAACTGATGCTTGTGTGTGTTTGCAGGTAAAATGATGTGCCACTGGAGCCCACCACCAGTCTCAGCGCACCCATACACTAGCACTGGTATTGGACGGTGCCCCTCCTGGCAACCCCAGATTAGCATCGGCTACAATCCATCTCAGGTAACTCACTAGCTTGAGTTTTTCTACCCTGCTCTAAGCTCATGATCATGGACTGGTCTCCGTAAGTTTTTTGTTCTTACTCAGCCATAAATGCGTGATGGTCCGTTGAATTAGTGAGTTTGGTTAGTGGAGCCCTTATGTTGTGGCTTGTCGGTGCTAGTTTTCTACTTTGCACATAGTATCATTTCTTCCTTCTACTTCTGCCTGGTTGGTTTATTGTTCTATATAGCTGTTGTGGCCAATTGTTTATCTGTGTGGGACCATAGATTTCAACTAAACCTGAAGATAGTGAGTAGTATATTTGTTGATAATGCTTTGCTATACCGCTGCTTCTTTTGCTGAAGTATGAACTTGTGCTGCACCATGTAGTTGATGCAATAACATATTTGTTGACTCTTTATGCTTATTATATGTATACAATATATTCCTTGTTTTAAGTCAAATGCCTAATCGTGTGTGCGTTTCCTTAATGTGTGTAGCTGCTAGAGAACGCCAAGCTTGCTTGGCATAGTCTTGGTCGTCGACATGACCCTGGTCCAGGAACCCAACAACAGACGGCACGCGGCGGCGTCGATAAGCAAGGATGGCTGGTGTTTAGGCACGTAAATGAGCTGACTGGTTTGCTCAGCTTCACTTACCTCGTTGATGGGACCATTATGCACTTGGCAGCTGGCTGCCGCCGTCGGTGGTGGTGGAGCTGGCGGTCTTGCGGCGGCAACAAATTGTTGACTTGGTTTTTTGACAGGGAAAGTCACTCGGACTTGATTCATGTTTTGTATGTTGTGATGTGTAGCTGCATGCTGCACTGTTTTGTAGTTGTTGAAAGTTGAGAGCATGAGCTAGCTCCATGTGTGAGGAGTCTGCACGGTTCTTTGACAGCTGAACTAGCTGTGAGTTGTGTCTTTCTTGTCGGTGACACGTAGCTCCATGCTGCACGCTTTTGTTGCCATTTGTTACTTGAGAACCTGGGCTAGCCATATCTGTGTGGCGATTTGTGTGTTTGTTGTCAGCTTTGATGTCGTGATGTCAGACAGTGATGCACTTTATGTGTTCCTTAATTTTGTGGTGCGATTGGAACTCCCGATTATAGTACAGTACAGGTCATGGCAAAATTTGAAGTTTTATATCTACATAATGTGTAATTCGAAAAGTAATCTAGATAAACAAATTCAGCTGCACCTAGTTATGCCACCTCATGGTACGTGCGCAGGCACGTTATGTTCAGCAGCAGCTGCTGGAGATGAATGGGAAATTTGAACCCATTTTGGAGCTGGGCCAGCATGGCGTGCCTTACGGCTCCATCCCGATCAGCCAAGGTACAGGTTATTTGCTCTCTTGCAAAGTTGATAGAGCCGGAGAATTCGTATAACCAAATACTAGCTAGGTTCAACCCATCTTGCTCGACTCGCATCACGCTAGCTAGGTTCAACCCATCGTGCACGGAGTGGATCCGTGTCAAATCTAATTTACTTATATGCAAATTCGTCACTCAGATGGAAGGGTTACCATATACTGGAAATAAGCATGAGGGCGACCCGGAAGTAACTAGCGAACAGTAGTTCTGATTGTTCCGAGAACTACGAAAAAATCATGGAAAAAGGTGCAATCAATATTAACCTGGATATTACATTTGTCTGCCCCTGAGGTTTGGACAACTCTATACAACGATGGGAACCATTTTGTCGGATTGAAGCAATGGAGAGAGAAAAATCCATGTTCATCCGCAGTACTAGGAAGAGATTGTTCCAACTCAACTCGCCGTCCAAACTGAAAATCATTTTCTTTTCCCCATGTAATAAAAGATGGAAAAAATCAAGATGGCAAGGTCTACAGAATTTCAAGAATCCACATAGTACTGCAAACGAAATAATGTGAGCTCTTTGTCGTATGTTTGGTTATCTCCTCCCATTATGTCACCATCAACTTCTCCTGCTATCCATTTCTACCTCCCTCGTTGGAATATGGACAGGATTGGGGTTACCCAACCAACAAACGGGTATTCCTATATTTGATTAATTCGAGCTTTTACCGATGGGAAGAATCCCTCAATTGTCCCATTCCAATCAAGAATAACTAACTTAATAGGACATGATTACATCAGTAAAAATCCTACTATAATATTTGGAATTAATTCCTAGCCTTCGTGAATTTATATTATGGAAGATCAACTGCTGATTTTCCCACCTGAATCTTTTTTTGTATATATTGATAGACCCAAAACGGCCTAATAAGAGGTTTTTTACTTGTTAATATCCACTAAGTAGCTATTGTGTTACGTACCACGTACTGCAGCACTAATATTGTGTATAGAATCGATCTTGTTCTACTACTACTAGCAAAGCAAAACAGAGTGGATTTCCCGGCCAAGATTATAGAAAGGAAGAATTCATGGTCTAGAAGAGGAATTACAAGTTAGCTTTGGCGTGTTGGCTTCCCCTAACATTGGAACCAATGGAAAGGAAGGAAGGGAGAAGTTATAATAAGGAAGAAATAATCGGTAATTGATTGGTAGAACAGGTCTGCCTACCCTCCATGTCATCGATCCTGAGCATAGTGTAATCTCAACGGTCCATCTAGGCATTGCAACAGGCATCAAAATAGAGCAGCGAAATTTCGGCCGAGCCTGATCTCCTTCCCGCCGCTCCACTCCTCCCTCCTGAAAATTCGAAACTCCAAGCAGCACAGCCTCCTCTTGTTGCCTCTATAAGTAGGAGGGTGTCGCCGTAGTCCGCGTGCGGTTAGCGCGTGTGACTATGACTTAGAACCTGGGCTGGCTATATCGAGGAGAGGAGAGGAGAGAGGCCTTACTCTGCCGGCGGCGGCTCCATCTCGCCGCGTCCTGCGCTTTGTCGATCCGATCGCCGTCCTGTCATGCCGGCCGGCTGCGCAGAGGAGAATCCACCTGCAGTCAGTCCCTTCTCTATCCGTGACTTTCTTTTGCTTTTGTCAATCCAAGAGATGAGTCGATCCATGGCATGATTTGTTTCGTTTTTGCAGGTGTCTGTTGTTTCTCGTCCTGGCGTGGTTGTCTGCGCGGGAAGCTTGGCGTTGTCTGCGGCGTGGATGCGGACAGAAGAGAAGACACCAAGTTGGGCAAGGGGCACGAACGCCGAATGTTGAAAATTCATGGGTTAAGGTAAAGCTTAAGCTCTAGTAGCAGCTTTTACATGGATTATGCTGGCCATACTGTGAGACGAGATAGAGACCGAAAAGCAGCGCGAGAGAAGTCAAAGCACGCGTGAGAGAAGAGAGTTGTTGTTTGCATGTTTCGTGCGTGACGCCAGGCTGGCTCGCGCCTCTCTCTACTTCTCTAGTCGCGCCTGAAAGAAAAGCAGCCCGTCCGTCCGAGTCAACGCGCGTGGAGGCAGCGAGGGCGTGAGAGTGGTTCATGTACAGCAGATCCCTGTGCGCGCGCGCTAATTGCCCTAATTGCCGCGTACGATAGGCCTGCTCTTGTACTACTAGCTCGGATCGGATGAAGAGCTGCTATTTTCTTTGGCTTGGATCATTTTTTCCTTGTGAACTGAGAACGATGGGCTGGGCAGTCCCACGGACTAATTGGCTCGTTAGGCCCCCTAAAAAATAGAACGGCAGGTTATTAAGGAGATGGAAGAGACGTGGACATCTACCTCCCTTGGACGGCACAACCAGACCTAAATAGATCGATCGCATTAGGGAGGAAGATGAAGAGGACGGCGGCCACGATCCACGACGACGACGTCCTCCTCGAGATCCTCTACCGCGTGTCCACGGACGTCGCCGACCTGTTCCGATGCGCCGTGACGTGCAAGCGGTGGTGCGCGCTGGTAGCCGATCCGTCCTTCCTCCGCCGCCGCTGGCCGGACAACGCCTGCCTCCCGTCCTCCCTCCTCGGGTTCTTCGTCCAGCAGCGACGCACCCAAGAGGACAACGCCGAACTGTTCCTCGGCGGCCTGTATGATGACATGGACACCGAGGCCCGGCAGCCGCCCTTCTTTGTCCCGGCGCAGCAGCGGCCACAGCCGCTCGGCGCTCGGCGTCGTTTCCTCTCCTCATTCGTTACAGACGTGCCCGCTTTCCAATTGGATGGCGCGAAGCCGCTCGCTGCCCGCCGTGGTCTCCTCCTGGTGCGCCTCGACCGTGGTTACATTGCCAACTCGAACTCGGTCCACTTGGTCGTGTGCGATCCGCTCGCAGGGACATGCGACGTGCTCCCCCCGCTCAACTGCCCAGTCTCTTCCATCAGCTGTGCCATTCTCACTGGCTCAGACTATTGCTCCCCGGACGGCGGGCCACACCCGCATATACCAGCTCGGGGTTACTCAACATTCTTCACCGTGCAAACCATAGTCGGTCATACGCGCTGGAACAACCGCCACGAGTGCGACCTCTACACGTTCTCATCAGCCAGGCCAAGATGGAGCGCACCTAGGAGGTGTTTCAGCGAGACCTGGATACATGGCAAGGGCGGATTCATGATGCCGATGTGGAACCGCGCTGGCATCATCCGCCGAGGCACCACGCATTGGCTCTTAGCCTACTTGTCAAGCGAAAGGACACCATCAAAGTATCACACCTTCAACGTCGATATCGAGACCGGACAAGTCTCTTTGATGGATGTCTCCATTCCGGTGTCGCCGTTGCATCAACTCAGCGCAACAGGCTATGGTTGGCCTATGCTGAGCGTTGCTGCTGATGGGGCGCTCACGCTGTACCACGTATCCGGAGAAGCTGGCCTCCCACGGCTAGATATCTGGACGAGGCGGGGAGACGACAGTGGAGAAGAAAGCGAAACCTTCTGGCTCCATGTTAGGGCATTTGACCTCGAAGTGCTAGGAGATAATTGGCTTTCAGTACGTATGTGGCTAGGAGAGAAGAGCGGCACAATGCTCATCTTAGACGAGCCTGCAGGGCGCCTACACAGGTTCGACACGGAAACAGGAGTTGCGGAGGATGTAACTAGTTTTTTCAAAGTTGGCTTGCATTTGACTGCCGTGCCTATGGAGATAGATTGGACAGCGTTGTTCCTGTCTCGGCTTGGTGGACACTTATGCTAGCAGGGCTCGCAGGTGTTATTCTCCCTAAGCTAGTATGAACATGTTCTCGGTACTATATTGTTTCTTCTTTTCAACTAGAACTGTGGTGGATGATGTATTAGAGGTTGCATAGTTAATAGAGAAATAAACAGACAGCACAATTTACAAGGGTCCAATTTAAGATTCAGGATGAAAGAGATGCCTTGTATCAACGTAGGCTCGCAGCTTTGATGAACCAAATAGAGCAAGACAAGCACACAACCTGGTATTTACTCCATGGTATTGTTGGCGGCGGTCGCCTAGTCCTAGTACAAATGATGCATCTTGAATAATATGGTTCAGAAAGTTATTTAATAATGCAAGTCTGTAAATTCTATAACTTGATAGATTTATAGTTCTATATTTTTTGCTGAAATTCATCCCTTATAATTTATGAGTGTAAGTTATTGTTTGTTTCTATTTTATATTGGAAACTAAAATTCATTGTTTGTCCCATGTATAGGTATGCAGAAGCCTTGGCATATAATGCATCCATCGTACATGGTCTGCCGATGAATTTTCCCTTAGGTAGTGCTATGAGTTATCTAAATTTTATTTTTATTTTTGAGCAGGGTCCTTTGCAGGATGCGTCATGATTGATTGCATTGATAAATACGCCTAGCCTATAGTGATTTGTAGGTTTTGGGAACTAGACATGTGTTGAGGTTTTGGGAACTAGTATTATTCTCAACATTTTGTTGTGCAATGTCTATTTGGTCATGTATATGTGTTTCGTATGTAAATTTATGTTGTTTATATGGCTGTCAAATGGAAGTAGCTTCAAAGTCAACCAGTGCTAAAGTGAGATTATTGCTTTACAGCTTTGGTGTGTCATTTATAATCTTTCTTTGTCTGTATTAAGGAAATAGCTTCAAAAGCAACAACAAGAGCTGAATTTAGATCAGAAATATTGGTTCTTACTGAGCCATAAATGTGTGCTAGTCAGTTATTGGTTCTTGTGACTGGTTTGGTGCAGATAGAGAAACCAGATTGCATGTTTTAGTATGTAATGCACTGTTATCTGCTTATTTTTATTTGACACATGCATGAGACGGATGTTCGTTCTGAGTACTGACATATATGTATCTGAGGTGGTGGTGGCCAGTGGTCTTGCAGTGGTAGCTTGCTGTTACTTGGTTTTTTGACAAGGGAACTAGCAGATGATGCAAGGTTGGCTTCATCTATTCAGTTATCTGAAATACTATCCTTATGGAGCAAATCGGTGCACTTATTTGTTGTACCTGCCATTAACTTGCTGTGGTTCTTAGCCAATGAGGCATAAGCAGCATTTTTTATTTAATTTTGTTGCGATTAATTCTATCTTACTAGTTGATAGTTATATAGTGTGCTGCAATATTTTACATCTTCTTGTATACCACTAGAAATTTATGCGACATGTTTTTTTCATTCTTCAGTTTGATGGGTGTCACCTGTTGTATCTATGCAATATAACCGATGCATGTCTGGAGCTAGCTAGCTGATCTACAAGTCTGAAACGTCCTGGAAGTTTCAGACTAGCTAACTGATGCATGAGCAGTTAGTTCCACTTCATGATTTAATAAATTGCTTTGATATTAACATGGATAGAAACAGACATGTTATTACAGCCGATAAATCACCTTTTATTTCCTGAAACCTTCTAAAGAGGCAAAGATGGACCGTTAGTGTTTCTGTCAACTCAATGTTTTTTCTTTATGTGACTGGCACCTCACATGTAGTTCCTCTAGTGTTTTGTTTTTCATTTTCTCTTCAGGTTCCATATATATCTAGGAGATACATGTGTTACGGTCTACTAGGAAGTTGATGTTTGCTGAACTCTTGTTTTGGGTAAAATCTGGAAAAGCTTGGGGTTCTAAGATTTTGCTGATGATTTCGGTCTCATATTGGGGGGATGTATAAAAACATGATTATCTTTTCTTAGGGTTAGGTCGATGTGACTTCATGTTTAATTATATCATTAAAACCTTATTTAGGGGATCTGTGTTGAACTGTATTCCCAGGGCTAATTTGCAAGGACCAAGAAAGTTCATAGACCCCCCTTATTAATTACTACATGCCTGTTTCACATGCATTAGATAAGAGTGAGAAAAAAGAAAACGTGCATTGAGATAGATGACAAGAAATGAGAAAGGCCTTATAATCTCTAACAATTTAAAAAAGCGCTCAGGCCTTATAATCCCTAACATAGGATGTAAGCTACATTATGAGACATGTGATGATTGTTAGCTGATCAGTAATCATCGTTTCATGATAAAAGAAAAAGTGCAATCACCAGGCATAGTTATATGAACTTAAAAACTTGCAAATGAGTGTGACTTAATTTATGGATATTTCCATGATGATTAGGTAGGTTTTGCGAATTCTGTAGCTGATGTAACTCTGTGGTTGCAATCTTCCCCGCCGCGTATAAACTCATTCGAAAATGTTTATCACAATCTATATTGAGTTCCATGTTACATTTGAGTCGTTACATGAACCGATTCTGAAGGTAGTAGATGGTTTTCCTTATTGCCCAGTGGTAGTAGATGTGGCTTCTGCTGTTTGGCTGTTCATCACTTGTGCCGTCGGTCCGGGGTCAGGTTAGGGTTAGGGCTGGGATGAATGCCGTCTGCAGCAGCTCCCGCCTCCACCATGTCGCGTTGTCAGTTGGAGCAGCAAGTTGTTGCAGCTGAGGGATTTAGGCTGAGATTATTCCGTCACTCCTAATCTGCATGTGCATTGTCTGCAGATGGGCGTTTCCTCCCTTACACGTGGTTGCTCTGACCACATCTATCATCTTATTTTTTCCTGTTCGTTGTTAGTGTATTATCAATCAACCTTTGGTTTGGTATTGACTACTGTGTGTGTTACAAGTAAAGATGACTAAAAACATTGGAGTTGAGTAGTTAACTTAAATGTGCAGGTTCATAGTTCGTACAACATGTGTGCCTCGAACTGCATGCCATTTTTCAACTTGCAGCTGAGTGTTTGGTTTTGGTACCCTGATGTTTGAGCTTTCTTTGTCTTTTGGTAAATTGGGATGTTTCTCTTTTGGTAAATTGGGATCTTTCAACTTGCAGCTGAGTGTTGTGCTTGCTGCAGCTTGTAACCATCCATAGGTGGTCAATTGTTCAGTTTCTAGGAGTTTCTTTACTTCCCGTTCCATTGAGCACCTTTATATGATGGTACATGACCTTGTTTAGAAAATATTAACTGATGCTTGTGTGTGTTTGCAGGTCAATGATGTGCCACTCCACCAGCCTCAGTGTACTCATAGACTAGCACTGGTATCAGACGGTGCCCCTCCCGCCAACCCCAGATTAGCATTGGCTACAATCCATCTAAGGTAATTCACTAGCTCGAGCATTTCTCCTCTACTCTAAGCTCATGATCATGGCCTGGTCTCCGTCAGTTTTTGGTTCTTACTCAGCCATAAATGTGTGTGGTCTGTTGAATTAGAGAGTTTGGTTAGTGGAGCGCGCTTGAGTTGTGGGTGCTGGTCTTCAATTTTGCACATAGTATCATTTCTTCCTTGTACTTCTGGTTGGTTTATTGTTCTATATTGCTGATGTGGGCTATCCATATTGGTGGTGTGCTATTCTCTGCATAATGGCATTACGACAGTTGTTTATATGTTTGGGACCAGAAAGGTCAAAAAAACTTGAAATTAGTATTATATTTGTTGATAATGTGTTGCTATACAGCTACTTGTTTTGTTTAAGTGTGAACTCGTGATCCATCATGTGGTTGATGCAATAACATATTTGTTGACGCTTCCTATTTATTATATGCATACAAAATATATCCCTTGTTTTAAGTCAAATGCCTAATCTTGTGTGCATTTCATTGTTGTCGGCATGACCCTGGTCTAGGAACCCAGCAGCAGACGGCACGCGGCAGCGTCGATAAGCAAGGAAAGGCTGATGTTCTGGCCTATAGATGTGATGACTGGTTTTCTCAACTTCACTGACCTTGTTGATGGGGCTATTATGCTCTTGGTAGATGGCTCCATGTGTGTGGAGTCTGCACGGTTCTTTGACAGGGGAACCAGGGGTGGAGCTGCAGCCGGTGCTACCAGCGTTGTAGCACCGGTCCAGCTGAACTATCAAAGGGAATATATGAATTAGATTTCTGCTGTAAAACGGAAAGCATATAGGGCAGCACTGGTACTCTTTCATGTGGCGTGCTTGCTCGTTGCACTTGTGCTATAAGTTAGCACCTCTCTTCCTCCAACTCTGGCTCCACCACTAAGGGGAACTAGCTCTGTGAGTTGTTTCTGTTTTGCTGGTGACGTGTAGCTGCATGCTGCACGCTTTTGTTGCCATTTGTTACTTGAGAACCTGGGCTGTATACATCTGTGTGGCGATTTGTGTGATTGCTGTTAGCCTTGCTTTCGTGATGTTTGACAGTGATGCACGTTATTCTTGTATTATTTGATGTTGTGATCGGAATGTACAATGATAGTACAGGTAATGGCAAAATTTTGAAATTTAGTGCTTAACTAGCTACACAGTTTTGCACACGAGAGTAGAAAAGTAATCTAGATAAACACCTAGTTATCCATGGTGTGTGTGCAGGCACACTATGTTCAGCTGGAGCTGGAGACGACTGGAAATTTGAAACCAGTTTAGAGCTGGGCCATCATGGTGTGCCTTACGGGATCCATCGGATCAAGTAATGATTGTAGCACTATGAGATATTGTTCCATCTCAACTTGCCATCCAAACTCAAAAATACCTTCTTTTCCCCATGCAAGCGATGAGAAATCAAGACTGCAAGATCACAGAATTTCAGGAATCCACATAGTATCTGCAAACGAAATAATCCGTGCTCCTTGTTGCATGTTTGTGCTTCTCATCCCATTATGCCACCATCAGCTTCTCCTGCTATCCATTTCTACATCCCTTCATTATTTGGCAGTTTCTTTGGAATACGAAGCAGGATTACCCAAGTAAGAAACGGGTCTTCCTATATTTGATCGATTCAAGCTTTTACCTATGGGAAAAATCCCTCAAGTCTCCCATGCCAATCAACAACCTAATTAAATAGGACATGATTATATCAGTAAAAACCCTACTCTCTTGGGCTCAAAAGAATTGTCGCAACCTTAGTCAAAATATAGGCTAAACTTGTATATATTGATAGATCCCACAACAAATATTTAGATCCGGAGGAAGTATAATATTTGGAATTATTTCCTAGCCTTGACGAATACTTGTTAATAATCCTCAAAGGACCTATTCCTTTACGTACCACGTACTGCATCACTACTTGTACATAGTCGATCTTCTACGACAAGCTGGCAACACGCGCACAACCATTCCAAATAGAGCTATGATTATAGGAAGCAGAATTCGTGGCCGTGGCCCAGGAGAGGAATTAATTATCTTTGGCTGATGGGATTCCGTTAACATTGTTTTTTTATTTTTGAGGTAAGCTAACATTGGATCAATGCACTGCATGTCCCCATGAATGCTGGGCGTGATTACCAACGGAAAGGAACAAAGAAGTTATTTCGTGAGAAAGAAATAATCAATAATTGATTGGTCCATCTACGTATGCACGTCATGGATCTCTCAGGCACAGGGTAATCTCAACAGTCCATCTAGGCATTCCAACAGGCATCAAAACAGAGGAGCGAAATTTCGGCCAGAGCGTCATCTCCTTCCCGCCGCTCCACTCCTCCCTCCCTGAAAATTCGAAACTCCAACAGCACAGCCTCCTCTTGTTGCCTCTATAAGTAGAAGGGTGTGGCCGTAGTCCGCGTGCGGTTAGCGCGTGTGACTATGACTTAGACTTTGACTCTTTACTCGTCGAGGAGAGAGGCCTTACTCTGCCACCGCCGGCTCCATCTCGCCGCGTCGTGCGCTTTGTCGATCCGATCGTCGTATGTCATGCCGGCCGGCTGCGCGGAGGAGAACCCACCATCAGGCACTCCCTTCTCTATCCGTGAGTTTCTTTTGCTTTTGTCATTCCATGAGATGAGTCGATCCATGGCATGCGTGATTTGTTTCTGGTGGTGTCGTTGTTTCTCGTCCTGATGGTTTGGCTTTTCTTTACTCGTCGAGGAGAGGAGAGGAGAGAGGCCTTACTCTGCCGCCGCCGGCTCCATCTCGCCGCGTCCTGCGCTTTGTCGATCCGATCGGCATCCGTCATGCCGGCCGACTGCGCGGAGGAGAACCCACCTGCAGGCACTCCCTTCTTTATCCGTGAGTTTCTTTTGCTTTTTGTCAATCCATGAGATGAGTCGATCCATGGTATGCATGATTTGTTTCTGGTCTGGTGTCGTTGTTTCTCGTCCTGATGGTTTGGCTTTTGTTTCTCTGAAACCGGCCAACTGTAGAAATCATGCAGAAGGGAAGTGAGCCGGCCGGGGTGGTCTGCCGCGATGCGGGCGGGGGGCTTGGAGGAGCGCGTTGGCGACGGCGTGGATGCATATAGAAGACACCAAGATGGGCAAGGGGCACACGAACGCCCGATGGTGAACATTCATGCATGGTTTAAGGTAAGGCTTAAGCTATACGTACTAGCAGCTTTTACATGGATTACGCCGTTAATGGCCATACCATTAGGTGAGACGAGATACAGAGCGAAAAGCAGTTGTGGCGAGTTGATTACGAGCGCTAGAGAGAAGGCAAAGCACACGGGAGAGAAGCTGCGCGAATTGATTACGATCGAAGTCGCGATTCGATCGGTCACGCGCGCGGCGCGCCTGGAGGCAGCGAGGGCGTGTAGGTGGTTCGTGCGTGCGCGCGTGACGCCAGGCTGGCGGGCTCAACCATGTGCGTGATTCGATCGGTCACCGCCTCACGCTCGCGGCTCGCGGCTCGCCCACGGCACGGCACGAAACCACAGTGTAAAATGCGGATCCAGCTGGAGGCAGCCCCACGCCCTAATTGCCCCGTAGGCCTGGTCTTGTATTACGTATGGAACCCTGGCTAACTAAAACGGCATTACTAATAAGGAGGTGAAAAATACTACGTGGAAACCTAACTCGCTCGATCGGATCGCCCAACCAAACCCCAATCGATCCATCGATCGCACTAGGTAAGAACAAGATGAAGAGGACGGCGGCCACCGCGATCCACGACGACGACGTCCTCCTCGAGATCCTCTTCCGGGTGTCCACGGACGTCGCCGACCTGCTCCGGTGCGCCGCAACGTGCAAGCGGTGGTGCGCGCTGGTAGCCGATCCGACCTTCCTCCGCCGCCGCTGGCCGGACAACGCCTGCCACCCGTCCTCTCTCCTCGGGTTCTTCGTCCAGCAGCGACGCACCCAAGAAGACAACGCCGAACTGTTCGCCGGCGGCCTGTATGATGACATGGACACCGAGGCCCGGCAGCCGCCCTTCTTTGTCCCAGCACAGCAGCCGGGACAGCCGCTGGGCGCTCGGCGTCGTTTCCTCTCCTCATTCGTTACAGACGTGCCCGCTTTCCAACTGGATGGCACGAAGCCGCTCGCCGCGCGCGGTGGCCTCCTCCTGGTGCGCCTCGACCGTGGTTCCACTGCCAACTCGGACTCGGTCCACTTGGCCGTGTGCGATCCGCTCGCAGGGACATGCGACGTGCTCCCCCCGCTCAACTGCCCAGTCTGGTGCATCAGCTGTGCCATTCTCACTGGCTCGGACTATTGCTCCCCGGACGGCGGGCCACACCCGCGTAGACCAGCTCGGGGTTACTCAACATTCTTCACCGTGCAAACCATTGTCGATTACACGTGCTGGAACGACCGCCACGAGTGCGACCTCTACACGTTCTCATCAGCCAGGCCAAGATGGAGCGCGCCTAGGAGGTGTTTCAGCGAGACCTGGGTACACGGCAAGGGCGGATTCATGATGCCGATGTGGAACCGCGCTGGCATCGTACGCCGCGGCACCACGCATTGGCTCGCCGCCTACTTGTCAAGCGATAGGACGCCATCAAAGTATCACACTTTCAACGTCGACATCGAGACCGGACACGTCTCTTCGACGGAGGTCTCCATCCCGGTGTCGTCGGTGCATCAACTCAGCACAACAGGTTATGGTTGGCCTATGCTGAGCGTTGCCGCTGACGGGGCACTCACGCTGTACCAGGTTTCTGAAGAAGCTGGCGTCCCACAGCTAGATATCTGGACGAGGCGGGGAGACGACACTAGAGAGAGTGAGACCTTCTGGCTCCGTGTTGGGGCGTTCGACCTCAAAGTGCTAGGAGATAACTGGCTTTCAGTGCGTATGTGGCTAGGAGAGAAGAGCGGCACAGTGCTCATCTTAGACGTGCCTGCAGGGCGCCTACACAAGTTCGACAAGGAAACAGGAGTTGTGGAGGATGTAACTAAGTTTTTCCAAGTTGGCTTGCATTTGACTGCCGTGCCTATGGAGATAGATTGGCCAGCATTGTTCCTGTCTCGGCTTGGTGGACACTTATGCTAGCAGGGCAGCTCTTATTGTCTCCAAGCTGGTATAGTATGTACTACCTCCATCCAAAAATATATGTCTTAGTTTTGTCTAAATACGGATTTGTTTAGACACACTTTAGATGACACTTATTTTGGACGGAGGGAATACTACATTGTTTCTCCTTTTCAACTAGAACTGTGGCGGATGATAGGTTAGAGGTTGCATAGTTCATAAAAAACAGACAGCAGAATCTACAAGGGAACAATTTAAGATTCAGGATGAAAGAGATGCGTCGGATCGTAGGCTCGTAGCTTTAATGAACCAAATAGAGCAAGACAAGCACAAGCTGATATTTACTGCATGGTATTGCTGGCGGCGGTGGCCTAGTGGGTAATTCCTATCTGAGATATGTACTTTGTGGTTTTTCCTGAACTTGTGGATAGTGGCAGAGCCAGGCCGGCAAGAGAGCGAACAATTTTGTTTGGGGCTCAGTGATCTTTCTCTTGTTAAATTTTCAAGAGTTTAGGGTTTGTTGTGAAACAAATAGTAGAGATTTTAGGATGAAAAGTGAACTCTCTCAAGAGTTCAAGGACAGAAAGTGGATTTTCTTCATTACAAAGAGTTTTCGCTAAAAAAATGTACTCTTCGTCCTTTTTGTTGGACTATCTGAAGTTTTGTGACATGTTTTAGATTATTTTTTATGCAATAGTGGTTAAGAAGACTAATTACCTCCTGATCACTATGATTCTGACAGAAAACAGATTTCAATAACTAAGTTCTAAAAATGGGGCCATCTTTCTGGGTGGATGAATTAACAAGAAATGTGAAGCAGGTCAGACTAAGCATGAATATGTAAGGTATATAGGAATATGATCCACAATCAGGACCCGAATGATTTAAATTTTGCTTGTTGAAGAATCAGGTATCTTGTGCTTGCGCTAGGTGGAAGATTACTTCTTCATTTAGTCAACAATGAAGCACCTCTGCTCGTTGAAATCTTCATAGCCAACATCTACAAGGCAGAGGCCCTTCCGCTGGTGCTGGGGGAGCCGTTGCTCGCCTGCAAGTAGCTTCCATCAGGTTCAGCAACGCATCTTCGTCAGCTCCAGCAGCAGCCTCTCTGATGACGGTCGCGACAAGAACTCTAACCATCTGTTTGTTGTGAACTAATTTAGTGATAACTAGAACTCAATGTATAATAGGGAATAAATAGTAGGACAAATAACAGAGTTTTGTATTACCTTGCGTAGAAACCTGTTCGCAACTAGCTCAACGCACATGACCGTCGTGCCTTCTTTGCAATTCTGCAAAAATGGGAAACACAAACTGAACATAAATTTTCAACTGAAGTGATGTATGTGCATATGCAGTGATAAGGAAAATATTCAGAGCAAAGTAAATCCCAACAAGCGAAGGTACACACTTTGTTTCCATAGGATAGATGAAATTTTAGCATTAACTAGAGACAAAATAAGAAATACTGGAATCACCTCATCAGAAGAACACAGTTTCGTCACTGCAGCTCGGGAGTGAAACATAAAGCACTCCGTAGCTGGGCCACTGCAAAAATAACAGGGCTCGAAGTGAAGTAACTGATGAATTTATTGAACTCGAAAGCACATGTAAAATAAGAGAAACATAATGTTCCCTCGAGAAACAAGCATTGATGAAGAGTGTGGCACACCGTTAAGGTATCTGGTGAACAGACATGTCTGAATAGACTGATGAAACTATTGCCAATCTAGATGAGGAATCATTTCTGTACTTCAAAATACAAAGCATGCTACCATATACAAACTTACGCACTCCTTGAAGCTTGTGTATCACGTGCAAATATTTTGTAAGATAGCATTTTTCCTTCCAGTTGTCTAATGATTTTGTCAACTTTGGCCACATCAAAGCTCCGAGGAGCTACATTGTATTCAGGATTTTCAGATACTGTAGAGGATTGATCGTCCCCTAATATTGATTTGGCATCTTCATCAAGAGGAAATATATACAGGTATCTCCTCCATTTGGCTGAAAAATTAGGATGAAATTCACGCGAGACCTGTAAATTATGTCATCAGTTGATATTCAGCATAGTACATAACATATGGCGGAAGTCTTGGTATTCTCAGAACATTCAGCCACAAAACCAAAACATCCTATCATACTAGAAAACAAATGGTAAACAAATCTAGTGAATATCGAATGAAATCACCAGCTTAGATATTAATTGCAATGATATATTCTGTAAGAGGAAGGAAAATACCTCTGACACAACCAATGATTTAATTTTATCTGGTGCAGCCTCATTTATTGCATCTTTTATATCACTAGGCTGTACATCCTTTCTCCACGTATCTAAGACGATTAACAGTAAGTATTTCATGTCAGTTATAAGAAGTGAAGGATCAAGACTAATTGAAGTAAATTTTCGGATAATCCCATAAAGACAGACTAATTTTTTTTTTTTTTGGAGTAAAAAGACAGACTAATTGATTTATACAAATAGCAAGTTCTGTTAATCCCAGTTAAATACCTGGTATGCATTGCTAGATTGAAGCCAACTGAGAACGAATACTATCACTTATTTGAAAACAAAAAAAAAGTTCAGGCAACCTTTTGGTCAAAGTTGTGGTATGCTGTCAGTGTTAATGCTTTGCTAAAGTAGGATCTTTTGCAGAGCAAATAACTTGTATGATTTTCTTCTGTCTTAATCTAGTTAATAACTACAGATAAGCTAAGGCTCGAGAGAAACTGATATGGATCATAACAGGTTTTATAAACATGCTTAAGACAGAAGCAATGCAAAAGTATGTGTTCTCAAGTGCAACTAACAAAATGAGCAGACTTGCTGAAGAGCAGTCACCCCTTTGTCAGTGCGCCCAGCAACAGTGGCGCAGCCTTCGATTGGCAAAGATCTATCTTGAAGTTGTTTAGCTTTTCTCTCATCGACAAATTGTCCGAGACGTTGTTCAACTAACCTGCAACCGATACACAGTGAAATAAACATCTAAGTGGTTATATTATGCCTAGAAATGTATAGAAAATGAAGAGAAAAAGTTGAACAAAACTGTAAAATAAACTCTCACCGAAATTAGGTTACTACATTCTTACCCTTGAACAGTGTTGAGGTCAGGCTGCTTCTGCCAACCATCAAACGACCCGCCATGGTAAGAAAGAACAATCTTAAAGTTTGCTCTTTCCCACCTGCCTCCTCGGCCTTTGGAGGATTTAACCGCCATCTGTTTTCCCGATGATGTTAAAGGCTCCTCCCCATTTGTACCACAGGTACGATTTTCCTGCGGAAGGAAAATCAGATGGATTTGGTAGAAAAAATATAAAATGCATAACAAGGACCTACTGCAAAAAATGCTGAAAATCCATCCTAAACATATTAGAGTTTGGCCAAATAGCCAACCTTGGAGTTCTTTTTTAGGATAGTGAGATTCAATTTTCTATTTGTCTCCAAACAAGCACTAAGTTGGGTAGAATGAACATTTGTCACAAAAAAAAATTTGTCACTGACATGAACACGAATCCAACTCTCCATCCATCCAACCATGAAAATCATAATCCAAATTAGCAGGCATTATAGAGGTAATAAAGTTCTACTGCTGTTTTCCACGGACCTCATCTTTCCGGAACAGCTCGGCGAGCCCCGCTGCGCCGGCGCCGGTGCGCACGAGCATGGCGTAGAAGTCGACCACCTTGCTCCAGGGCCGCGCGTACATGTACTCGTAGCTCTCCCTGCCCAACCGGAACAGTGAGGGGACCAAGCAAGCTCCTGGTTCCATAAAACTGGTGAGGTGCGGCTATATACCTGGCTGTCCACCGGAGGTGCTGGCAGGCGTCGGTGTGGTTGTACTGCGCGTAGCCGTCCCGCTCCGCCGCCGTGGAGAACGCCACGGCCGGGGCGGCCTTCGTCGTCGGCGCCGTTGCCATGAGGGGCCGGAACCTCGCGAGCATGTACGGGCTCGGCGGCGCAGATGGATTTGGGGATTAGGGCACTCGTGTCCGGGCCGGCGGGCTCCAGCAACGGCGTGAGAGTGGTTCTTTCCCTCGCGGTGGCGCAGGTGTGGTCGTGCGGAGGTGGCGATGAAAAGCGGCGGCGGCGGCGGCGGCCCCTGGGTAACCGGCACCAGATGTGAAGGAGTCAGAGAGGGCTCAAAGGATTTTTTAACAGTATACAGCGGCCTACCTACACCGATTTGAAACTGGCAATTTTTTGCTAACTGAATAAAATATGACAGAAATTATCATAGATTGCAGCCTAATTTGAAAAAACATTTGAAACTGAACTGAGCAAATTCTATAAACCCGATTCAATTCCGACATCTGAACAAACCCTCAAACACGTTGAGACATTTAAATTCAGAATTCAAAGAGCAATTTTAATTCTACCAGGCATGTTCGAGTACACCAGCACAAGTGCACACAATCAACACCATCATGGCCCGGAATCATCACAAACAGAGAAAAAGATTCACAGTATCTGCGCAAAATTAACTCGACGCAAACAGGCGATGACAACACAAATCTCTCCATTACCATTTTGGTGTGGATCATATTCCCAGAGAACCGTTTCGAGTTTACAGCATGAACATCGTCACGGCAGGCACTCAGCAGTGCATGCTTCCCACAACTCTCCTCTACGTACAATTTGCTAACAGGAGGAACAAGAAAACCTAGCAAGGTGGTTCTGCCAACACCAGGCTGACTGACTGACTGACTGATCTTGATGATCAAGATGGATGGCAATGCAAAACCCGAGCGAGGAAAACTCGATCGTCATCAAAAACTGCTGCTGTTGTTATTACTTATATCTTGTACAGATCCTCGTCCAGAGGAGGAGGATCATCATGCCTACTGCCATTTCTGGAAGGGGGCGATGCTAGGGCTTCCAGACCGAGCTGATGCCCATCAGAGTCGGGCGAAGGGATGTACAGCTTGCACTCCAGAGACGGCTCGCTCTTGCTCCTGCCGTTCGCTGGCCGTGTTCTCCTGCTCTGGGGCACTGGCTTTCCGTTCACCGGTGGCAGAGCCACAGCCACGGCATCGGTCTTAGCTGCTGGTTCTAGCTTCGGCTTCTCCGTCTCGACACGTTCAATGGATTCCTTGGGGACCTCGTAGAGCGTCACAGAGCCAGTGATGCAGTTCTGCAGGAGTATGTCCTGGCATTCCGGCATGTTCTGAACCGCCTCAAAGGTTTCAACAACCTGGCTCATGGTTGGCCGCCCTTTAGGGTTCTGGCTCAAGCATCGGTACGCAAGGCTGGCCACCTCAATGGCAGCCTTGGTGGAGTATTGGCCTTCCATTCTTGGATCAATGATTCTGAAAAGCTTGCGATTGTGGACAAGGAGGGGGCGTGCCCACTCAACTAGGTTGTGCTCACGGCTTGGTCGGCTCTTGTCCACAGCCCTCCTCCCAATTATCATCTCCAGAAGCACAACACCAAAACCATAAACATCACTCCGTGCTGTCAAATGGCCTGTAACAAGAATGGTTGGATTAACACACACAAACTTATGAGTAAAATGCAGTATGTATCCGTTCCTGGAACCATATATATTCAGTAAAGTTTCTTTCTGGAAGAGGATTGGCTCACCAGTCATGACATATTCAGGAGCTGCATAGCCATAAGTTCCCATGACCCGAGTTGAGACATGGGTTTGGTCTCCACTAGGTCCAGTTCTTGCTAGGCCAAAGTCTGAAAGTTTAGCATTATAATCCTGCAAGGATAATGCAGAGTGAGACTGAGACACTACCCAAGATAGTATCCTCAACACATAACATCAGCATGAAGTCTCTTCTATTTGTAGAATATGAACAAGGATAGAAGTCATGTGATGTCTTGTACTTCTAAATGGAGGTGCCAAGCCAAGCAGAAGCATTGTGGAGTGACAAGGGTAAATAAAATATGACTTGTTTGGTAGTTCATTTTTCATAATACATCAAATTACACTTCTGGATAGTAGAATCAACAATTATTCATAAACAGCAAAATACATTGGAACATAATCACTGCATGGCTTGTAAATGGATTATACACTTTGCCATAAACACTGAACTGGGAACACAAAAAGAAACTTGACAGAAATGGGCTTAAAACAATAAAAGATGATATACGAACCGCATCTAACAAGATATTTGATGTCTTGAAATCCCTATAGATGATGGATCTCTCGGCTCCATGGAGGTACTCAAGCCCCCTTGCCGCACCGAGCGCAATCTTCATACGAGTTGACCATGGCATATTAAGGCAAACCCCTAATGTTCAGAATGAAGAAGATAAAATCATTATTCCACAAAAGAAGATAAAATGTGCTCTTTAAATTGAAGACATACATACTAATACTAATCTTCAAAATAAACATTTCCACAAATCCGCTTGCCATTTTTTTCATGTCACCATTTTGCTATTTCATTGTTCAAATATCTTATGAATTATGATGACGAAGTCAAGCATGTTTGCTCAATATATTAATCAATGAGGAAACAAGCTAGGTTTGGTACCTGCTACTACCAGGTTAATATTTGTTACTGTCTTGGCTTAGTGATATTTCTTTCAAGTATCTTAATAGCCAGGTTACCCATGTGTATGCAGATGTTAGATCACACTATGCTATATAGAACCAACTGAACAATTCAGATCAAATGTATAGTTGCCACCTGACAAACTTGACAAGCAGTATGTAATTCAATAGATACTTGGAAGCAGACATTACCACTCATTGTCAACAAAGGTTTTAAAATGTAAAGTTGTTGACTGCACTTATTCTAAAACTAAATCTAGTTCAGAACCAACAATTGATACTATAGGTAAATAAATGCAGGATATGCTGCTTTAAAACACTGACTGTTACGGACAGCAGGAGTGGACTTGCCAACTAGGGAAGAGCTTACGTCGAAAAAGGTGTTTTTCAAGGCTGCCACAAGCCATGTACTCGTAGACAAGTAATCTATGTGAACCCTCACAGCAATAGCCAATTAGTTCAACCAGATTTGGATGACTAAGTTGGCCAAGATAGTTGACTTCTGCCTGGAAACACAAAAGAAAAGCACCATTAGTCCTCCAATAATGACAAATGTAACATGCTATGGTCTTGAGCCAGCCTGTGGCCGACCACGACAGTATGTTCTTTACTTGGACCTATTAATATATGTAGAACTACACTCTTGTATGCAGTGCTAATGCAACGTTTGTTTCTTAAAAGATAAAAAAGGTGAGTTATGTTCGAAACAAAGATAAGGAACAACTGCTCTGACCACTTTGTTGAATCTTAAACCCCAATCAGCTAGAAAAGCTTCATGAGGATTTGAAATGATATAGAAATCATGAGTTATTAAAAATGCATATGAGCTGCCATGCCAAGGTTCATCAACATTTTACATAATAGATAAAGGAACACAGCTTCTTCGTAAGGTATATGTCTATATGAGCTATCAAGGTTCAGGATAACCTAAGGAAGCAGGGGGACTTACCAACCATTCCTTGTCTCCCTGAAACCCCTCTGGATTTAGTTCCTTCACAGCAACCTGTGCAGATGGAAACCCCGCTCTAACATTTTCATCAATCACGCCTTTGTAAACAACTCCAAACCCGCCCTCTCCAAGAATTTGGTCTGGACGGAAGTTTTTTGTGGCTGCTCGCAGTTCGTTGTACGTGAAAATGTTAACATTTCCATAGCCTTCTGTTTGCAGGTCCTCCACATCTTTTGGAGGAGCAAGAACACTTGAAATAGCTTTAGAATCAGATTTGCACTTCTTCAACCCATCCGGTCCACTAGCTCCATCTGAAGTGCCTGTTATTGGAGTGTGTACAGTCAGAACTCAGCAGCATAACTTAAGCACACCAAAACCATAAGTAAAGACATTCCAATGAACTCAAAGGGACAACGATTGCATAGTTTGACGGCAGAGAAGAATCAAAGATAATGCATGTACCCTTTGGTTTGTAATCCAACCTGACCAGGACGTTCTATTTTAAGAGCACACATATGAACAATTTAGAGATAAAATAACATTTATCGCAGTTTGCCAGTCTGCGCACACTATAGCTTTCATTTTTCTACACCGACGTATGAGCTAAATGTGATTTATTCTACCACAGACTACCCCTTCCATGGATCTTTCTTCAGACTGCACCATTACATAGGCATAGTCTATGACCATCACGCTCTCCATAGGCCATCAGAGACCCAAACATTGACTTGCAAGCCTAGTCTATGAGCCAGAAATAGAGAACCCCAATGGCGTTCCTCACCTGACCTGGTAGACCCTCCACCTATAATGTAACATAAGAGCAGATATACAATGATACAGGTTATCCATCGACTGTCTCCAAGTTCACTCGTGAGGTCGTGAATGTGTAGCTAAGGGCTAGGACATGGACAACAAAGGGTCTCTGTTTTTCGTAGACATGCCCTCTAAGAATAGTTCTAAACGAGCATTTTCAGCCACAAGCCCATATCTCGAGGGTAGCATATATGAACTATTCCATTTCCCTGCTTTTCGTTGACATGCCCTCTAAGAATAGTTCCTTGCAAATTCTCAAATATCAGCATTGGATTTCTCGCCTAATCTATGACTCCTAATTATCTGGGACATGAGTTTGTACCTTCACGTTAGACCACTTTTCTACTCGCACTGAAGAAGTTTTCGGTTGCACCTGGCACTATACTAGACTTCGTCTTTGCAGTTTGCCAGTCTGCCCGCAATATAGTTTTCAATTCTCTATACCGAAGAATGAGCTAAATGTGATTTATTCTACCACAGACTACCCCTTCCACGGATCTTGCTTCCGACTGACCACTACACAGGCATAGTGTATTACGGTCACGCTTTCCATAGGCCATCAGCGACCCCAAACATCGCCATGCAATCCTAGTGTTCTAAGAGGCGGATATAGAGAACCCCGACGTCCAACGAGAACCGAAGCCTTAGCGCCAAACATAGTGCGGCATTCTCCGTCACTCATTCCAGCAGCTCACGAACACGACGGAAGCATCCAGCCAGTTCTCAGCAAGCCTTTGCTGCGGCACAATCACCCCCAAAGCAGCCGCTACCCAAGCACCCGAAGCAACCAGAATAATCCCCAACTAAATCCACGTTTCTAGACTGCAATTGGGCAAAACCCAGGAACCGACAGTCCGGCACGGACCAATCCGAACCACACACCACCACCAACAAGCAAGCAAGCTCTGAAAGAAACTAAACCGGAGACAGACAGACAGACAGACAGAGCAAGGCATGAGCACGGGAGCAGGAACGGAACGCACCTGTCCTACTCTGGAGCCGCTGCTCCTCGAGCGAGAAGCATCCCCCCATGGGAGACCGTCCCAAGATCGCGCCTTTCCCTCCGGCCCGGCCCTACTCCCGCCTCCCCATCGCCAACGCCTCCGGCCAGATCCGCGTCCCCCACACCAGCCGCGGAATTCCCCGCCGCGCCGCTTCCGCCGTAACCGCCGGAGCTCTTCCGACCGCCGGAGCCGAGGGAGGGAGCGAGGGGTCCGGCGCGCCACCAGCCCGAATCCGACGCCGAAATTTCCGGTGCGGCCTTTTGGAAAGCTTTTTTCTGCTCTTCTTCTTCTCGGGGAGGAGAAAAGAGGCTGGCGCCGGATTAGCTGTGCCAGAGACTAGAGAGCTGCTTTCGGATTAATAAATAAACGCGCGCGCCGCTACAGCCACAACACACGCGCAGCGAATTGGGGATTGGGGTTTATTTGGTTGTTGTTGCTGTTGTGCTTGTTTTGTTTTGTTTCTTTTAGAGAAACTTTGCTTTGCTTTGCTTTGTTGTTTGTTGGGGGCTGGTGCTGTGGTCAGTGCACATGATTAGAGAGAGAGGGAGATTAGACAGTGACAGTGGATTCGTTTTGATGCTAGGTGAAGGTTTTGTTAGCTAAGCGGGAGATCTTTCAGCAAGTAACGAGGTCGGTGGCAGCCTCGGGCACGGTTTGGCGGTTCGAACACGATGGTACAACCTTTGTGGCTAGATTGGTTTGGTGGAGAGGAGAACACTAACGCGATATGGCTCTAAATTTCTCGTCCTTTGTCGGCTTAAAGAAATTCGATAACAATTTAAGCGGAACTCATTTCTTCCACTATCTGGTCCACGCATGGTTTTCACTTCACATGGTATTAAGCACCTCATGGTGTTCGATTCACATGTTTTTCCTATTCACGTGATTTTCGAACCTTGTTCATAACATTGTGGACGATTGTGTTGCATGGGTACAATACGTGTCATGGAGATCCCTAAGCTAGCCAATATCATCAAGTATATGACATTAATAATTTTGACCAAAACAATATATCATAATCTCGCAATGATTTTGAGATGGTTGTGGCATCCAATGGCAAGCACTGTCCATGAATTTAGCACTCTCGGAGGAGAAAAATACCATGTCAGCGTTACCCAAACTGTGCTCTTGCATCTCATGATCACATCTAGATAGAAGTGAGTTTCTCATTGCAAGGGTTCAATGTCATGTTTGAGTTGTGTGCTCTATTTTGTTGGTGTGTGCCCGCAAGATTGTTGATTTGTTTGTTTTTTTCCGTGGTGGGGGTGTAGGGTTGCCAACTTGTTGCTCCCTTTCTCTACGGTAAATGTATCATGTATGTATCTTTGTTGCAAACTACGCTTGAATGCAATATTTGTCATGAATTTTATTGTTGACCAGTTTTTGTTTGTAAGATCCTTCCAAAAAATAAGTGAACCTAGAGCTGGATCTACAACCCAATCGCCCTGGTTCAAATCCTCACATACATGGATTTAGGTTCTTATCATTTAAAAAAAGTGTTTTCAAAAAATATCCTTTCAAAATATAGAAGGGGGAAATATAAACTAAACACAAATGAATCACACCACACATGTCAAGTTAATGACTTGCTTCATCGGCCAACTCGTTTATTACTTCACCTCCCCCGGCCACCATACTCATCCCATGTCCTCATACCTCCATCTTCCTTTCCTATCATCCCTATTTGTGTCCTTTCCACCCGTTATTGTACTCAATATTATATGCAATACATCCACCTTATTGCATTCCTCGTTGTCATCTTCATCTATTTATCTAGGTAAACATTGTTATTTATATTGTTTTATACAAGTGTTGGAGTTGTAAAAGAATTCAGAATTGCCAATCACACAAACATGTGATTTGCTGGACTACATTCCAAGAAACTATACACATCTTCCCCCATATTATTTCCATCTACGCACTCGAATTATCCATGCATATTATAAACACATCTTTGGAAAAACCGGTCCATGCATCACAATATGTTATAGAAAACACCAAGAGCAAAGGACATGAGTAGGTTGCAACTAAAAACTTCCTTCACTCTTGTGCTAAACCATCTCATATTTTCAAGAGACCAATGCATGAGAAAAGGTATAAAAATTTGGACATGCATGGCAAGCAAATCACAACAAGGAAAACCAAGACAAAGCAATTAATGGTCGATATTACATTCTCATTTTTATGTTAAAAAATACTTTGCATGTTTTTTAAAAAGTGATGCACATCAAATACATAGCATGCATGCTTTGCAAAATAACCGTTAAACTTGAAAGGGATGAAAGATTTTTTTGACCATCAAAACACTAGTATATAAAAATGCCAAAGGTTTGAGGACAAAACCTGTGTAGGCACCTCGCAAACCATAGAATTTTCTATCTACGTACACCCAATAATGACAATCATACACCATAGATATCTCTATTGAGATATTTGTTGTGCGGTACATTTTTATAGATATCTAAACATACAAAAAAGAGAACAAACACATGTATATACACCCTAGCTCTTCTAGCTTCCACAAGATAATATTTGGAGGCAAATGTTCATTTGTTTTCCTTGGATCTTAGAGGATAAGATTTAATGAAGGTTTTCTATAATAAGATTGCCTAAAAATAGAGATAACCAGATATGTATAACAAATATGATAGTGCACCTTTATATTTGGAACCAAATATATGTGGTAAATTTTGTATACAATATGAATATACTAGAAGTAACAAAGTTTAATATAAAACATATTTTTGCAAAAAGATATCTTGATCATTTTGGGGATCTCACTCTTGGATTGGACGTACATACTCTGGCAACCTACAGGTATCACAGTATCAACACGGACATACTTGCTAAATGGCCAAGCACATAACTTTCTGCGACTTTGGGCTTGTGCTTGTTCTAAAAGCTAGCTTGTGAATCAGAATTCGTGTTTGAATACGTTTGATTGAGTTGATTTGATTAACTTTGATAAAGTTATGTTATTATGGTTTTCACAATGACGAGGGTTAGTTAGAACTTTAAATATTTATGCATGGGTTTTACTGTGTGTTTGGATGGGGAGCTTCATTCAGTCATACTTTTACATCATTGCAACACCATTGTCATCGTATTGTCGACTGCGACTCGATATCCGTAGGTGATGGAGCATACAATTCTGTTTAGACCGATTAATTACATGTCCATTTATGGTAATGTGACATACAATTACATGCAGGTATCTAGCTAGTGTATTTTTCTTGGCTTGCTATGCGGAACCGGGCAGTTGTCTCCTAGTTGTTACAGCTAACCAAGAGCGTGGCAAATTGCAACCAGGAATATCACGATAAATCATGCCCCGACTGTTATAATCGAGATGCACAATAAACGAAGAACGAAAAGTAAAACACTGCAGGGGACACGAGATTTTAACGTGGAAAACCCTTGCAACACACAAGGGAAAAACCACGGGCGCCAGCCAGCAAAACTTCACTATTTCAGTGGTGTTTATAAACGCCGTGGGTGTACAATGATGCGACGAAACCCTACGCTTCGGCCCAAGCCTCCGGCGACAGGCCTCGCTCCGCTCGTCAGAAGTTAGCCTCCCTTTAGTATATGAATTTGGATCACAATATAACAAACTCCACCTTGAGACAAATTCCTTGTAGCATGAACTTCAACAATCACCTGAATCAACAAAGAAAACACTTGTCGGCGCCAATAGCCACTTGGGCTAAACAAGTTATACCAACCAAGCTTGAGCAAAGCTCAAACTTGGACACGAGGACAGAGCTTAGTCATCATATCGGCGGGATTATCATGAGTACTAATCTTGCATACCTTCACTTTACCTTTTGCAACCACATCTCTGATTGTGTGGTACTTAATATCAATGTGCTTTGTCCTCTCATGGAACATCTGATCTTTAGTAAGATAAATAGCACTTTGACTGTCACTGAACAACTTAATGCAACAATTATCTCCACAAAGCTCAGCATATAAACCTTTCAGCCAAACAGCCTCTTTACATGCCTCAGCAATAGCCATGTACTCAGCCTCAGTAGTAGATTGTGCAACAGCATCCTGCAAAGTAGCCTTCAGCTAACAGCACATCCACCAACAGTAAACACATAACCTGTGAGGGACCTTCTCTTATCCAAATCGCCAGCATAATCTGAATCCACATATCCGGCGAGCCCCTCACCAATCCTGCCAAACCTCAAGCAAGCTTTTGATGTGCCGCGAAGGTACCTGAAAATCCACCGAACAGGCTTTCCAATGTTCTTTACCAGGATTAGCCATGTATCGACTGACCAAACTCATAGCATATGACAGATCAGGACGTGAACAAACCATGGCATACATCAAGGAACCAACATCACTAGAATAGGGAACCCGAGACATGTACTCAATATCATCTTCGGAGCTAGGACATTGCAAAGCTGACAACTTGAAATGAGAAGCAATAGGAGTAGTAACTGACTTTGCATCATGCATATTAAAACGATGAAGAACTTTCTCAATGTACTTTTCCTGACTAAGAAACAACAAACTAGACTTTTTGTCCCTTTTAATTTCCATGCCTAGTATTTTCTTAGCAGGACCAAGATCCTTCATCTCAAACTCACTACTTAATTGATTCTTTAAAATAGTGATCTCTTTCATGCTCTTGGCAGCAATCAACATATCATCAACATATAGCAGCAAATAAATAGGTGATCCATTAACAAACTTGATATACACACAACTATCATACTGAGATCTCTCAAAACCATGTGTAAGCATAAATGAATCAAACCTTTTATACCACTTGTCGTGGCGACTCGTTTCGGACCATAAAGGGACCTCTTTAATTTGCAAACAAGATCCTCCTTACCAGACACAACATAACCTTCAGGTTGGTCCATATATATCTCCTCCTCCAACTCACCATGCAGAAAAGCAGTCTTTACATCTAACTGCTCAAGCTCAAGATCATGCATAGCAACAGTACCAAAGAAAGCACGAATAGAACTATGCTTCACAACCGGGGAGAATACATCATTATAATCAACACATGGAATTTGACTGAAACCTTTTGCTACTAACCTTGCCTTAAACCGTGGAGGCTCATTAGGAGACAAACCTTCCTTTCTTTTAAATATCCACTTGCAGCGGACAGCCTTCTTTTGTTTAGGCAAGTGCACAAAATCCCATGTGCCATTCTTCTCAAGCGATTGCATCTCTTCTTGCATCGCACCTACCCACTTCTCTTTATCAACCGAAGCAATGGCTTCCGTATATGTAGCTGGTTCAATATCATGCTCCACCTGTTCAGCACAACTCAAAGCATAATCAACAATATCACATTCTTGAATTAATCGGGTAGGAGGTGTAATATTTCTCTTAGGGCGGTCAGCAGCAATAGACCGTCCTTGTCGCTGAACAAAAGGTGGTGAAGGTGGAACATCATTATCATCATTGTTGGTTTCGGGAACCACATTTTCATTCTCCTTTGCGTGCTCCACCCGCACGCCAATTCCGTGCTGCTCATCATCGAAACATCGGGAGAATCAATAGCATCGAAATATCGGTAGACGTACTATCATTAAACATAACCGCCTCATTAAAAACGACATTCCTGCTCAACACAATTTTCTTAGTTTCAGGATTCCATAATCTATATGCCTTAACTCCTGAACCATAACCAAGGAAGATGCACTTAACAGCCCTTGGCTCCAACTTTCCATTATCAACATGAGCGTAAGCAGTGCAACCAAAAAACTCTCAAATCTGAATAATCAGCAGGCGAACTAGACCATACCTCAATTGGAGTTTTCTTATCAAGTGGAACAGAAGGTGACCTGTTGATGAGATAACATGCGGTGGAGGCTGCTTCAGCCCAAAAACTTCTATGCATCTTTGCATTAGACAACATGCAGCGAGCCCTCGAAATAATGGTCTTGTTCATGCGTTCAGCCACGCCATTCTGTTGAGGGGTGTACGGAATGGTATGATGTCTTACCATCCCATCATTGCTGCAAAACTCATCAAATTCATTTGAACAAAATTCCATACCATTGTCAGTATGGAGTATCTTAACCTTCTTTTCAGTTTGGGTTTCTACCATAACTTTCCACTTCTTAAAAGCATTAAAAACATCAGATTTATGTTTCAGGAAATATGGCCACACTTTCCTTGAGTAATCATCAATAATAGTAAGCATGTAATTAGCACCACCATTAGAAGTTCTACGGGACGGACCCCAAACATCAGCGTGTACATAATCTAAAATGCCTTTGGTGGTATGAACGGAAGCATTAAATTTTACTCTTTTATGCTTACCAAAGATGCAGTGCTCACAGAACTCAAGATTTCCTAAATCGCAGCCATCAATTAGCTCTCTCTTTGCCAATTCTGCCATGCCAAGCTCACTCATATGTCCAAGACGCTTATGCCAAAGGTTAGTCTTACTAGTTTCATCAGAACTAACAACAGCAGCAATACCAGGCAAAGTGCTACCTCTAAGGACATATAATTTCGCAGAATTCATATCACCAATCATAATAATGAGAGAACCTGATGATACCTTCAAAAGTTTGTTCCCACATTTGTACTTGTACCCGTCACAATCAAGGGTACTCAAAGAGATCAAATTCCTCGCCATGGAGGGTATGTGTTTCACTCCTGTCAACGTGCGTGTCATCCCATCATGGGTCTTGATCCGAACGGAACCAATGCCAACAATGCTGCACTGGTTGTCATTCCCCACACGCACAAAATCTCCACTCTGCACAGACTCATAAGAACTGAACCAATCTTTGTTACAACAAATATGAAACGAACATGCAGTATCAAGAATCCATTCATCATCACGTGAAACACATGCAGCCAAGACAGCTAAGCAATCTCCATCAGAACTATCACTACCAGCAACAACAGCAGCCTCACCCTTACCGATGACAACGGCAGCCTTACCATTACCATCATTATTTTTCGGTTGGTAAGTTCCGTTCCTTTTCTCCTTGTTCTGCAGCTTCCAACAATCATCAACATTATGGTTAGATTTCTTACAATACCTGCAGAACTTGTCACGTCCTTTGGACTTTGAGCGACCTCTGTCGCCCTTGCTCTTATCTCTGTTGTTGTGGTAGTAGTTATCTCGCTGCTCAGGCCTGCCACGAACCTCTAATGCCTCCGCCTTGGAGGACGAACTTTCAGCCTGCACCATAGATTTCATTTTCTCCTTTTGTTGGAGAGCATCATAAACTTCCGCGAGAGTTAGTTTGTCGCGGCTCAATAATATGGTGTCACGAAAATTACTGAAAGAATTAGGTAGCGAGCATAAAAGAAGAAGACCTAAATCCTCATCCTCATACTTAACTTCTATAGACTGCAAATCAGAAACAATCTCTTTTCAGGAAGATAGGTGATTCATTACCGAACCTCCCTCTTGCAACTTATGCGAGAACAGCTTCATCTTCACGTGCAATCTGTCCGTGAGATCCTTGGACAAACAGATCTCCTCTAGTTTGACCCATAACTCGGCAGTGGTTTTCTCCTGCAGCACTTTCTGCAGAATATTATTGGACAGATGGAGTTGAATCAACGATAAAGCCTTACGGTCTTTCCGCTTCTCCGCATCGGTCCAGGTATCCTTCGCTTTCTCGCCGAAAGCATCGATCGCTTCATCCAGATCTGAAGATTGGGCCCAAGCCTCCGGCGACGGGCCTCGCTCCGCTCGTCAGAAGTTAGCCTCCCATTAGTATATGAATTTGGATCACAATATAACACCGACAAGTCGGAAAACACGGTGTCGGGATGTCCCTAGCTAGTTCCAGGCGCCCGGAAGCCAACAATCTGCACGACACGAACACAGTTGTGAGCTATTGCGCATGCCCCAGTTGATGGCATGGCCGGTCTCGAAACAAAATGTGGCACATGGCCAGACCGAGTTGTACTACGTCCGATCGGGCCTCTGAAATAGCTCGATCGAGAGATATACACCAGAAGAGATGCAATTTTATTTACGGATTTGCCATGTCTCGGTTAACCGACCGGCTGAGAGTTTTTTTAAGTCTCGGCCACCCATAAAAAAAGTGCTTCATTTGAAACTTGAATAAGTTGCATTTTTCTGTCAGAAAAGAAGTGGACCGAGTTTCATCTAAACTAGACTTTTCGCAGCTTTTTTTTTTGAGGGAGGGGGCTTTTCGCAGCTTGCTATGACTTAACTTTCATTCGACTGGGTCGTAGGCAAAGCCATTTCTATATCCATGAATTAAGTTGTAGAATCAGAAGGTTCGAACTGACACATCCGGTTTGCCAGTCCACAAGAGCGTAAGCTAGGTGGCGTAACCCGGCCATGGCCGGAACATGTGAGCCGTCACGTCACGTCGCAAGCACGCTCAGCCCGGCGCCGTCACGGTCATGCAGTTCTTGGGTTCCAGCAGTGCCATGATAACATGCAGCACGAGCTGATCTGGACCGGCACCCGGTGATTCTTGTTTGGCCATCTTAGACGGACGCGTGAGAGGAGTCACAGGAACACCACCAAAAAACTTCCGCCGTGTCAGTCGGGTGTCGTTCTTTCTTTGCACTGCCAGAGCCCAGAGGCCACACCAAGGCACCAACCAACCCGCCGCCGCCGCGTGAGGAGGCGAGCCCACGCGACGCGGTTTTCCTTTTGCATACATTATTTCAAAAACACTTAAAATTCGTATGTGAAAGTTTTTTAAACATCTGAAAAAAAATTCGAGTTAGTCAATGATGTATACTACAAACCTGTAAAATCGAACTATACTTTATATTCTATGTAACTTAAATATGATAAAATCTGACAAACTTTATACTCAATCATTATCAAAGTTCTCAGATTTTCTGTCTAGAATACAAAGTAGAGTTCGTACTGAGATTTAAAAGTTGAACTATACATCATTGGCTACACTTAGAATTCTGCTTCGATTTTTTTTTTTTGAAACTTTGAAATAAGAATTTCGAGTGTTTGAAAATGAATAAATACGTGTAGCTCGGCATCCGTTTCAATTTTCCAGGTAAACATTGTGGTTTTGGCTGGTTGGTACAAGCATCGGAGATGTACAAAATCTAAAAACTGCATATCACACAAACTTGTTATTTGTCGGACTACATTATCAGCAACTATGCACAAATGCGCCTTGCAACTAACAACTTCTTTCATCCTCATTCAAACCACCTCATTTTCAATCTACCCATGCTTGAGAAAACGTATTTAATTTGGGATAGAAAAACAAGCCTCACTTATAAGGAAAATCTATTTTGCATGTTTGCTAAAAGTGATGCTATTTTTTGGCATAAAATAAAGAGAATGCATGTTTTGCAAGATAATTTGTTCTACTTGAAAAGGGACGAAATATTTATTTGACCATTTAAAAAGCTAGTATATAACAAATGTGAAAGGTTTGAGGACAAACCCTTTGTAGGCAACCCGCATACCCTAGAATTTTCTGTCTACGTACACCCAAGATGGACAATCATACACCATAGATATCTCTATTGAGATATTTATTGTGCAACACGTTTTTTAAGTCGATGCACATGCATAGATATATAATTATACAAAAATAAGAACAAGCACATGTATATACACCCTAGCTCTTCTAGTTTTCATAAGATAATATTTGGAGGCATATGTTTATTTGCTTTACTTGGATCTTAGAGGGCAAGGTTTTGTGAAGGGTTTCTGTAAGAGTCTTGCCAAAAAAAGAGATAAGCAAGTATACATGCACAAATATATATAGTGACAAAATAAAATAGTGTATCTTTGTATTTGGAACAAAAGATATCTGGTCAATTTTGTGTACAATAATAATTGAATAGAAGTAACATAATCTAGTGTAAAAATACATTTGCGAAAAGACATTATGATCACCGGCATGTCTCACAATCGGATCGCCCGGTACATGAAAGGTACATACATAATTGCATCTTTTTAACGGTTGGTGTTGTGCTCGTCAATAGGGGAATCATGTGGGTTTTTTTATCAATCTAAAAATCCGCGACTTCGGTCCCTATAACACACTGTATGAAATGTGTGTATGTGAGCACAATGCGTACATGTGTCTATGTTGTGACGTGTGTTTCTCAATGTTTAACAAAATTCCCAGGCAACCATGATAGGGTTGCCATGAAGAAAATATGAACGAATTGATAGGATGATTCAGGGAGAATAATACTAGGATACTCTCCTACTCCCTCCGTTTGGAAATGTAAGATTTTGAAGCATTTTCTTTAGTTCACCCACTTTAGTTTGTATCTAGTCTATTTTAATATGTAAGTTCACTCACTTTAGGTTGTATTTAGTCTACTTTATAAATACCTAAAATATCGTACATTTTCAAACGAAGGGAGTAAAAACTAGATACACGCAGCTAGCTCTTTCAGTATTTTCTTTGCAAATGATACCCATAGCTATCTACTGTATTTTGCTTGCTTTGATATAGGGGGCGGGAAGTTGTCTGCTAGTTGTTGCACCTAACCAGTAGCATGGCGAAAGATATTAACCAGGAATATCACAATAAATAATCCCCAACAAGTGGCAAAACAAGGGGCAGGGCAAACAAGCATGTCCCTAATTCCAGGTGCTCTCCGCACTAATCAATCCATCAATTCTGTCAAAAAAAAAGTCCATGAATCAGCGTGACACGAACTACCGCCAGATTAATCATCACATCAGCGCTGTTGTGCGAGCCAGTTGATGGCGTGGTCGGTCTCAAAACAAAATCAAGGAGCCTAGCAAGTGTTGTTAATTTAGTGACAGCCAGTTAACATGATGTGTGTGTACGAAACAAAATCCGAACCAAATCCAGGATCGCACATGCACGGTGATCGGTGTGAATATTGCAATGCGTGGACGCGTTTTGCTTCTTGAACGGAGGTCAGAGGGATGATAACGAGAAGAAGACGAATGTTCTTCTATGAATCCAGGGCTGGAATTGGAAGCTTCGGATGGATTAGATCGATGATGGTTAGCTAAGCTAGCTAGCTAGATCGGGAAGTACACTAGGTTTGGCCGTCAGCGTGTGCCAAAGCGCTCCGCGACGATGAGACGAGTATCTCCATCCAGACAAGCCTAGATTACTTGATTTGCTTCTCCTTCATTTTTCCGTGTGTCCGAATCACGTGGCTTCCGTGAAACCAACAAAATATCTGCTTCATATTATTATGTATATTACAAAATTTAGTTAAAATTAAAATTAGTTAATTTTGACCAATTATATGTGAAAACATATTATATCTAAAAAGTAAAATAATACAATTAGAATAATACTCATAGAAAGTACTATCATATCATATCATACCGATGTGTTAAGAGTAGGACTCTACTATATACAATTAGAATAATACTCATAGAAATTTTGGTGGTCTTCCTCTGAACTCCATTTTGTATCATATCATGCCCGTATATAGTAGAGTCCTACTCTTAACACATCGGTATGAAAGTGGGGGCGACAACACAGGTGAAGTGCAGAGTCCTACCTTTCAGGATGAAAATCCAAGGTCTGGACTTAACTGGTTGTGCCTGGCAATGACCTTGGTGGAGGCATTGTTTTGAGAGCGGGGACTATCTTCAGGGTGAAAACCTAAGATCTTTGATCGGGCGACGACGGTGTTTGAGCACTGTTTCCTTCTTGAAAGCGTCATTTTTTCGGAGAGTCTGTAATTCAGTTGTTGTCATGGCGGTGGATGTATTGCTGTTGCTAGGCCCGAGATACTGTAGCGGGACTTTTGTTTCTTAGTTTTCTTTTCCTTTTTTTGGATGTGTGCATCCGTAGTGCCATTAAGGTGGTGCGTTGTTGCAGAGGCTGGGTGTATTTACTATCTCTTGATATTAATATATTTCCTTTATCGAAAAAGTTGTAATTGAGATTTCTTATGACATCATCTGACTAAAAACGAAGCTAGTTCTCAATCAGTTGAGAAATAATCACACCCAATTAGTAATGCAATTCTCTCTCACTCCAGCAGTTCACTAGCGAATGTGGACCGGCAGCCGGAGATTTTTGTTTGGCGATCTTTGACCCGTGCGTGACTGGAGCCGGAGCAGGACCTCCAAAGTTTCCAATGTGTCAATCGGGTTTTTCAATTCTTTGCAGCGCGAGAGGGGGCCATACACCGTCCCGCCGTGTGGGCCCACGCGACGCGGTTTCCCTTGTCTCATACCCACAGCACCGTATCATGATTCATGACCACGAATTCCTGGACGCGGAGTTTGTTTGCCGAGGAAAAACGGAGGCATCTGCAGGCGGCGGCAGAATATTCACACTTTCGCTTGCCAACAGAACACGGCACGACGCAGACCGCTCCCATGCATATTCACGTACCCCGGACACGTGCGTGCGTCCACGTAGCATACAAGGCCAGATAAAAGAGATCGATCGATGTATCGTTCACATTCGTGCGGTAGTCTGTATAGCACGCAGCAGCCGTGGATTCGATTGCAAACTCCACTACTAAGAGCATCTCAACCGGCGATTCCGATAGCGATTCCGATAGCGTTTTGGGGTCAGCGTGGTTTTTGGGCTTGCACCGGTGCGTCCCAAACGCTGCCGGCTAGTTTTCGAGCATAATAGAATCGCCGGCAACTCCGTGCTGGCCCCTTGGCAAAGAGCGTGAATCGGGCGCCGGCGCCTCGCGAAACGATGGTTTTCGCGGGTGGGGCGCCTTGTCAACGAGAGGACGTGACAATTCGCATCGGTCGCAACACACAAGGTTGATTGTCGGCGTTTAATGGTCTCCCGCACGGCAACCGAGACACGAGGGCAGCGACTGACCACTCGGCGTCTAGTCGCCTACGTCGTTGTTAATGCGGGCAGTTCCACCACTATATAGTACGTACGTCGTCCACCACGTGGTGCTATCCTCTCATCTCCACCACCGCCGCCGCGCCATTCTCTCGTCTCCACCTCAAAATGCCGCGTCGTATGAAGACGACGTACTCCATGCTTGGGCTCAACGGCCGCGCGCTGCCACGACCACCACCGCCGCAGCCGGAGCCGAAGCCAGAGCCCGACTCGGACAACAGCTCCGACGACGCCGCAGACCCAAGGTTCACGGTGTGGCGCGAGTCCTACGTCGCAGATGCGGAAGCTGAGGCGGCGGAGGAGGCGGCGCAGTGGGGTGAGCAGCCGCAGGCACCCCCCGACCCGGAGCAGGCGACGATCCTGACGTAATTGAACGCGCAGCGGTTCCGGAGGTTGAAGGAGGAGCAGCGGGAGTTCATCAACGATGCTAATCTCGAGCATGCCCTCGAGATCTCGCGCCAGCGAGCCGCCACGGAGGAGGCGGGACGCCTCCTGATGGAGGCGGAGCGACAGAAGCTCTACGAGCTCAACGCTCATCGCCACTACGACGTGTTCGCCCACGAGCCATCGAGACACGCCGAGAACGAGTCTTCTCGCCAAAGGCTGGTAGCGCGGGCACAACGCCGCCAGCAGGCTCCGGCGATGCCATCCGCCATGCTCCATCGCCAGATGCGCGAATCAAGGTCCGAGAGGCGGGCACGGACGCAGGCGGCAAAGGCGAAGAACGACGACGAGGCATGCTCGTCGCGCGTCCCAACCGACGGCCAGTAGATTAGGATTAAATTTAAGTTTTATTTAGGTTTAAATTCGACGTACTTTTGTATAAAATTTGTATGAATTTAATTTAAATTTGGTTTTTAAATGTTATTTTAAATTTAAACTTCTATTGGGGCTACACTACGGGGGGCGTCGGTGTGGGAGCAGCATCCCCAAATAGAGAATGCTCTGCCAGCGACCCCATACGGCAGTGCCGGCGCCCCTGCCGGCAACTATTTGGTGGGCGCCGGTGGAGATGCTCTAAGCGTGCATGATGGCTATTATTTAGTGGACAAATATTACCTCCTCTCATACATAAAATGTGTTGGAGATTTATTACTAAATGAGTATAATTTTTAAACTAAGTTTGTGATTTAAAAAACCGTCGATCCGTACAAAGCAGTCCAAGAAAAACGAAACTTACAACAAGATCCTTGAGAAGCCCTTCATCTTCAACCCTACAGACCGTGTCGATGGCGCGCCGCCACTGCCGCTGCTCCCTGAGTTGACCTAACATTGTTGGTTGCGGAAGGGAAGTCGCTGAACGGGCCGAAAAGACCACATCTGTCCCGGAGACGAAGAAGTAGGATGAACTGCCGATGACTCCTTGACGATTCAAAAATCCCCACAGCCAGACGAAATCCTCAAAGAACACACCACACCCACAAGCTTCTCGACATCGCTATCGAGATGGGATTGAAGGTAGGGAAACATTATTGCACGAGGTGCCGCCACCACCACCTGAACGCTGCCCCTACAAACATAAGCCCTAAAGGCGAGGAACGAAGACCCCAAATTTGAGAAATGGCACCCTCCCACCGATGAGAGTCGCGATCCGCCGCACCTCCATGGCCCGATCGGAGGCGGCCGCCAACGGCGGGGGGGGGGGGGGGGGCAGAGGAACCCTAATCGTCCCACGATCCCCTCACGAGCGAAGGGGTACTGTAACCCGTCGATACTTATTAAATTTATTATGGATCAGAGGGGAGTATAATTTTTTATAGTTCAACCTTAGTGAAGTTGGTGGCCGGTTGAAAGTGCATGGAGCCCCCATGTGTGGTTTTGGTAATTAATGACAATCCCTATGGACTAATGTTTGCATTGAGTTATATTTGTAGGAGTTGTCCATAGGCAATTCTTGAACCATATGTTGGCTTCAAGGCTGCAATAAGAAGAATTTGATGAAGGATATCAAGTGTCAAGTATGTCTTGAAGATGAAGATGAAGTGAGCCCTCAAGTTACTTCAAGACATCAACATGATGAAGAATGAAGAAATGAAGTGCAAGTTCAAGATGAGCCAACTCGAAGAGTTCATAAGCTTGAAGCTTTCCATGAGAAATGAAGTGCAAGTTCAAGATGAGCCATCTCGAAGAGGTCCTTTGCTTGAGTCTTGCCATCCATATGGTGGATTATGGGGGAGCAATCCACATGGTGGTCATGGTTATGTGAAGATGCGCCGAAGAAGAAGCTCTCCCATGGTGGATTATGGGGGAGCAATCCACAAGACTTCGTCAAGCAAACACAAGCAAGAAAGGCGTTCCATCTTGTTGAGGTCAAGATCGTCGTCATCGAGCTCAAGTGGAATGCGCAAGTATAAGGTTTGCTCTTGATAGGGTTTCTTTCTCACCGGTCTCATAGTGTAGTTGGAGACCGGTTTATAGTATAGTTGCCGTACTATCAAGAGGGCTCTCGAGTGAGTAACTCGATCGTATCGTTCGGAGAGAGCTCAAACCTTTGCATCCTTGCATCATCTTTCTTGGTTGTTATTTGGACCTTATCCATGTGATGTTTTAGAGCTTGTGCTTATTCTCATGACAAGCTCTAGTTCATCGAAAACGGATTTCGCATAGATCACTTGTTGCGTTTTCGAGTTTGGTTCATCATCTTTCTTGGTTGTCATTTGGATCTTATCCATGTGATGATTTAGAGCTTGTGATTATTCTCATGACAAGCTCTAGTTCATCAAGAATGGTTTTTGCACGGGCAACTTGTTGCATTTTCGAGATTGGAAGTTTTACCGGTATGTCTTTTTTAGATAGGTCAAACCTTTCATCATTTGTTTCTATCCTCCCTTGTTGGACTATGATGGTTTCCTGCATGATCTTGTAGAGCTTGTTCCTAGCTTTAATACAAGCCCAAGATCATCAAAATCGGAGTCCGGATGCTAAAGTTATGCCCGTTTCGGTTTGATGTTTCGCCGGTTTTCGGGGGGCGGATATTCCGGCCCAAATTTGGGGCGGATAATCCGGCCCCCGGAAAAATCCGGTTTTTGGACAAATCCGGGCAAATATCCGGCCAAATGTCCGGCCCCCATCCCGAGAGCAGTTTTCTCATGTCCTTAGCCGTTTTTGGGGCCCGAATATTTTGCAAATATCCGGCCCGGAAAATCCGGCCTAAGCTGACCCAAACGGTCATATTTCGATGGGAGGGGGTATTTAAGCCCCCCTTCTTCCTCCTTGGGCAGCTACCTCTTCCCTTTTGTGCTCTCCACCATTGTTGACCTTGAGAGCTTCCCTTTCCCTCTACTCCTCCTATGCTTCTTGAATCTTTTTGAGGGAAAAGGAAGAGGAGATCTAGATCTACATTCCTACCAATCAAATCCCTCTCTTTGTGAGGGGAATCCACTAGATCTAGATCTTGGAGAAATTTGGTGTTCCTCCTCTTATTTGTTCTTCCTCTCTTATTCCCCCAATAGCTTTTGTAGCTTTGTTGGAATTTGAGAGAGAAGGACTTGAGCATCTTTGTGGTGTTCTTGCCATTGCATTTGGTGCATCGGTTTGAGTTCTCCACGGTGATTCGTGGAGGTGAAAGCAAGAAGGTTGTTACTCTTGGGTTCTTGGAACCCTAGACGGATTCTAGGCCTTTGTGGCATCTTAGTGGTGTTCTTGGGGACTCCAATTAAGTTGTGGAGAATCTTCAAGGGCAATGCCTTTGTGGCATCTTTGTGGTGTTCTTGGGGACTCCAATTAAGTTGTGGAGAATCTTCAAGGGCAAGGCCTTTGTGGCATCTTTGTGGTGTTCTTGGGGACTCCAATTAAGTTGTGGAGAATCTTCAAGGGCAAGGCCTTTGTGGCAATTTGTTGGGAGCCTCCAATTAAGTTGTGGAGATAGCCCCAAGCTTTGTGCGGGTTCGGTGACCTTCCTAAGGTCCCATAGTGGATCGAGGACATCCCTTTTGGTGGGAATTCTCGAGGAGAATACGGTGGCCCTCGTGCATTTGGAGTGACTTGTCCTCCACACCGCTCCAACGAGAGTAGCACTCGCAAGAGTGTGAACTTCGGGCTACATCGTTGTCTCCGCGTCACTTCGGTTATTCCTATACCCGAGCTCTTTACTTATGCACTTTACTTTGTGATAGCCATCGTGCTTGAAGTTATATATATATCGTGCTATCACATAAGTTGCTTGTCTTGCTTAGCATAAGTTGTTGGTACACATAGGCAAACCATTGCTTAGAATAAGTTGTTGGTGCACATAGGTGAACCATAGTTTATAGGCTTTGGGCTTGACAAAGTAAACGCTAGTTTTATTCCGCATTTGTTAAGCCCATCTCGTAAAAGTTTTAAATCGCCTATTCACCCCCCCTCTAGGCGACATCCGTGTCCTTTCAATTGGTATCAGAGCAGGGTCTCTCATTGTTAGGCTTCACCGCCTTGAGAGTAAAGATGTCGGTTAGGGGATTAGCGCACAATAACTTGGTTATATTTGATGGCACAAATTATGATCTATGGAAAATTTATGTGCTTAATATTTTGCGGCGTATGTCTCCGGACATGGAGCGATTTCTTGACATGGGTTTTTCTTCTCCTAAGGATCCTCAAAATTTATCTCTTGAGGAGGAGAAAAACTCTTGCCTCGATGCTCTTGCTTCTCATGTGTTTTCCATTGTTGTGAACAATGTAGTTACTTCTTCAATCATGCCTTTTGGGAGCGCTCATGAATTATGGACAAAGCTTCAAGATAAATATGATGTGTCCAATATCATTGAGGATGATTGTTTTGCTTCCACTTCCGGCCGTGATGAGTTCTCATCTTCATCCACTTCACCAAAGTGTGGTAAGACACAAGGTAATGATATGGTGAGTGGTGATGAAAATTGCAATATTGATATTGAGCTTACTATTGATGATTCTTCATCTCTATCTCATTGCAATGCTTCATCTTTGGACTTAAACACATCTAGCACTAGAAATGATTTACATGCTTGTGTTGATAGTCCTTGCATATCATGTGTAAGTTGCTTGAAAAAATCTAATGATGATATGCTTGCATTGTCTTGTGGCCATGATAAAAATGATTCTATTTCCTCTAGTTGTTGTGTGTCTAACAATGTAGAGGAAACCAAAGATTCTATTGGTCAAGACAAGATCTTGAAAGGAGCCTCAAGTAACTCCTCATCTTTATCTCACGGTCCTCATATATGCCTTATGGCCAAGGGTTCCACGGTACCTCCTACCATGGAACCTAATATGTCTCGTGGTGATAAGGATGAGGATGAATATGAAGAAGAAGATTGGGTTGTCTCTCTACGCGATAAGGGTAAGAGCGTATTCAAGGTTATTTGCAAAGATAAAATTGCTAGCACTCACTTCTTTGAAATCTTGACTACCGCTATTGAGAGCCAAAAACTTATTTGGATGCATGAGAACACCATTGATAAAAAGGGTGCTCTTGAACGAGAGTATGCCAATGATGTAGCATCCCTAAAGAATGACCTTGAAGAAGAACAAGAGACCATAGCCTCTCTTGAAGAGAAACTTGAAACCCTTGAAGTGTCTCAAAATGAAATAGTTTCTAAACTCACTAAGGAAAGAGACCATGCTAAAGCTCAAGTAAAAATGCTTAAAAAGGAAAATCCCAAAGTTGGTGTTGGTCATGATAAACTTGTTAAGGATCTAGATGATCTAGACAAGGCCCACAAGGTCTTGGAGAGCGAACACTCTATCCTCACCAAGTCTCATGAGCAACTTCAAGCTTCCTATTTAAAAAAGCATGCTATGTTACCCTCTCTTCTTAATATGTCTTGTGATGATGCTTGTGCTACTAACTCTACTTCTTGTGAAGCATCTATCTTGAAGGAGAATGTTGAGCTAAGGGCTCAAATTGAATTGCTAACTAGCAATTATGGGAAATTGGAAGAAAATCATGGAAAGCTTTCTAGCTCCCATGAGGATCTTCTAGCCTCCCATGATAGGCTAAAGTTAGCTCATGCGGCTATCATATCAAAGGCAACACCTTGTGAGCCTCATGTGGATACTATCACTACTACCCAAAAAGCTATATTGCCATGTGCTAGTCCTAGTAATTCATCCACTCATAGTATTGCTAAATCTTGTGGTGAATTATCTTCCTTGCCTTGTTGCTCTAACAATGAAGGTTCTACTTCCTCTAGTACTTGTGTTGTTACTAACCATGTAGAGAAAATCAAAGAGCTCATGGCCCAAGTCACTTCTTTGAAGACCGACTTGGTAAAGAGTCATGAAGGGAAATGCAAACTTGACAAGATGTTAAGTGTGCAACAATCCCCCAATGACAAGAGTGGACTTGGATTCAACTCCAACAACAAGAACAAGTCCAAGAACAACAAGACTAAGAAGGGCCAATTACAAGTCAAAGACCCGGCCAAGATTGTTTGCTTGAAGTGCAAAATTGAAGGGCATCATGTTAGATCTTGCCCTTTGAAGAAGAAGCAAAAAGGGAAGCGGCCTCAAGCTCAAACTCATATTCAACCTCAAGTTGAAGAAATGCCACTTCCCAAGAAGAATCAAGCCAATGCTCCCATTGTGGAGAAATCTAGTGAGAAGAAGGAGAAGAAAAGAACTTGCTACATATGCCGCGAGAAGGGCCACATCTCCTCCTTTTGCACTATTGGTACCTCATCCAACTCTATCACCATTGATGATGTTTATTCTCTTCGTAAGGATGAGGGTGGCAATGTGTTTGCCAAATATGTTGGTGCTCAAAGTGGTGTCAAGAAAAGAACCATTTGGGTTGCCAAGCCTATTGTGACTAACCTCTTAGGACCCAACTTAGTTGGGGACCAACAATCCAAAATTTGATCAATAGGTGCTCGTTGGAGGGCATTAGAGACTTGGCTACATCATGAAGAATTAAGGGATCTTCATCATTTATATTATATCAAGCCAAGTCTTTTGATTATCTTGCTACTATCATATATCCAATGTTCCTCCTTGCGGTAACATGTTCTCAACTCATTTATATTGAAAGTTACTCGCCCCTTTGCATGTGTTAGTTTTGTTCCTAACATGTGTTTGTATATGTTGTGCTTCCTAATAGTTTTGCTTGAGAAATCAAGTCTATGCATGTTGGGTTGCACACCATGTATTTGTGTTTGTGTTGGAGCCTCTTTGCATCTTGTTGTATCTTATATGGCTCTTATGAGCGATTAATGGACAATCCCATTTTGGGGGAGTGATATTCCTTTGGGAATTTCATGATCCTAAACAATGTGTGTACATGAGGAATATCACTTAGAATTGATATTGCGAGATTATCTAGTCGCTATGTGGTATGTCATCTTCATGAGAAATTCAAATTCTAATGTCCATTAATATCTCTACTTGGATCTTATTTGCCTCTTGTGAAAAGAAATTCCTTATCACATTATGGGGGGGTAATAAGCTTTGTGCATATTACAAGCATAGAAAATGTGAACATTTGAGGTTGTGTCACATAGAATTGATACCGTAAATTATCTCTCTCCTATGTGGCGTGTTTGCTCAAACAAGCTCCAATTTGCTTAAATGGCTTCATTGCTAATATCTTTGTGGATCTTTATTGTGAAAGTTTTTCTTGGCATGGTTTTTCACAACGTGTCCCTCAATACATTTTTGGAAAACCAAGTGCTTCAAGTCATACTATTAATTGCTTTGCATGTTGGTATGAATACTATTAATTGCCTTGCATGTTGGTATGAATACTATTAATTGCCTTGCATGTTGGTATGACTAAATGAAGCTATCAAGAAACTATCTTTGCATGATGGTTAACTCTTATCTTTTACCATATGCTTTGTTCGTTGTAAATATGATCTTATGTATACTTACAAACTACTACCGGGAAATATTTCCTAATACCTCTTGTCCTAGGACAATTGGTAATCAATTATGAGGTAGATATTTATTGATCATATCTACATTGGCTCTTGTATTTATATTGCCTTATTTATTGCCATGAATTTGTTGTGCTTTGACTCCCATGTGTCTTCCTTGCATCTTATGGATCTAAGTTGTCTATTCAAACTTTCTTAGCATTGTTAGAAGATATAGGTAGCGTGATGATCCTAGTTTTGTGCATTTTGTATTCATATAAAAAATCCTAGATAATGCACCAAACTTGGGGGAGCTCTTCTATATTATTAGAATACTTAACATCTCTTGATCTTTATCAAAAATTTGGTTTTGGGAGACATAAAATTTTCTTTTTGGTACTTTGTGCCATCATAAAAAGTGTCGAGGGTTTGGTTTATTTGTTGGAACCTTGCTCTCTTGGGATTTGGTTATCTCATTCCTTTGTGTTTAGGTTTAATTAACTTCTTATAATGAGATAAGTCCTTGAAGTCAATCTTGTGTTGATTTGATTCTTTGATATAATTTGGACAACCATTGTCTCTTGGTTTATTTGGTGTTTTTGTCCAAATTGTATCTTCTTTTGGTTTTTGAAAGTATTGTGCATGCATATTTAATATATGTATATCTTATGGCATGTGTCACTTTCTTTGATCCAATATATAGGGTAAACTCCATCAAATCCTAATTTGGCTAAGATGTGCATGAAATTCAATTTCATATCTATATGCACATAGAATTGTGGAGTTTGTCCTATATGTTGTAGTGTGTCTAACTACTTTGAACCCAATTAGTTTGGGGACCTTTTTGTACTTACCTTTGTGTTAGGTACAATGGATATGCATTGGATGCTTGTCTCACTCTTGGGGAGAAGTGGTGACTCAATGGTAACTTGAGGCAAGCTAGGATGGTCAACGAACACATATCTACTACATCCTCACCAATGCTATCTCGGTAACAAGTATCTTCTCATGCATATTTTTCTAGCATCCAACCATGTGGTTGCATCTTGGCATGAATCTCTTGATTTGCAAATGTTGTGCTTCTTGCTAAAATCTTAACGAAACCTCTTTATTGCGAATGTGAGTAATTTGAGATGAGCACATATGTTGGGAAGTATATAAAATCATGATCATGATTCACCCATCCCATCTATGCTTATCTAGCAATTTTATTGCATATCAATTCCTCAAGCCTCTCACATGTGCAATATCGATGAAAGTGCAAATTGAGTTATTTCTTTTAGTATCCTCGTTTGTGATACTTGTTTCCTTTCTCAAAGCATCCCAACTATCTTCTATCCCTTGTGGATATTTGTGATGTATTTTATGTGTTTATGGTTGAAGTTCATGAATGTACCATAAGATAAAATTGAGCCTTTGGCCATGCTATTAAGCAAAAATTCTTATTGGTATAGTGCATGACTTTGTCTTGGATATCATGCAATATTTCTTGTGTATCTATTTTGTGTGTGCATGTTTCTTTGTGGATAAATATCTTTGTGATATTGCTCACTTAGAGAAACTTATACACATAAGAGATGATACATCTCCATTCGATATCTTATTTATTTGTTGCGTGTTGATTGGTCATGCTAAGCAATATAATTCATTGAAGACTATGATGATGCTTTTTGCTCATCCTTGTAATAGTCTTATAATATGCTTTATCATGCCTTTCACATATCCTCTTGGTTGAGCCTTTTATTATGGTGCCTCTTACTTGTTGCTCAACCATTTGTTTGTTGCAAGTGTTAAGCTTAATTTTCTATCTATGATCTATTGCAAATGTTTGTGTTTTAAATGGTAACGAGGGAGTGAGGATTCCATGTTATGCATATTGCATTCAAATGCAACATTTTAATTTATGCATGTACCTTGGGGAGCTTCCTCATTTTATTTAAGGCACTATTTTGTGGTGATCATTAGAGTTTGATTCACTTGGTATCTTTTGTTTTGAATGATATTATGGGAGTGATGATTCCATGTTTGTGCACTTTATACTCCAATGCAAATTGTCTAGTTTTGTGCACAAACCTTGGGGAGCTTCCTCATATTATTTAGAGCAATCTTCTTGATCTTATCATAATATCTATCTTTCTTTTGGTATCTTCTTTGTGGTTCATTTGGTTGCTTGCTTCATTTGTTGAAGCTTCTTGACTTTGTTATCTTTTTGCAATCTTTGATCCTATCTATAGTGTGATTCCTTCCGAATATTCGTTATTGGATATGTGCATTTGAATCCACTCAAATTATGAGAAATGCACACGCTATGGAGGAACTCTCACTATATTGGCCTTCTAAATTTTTCATCCATTTCGGCAATTGGTGCCAATGGGGGAGAAGTTTGGAGGGTTTAAGGGAATTTAGTTATGTCTTTGCTTTGTGCTTAAGCATGTGCCTTTATTGCATTGCATCTTGTTGCTTTGCATAGTTGGATATTTAGAGGAAACCCCACTAGGCTTTGAATGCCAATATATGCAATGAAAGTCAAAATCATTCACACATGCATATGTTATGGGGGAGTTTGCTCTATATATTCAACTTATTTGTTACTTAAATTCCTTATATAAACCCTCTCAAAGAGATTATCATCAATTACCAAAATGGGGGAGATTGAAAGTGCATGGAGCCCCCATGTGTGGTTTTGGTAATTAATGACAATCCCTATGAACTAATGTTTGCATTGAGTTATATTTGTAGGAGTTGTCCATAGGCAATTCTTGAACCATATGTTGGCTTCAAGGTTGCAATAGGAAGAATTTGATGAAGGATATCAAGTGTCAAGTATGTCTTGAAGATGAAGATGAAGTGAGCCCTCAAGTTACTTCAAGACATCAACATGATGAAGAATGAAGAAATGAAGTGCAAGTTCAAGATGAGCCAACTCGAAGAGTTCATAAGCTTGAAGCTTTCCATGGAGAAATGAAGTGCAAGTTCAAGATGAGCCATCTCGAAGAGGTCCTTTGCTTGAGTCTTGCCATCCATATGGTGGATTATGGGGGAGCAATCCACATGGTGGTCATGGTTATGTGAAGATGCGCCGAAGAAGAAGCTCTCCCATGGTGGATTATGGGGGAGCAATCCACAAGACTTCGTCAAGCAAACACAAGCAAGAAAGGCGTTCCATCTTGTTGAGGTCAAGATCGTCGTCATCGAGCTCAAGTGGAATGCGCAAGTATAAGGTTTGCTCTTGATAGGGTTTCTTTCTCACCGGTCTCATAGTGTAGTTGGAGACCGGTTTATAGTATAGTTGCCGTACTATCAAGAGGGCTCTCGAGTGAGTAACTCGATCGTATCGTTCGGAGAGAGCTCAAACCTTTGCATCCTTGCATCATCTTTCTTGGTTGTTATTTGGACCTTATCCATGTGATGTTTTAGAGCTTGTGCTTATTCTCATGACAAGCTCTAGTTCATCGAAAACGGATTTCGCATAGATCACTTGTTGTGTTTTCGAGTTTGGTTCATCATCTTTCTTGGTTGTCATTTGGATCTTATCCATGTGATGATTTAGAGCTTGTGATTATTCTCATGACAAGCTCTAGTTCATCAAGAATGGTTTTTGCACGGGCAACTTGTTGCATTTTCGAGATTGGAGGTTTTACCGGTATGTCTTTTTTAGATAGGTCAAACCTTTCATCATTTGTTTCTATCCTCCCTTGTTGGACTATGATGGTTTCCTGCAAGATCTTGTAGAGCTTGTTCCTAGCTTTAAAACAAGCCCAAGATCATCAAAATCGGAGTCCGGATGCTAAAGTTATGCCCGTTTCAGTTTGATGTTTCGCCAGTTTTCAGGGGGCGGATATTCCGGCCCAAGTTTGGGGCGGATAATCCGGCCCCCGGAAAAATCCGGTTTTTGGACAAATCCGGGCAAATATCCGGCCAAATGTCCGGCTTCCATCCTGAGAGCAGTTTTCTCATGTCCTTAGCCGTTTTTCGGGGCCCGGATATTTTGCAAATATTCGGCCCGGAAAATCCGGCCTGAGCTGACCCAAACGGTCATATTTCGATGGGAGGAGGTATTTAAGCCCCCTTCTTCCTCCTTGGGCAGCTACCTCTTCCCCTTTGTGCTCTCCACCATTGTTGACCTTGAGAGCTTCCCTTTCCCTCTACTCCTCCTATGCTTCTTGAATCTTTTTGAGGGAAAAGGAAGAGGAGATCTAGATCTACATTCCTACCAATCAAATCCCTCTCTTTGTGAGGGGAATCTACTAGATCTAGATCTTGGAGAAATTTGGTGTTCCTCCTCTTATTTGTTCTTCCTCTCTTATTCCCCCAATAGCTTTTGTAGCTTTGTTGGAATTTGAGAGAGAAGGACTTGAGCATCTTTGTGGTGTTCTTGCCATTACATTTGGTGCATCGGTTTGAGTTCTCCACGGTGATTCGTGGAGGTGAAAGCAAGAAGGTTGTTACTCTTGGGTTCTTGGAACCCTAGACGGATTCTAGGCCTTTGTGGCATCTTAGTGGTGTTCTTGGGGACTCCAATTAAGTTGTGGAGAATCTTCAAGGGCAATGCCTTTGTGGCATCTTTGTGGTGTTCTTGGGGACTCCAATTAAGTTGTGGAGAATCTTCAAGGGCAAGGCCTTTGTGGCATCTTTGTGGTGTTCTTGGGGACTCCAATTAAGTTGTGGAGAATCTTCAAGGGCAAGGCCTTTGTGGCAATTTGTTGGGAGCCTCCAATTAAGTTGTGGAGATAGCCCCAAGCTTTGTGCGGGTTCGGTGACCTTCCTAAGGTCCCATAGTGGATCGAGGACATCCCTTTTGGTGGGAATTCTCGAGGAGAATACGGTGGCCCACGTGCATTTGGAGTGACTTGTCCTCCACACCGCTCCAACGGAGAGTAGCACTCGCAAGAGTGTGAACTTTGGGCTACATCGTTGTCTCCGCGTCACTTCGGTTATTCCTATACCCGAGCTCTTTACTTATGCACTTTACTTTGTGATAGCCATCGTGCTTGAAGTTATATATATATCGTGCTATCACATAAGTTGCTTGTCTTGCTTAGCATAAGTTATTGGTACACATAGGTGAACCATTGCTTAGAATAAGTTGTTGGTGCACATAGGTGAACCATAGTTTATAGGCTTTGGGCTTGACAAAGTAAACGCTAGTTTTATTCCGCATTTGTTAAGCCCATCTCGTAAAAGTTTTAAATCGCCTATTCACCCCCCCCTCTAGGCGACATCCGTGTCCTTTCACCGGTGTACATTTTAATACTCCCTCCGTTCCTTTATATAGTGCCTATAGATTTTTGGCATTTGTTTCAGAATATAAGGTTGTTGCTTAGCTTTTTTTCAATTATCCCTCCCCGTTCAGCTTCCAAATCGTTCAGCTCCCAAAAATTGTTATGGTAAGTTAGAAAGATATGGGTTTACCAAATTTTATGTTGATCTCAAATCGTTCAGCAAGGGGTCTTATGTAAAAAATACTCTTGCGGTAATTTCCGTGCAAAAAAACAATAGGCACTATAGAATGGAACAAAGGGAGTATTATACGATGCATATGCGGAAAAACCAATCCATACATACACTATGTTATAGAAAAACCAAGAGCAAAGAACATGTGTAGGTGGCAACTAACAACTTCGTTCATTCCTATACCAAACCACGTCATTTTCAACCGGCCATGCAAGAGAATAAGTATACAAATTTGGACATGCACGCCAATTAAATCTCAGATAAGAAAAATCGAGAGAAACCAATGGTCAACGGTGCATTCTCTTTTTTGTGTTTAAAATTATGTTTTGCATGTTCGTTAAAAGTGATGTTATTTTAACATCAAATAAAAGAGTATGCATGTTTTGCAAGATAACTGTTAAACATGAAAAGGCATGAAAGATTTATTGACCATTAAAAGACTAGTAAATAAGGACAAACCCTTTGTAGGCACCTGGCATACCCTAGAATTTTCTTTCTACATACAACCAAGATGGACAATCATACACCATAGGTACCTCTATATTTAGATATTTGGCATGCAATACATTTTTAAGTCGATGCATGCATTATCCAAATATACAAAAAATGAGAACAAGCATATGTATATGCACCCTAGCTCTTCTAGTTTCCGCTAAGATAATATTTGGAGGCATGTGTTTATTTGTTTTTCTCGCATCTCACATCACATGGTTTTATAAAGGGTTTCTATAAGAGGATTGTCTCAAAACAGAGATAACTAAGTATATGTGCACTGATATGTATAACAAATATAATGGTGTATCTTTATATTAGGAACCAAAGATACATGCATGGTCCATTTTGTGTACAATATTAATATACTAGAAGCAACAAAGTTTAGTGTAAAAACATATTTGCGAAATGATATGGGGATCATGTGACAGATCCCTCTCTCAGACCGCCCCATTTCATTTGATTTTTCAAAGTGATTAGGTTTAGTTAGATGTTCGATATTTATATATGGGTCTCCTCTTTTTGCCATTGGCTTCTCGACTCCAAATTGATCTCCAACAGTGGTGGAGCATACAGTTTGTTTGGACTGATTAGTTACATGTCTATCTATGGCGATGTGTCATAGAAATATTACTTATGTATAGACTATATAAGGAACTATATTCCATCGTGATAAATGAACTAGCCACACATTATATATTACTCCCTCAGTCCAATTACATAAGATGTCATTATGGGGCGGAGGAAGTACCAATGGAAGCTATGAAACGGTGAAACCCACCTCTATATTAGATGGTGATAGAGGAGACAGTTTCACTAGTGGAAAACAGGCCTAATGTCGCGGGTCGTATGACCCTTTTGTCGCGGGCGGCCAGCCGCGACAAGGAAGGCGCGACAAAAGGTCACGGTCGCTTACGACCCGCGACATAAGGTCCACCACGTGGCAGCCGCGGGGCGCAGGCACGGGCCCTTTTGTCGCGGGCGGTATTACCACCCGTGACAAAAGGCCCTCTACGTGGCGCACACACAATGCTGCTGCTTTAGGGTTTGAGAGGTGCAGCACCCCCCCCCCCTCCGCCACCGACCCCCTTTTATTTCATTTTTTTCATTCGAAAATAAAAGTTGCATATATTTGTACGCTACTAGAAGTGGTACACGTTCATTCATTATATATATATATATATATATATATATATATATATATATATATATATATATATATATAGATCGATCAAACAAATATTGGAAGCAAAAGTCGATTCCCCTTACACATATTCGTAGATTCCCTATATATATACATGGAACTCACGATCGACAAGCGGTACTAACGACCGTCTATTTGGAGGTAGAGCATCTATTTGGACTAAACAAGCCTTTGTTGTTTATTACTTCTCTAACCAAAAGTCCCGCCAGTTCCTCCGCGATTCCTAGTAGGTGTTCCTTTGGTTGGAGTCTGTCCCGCATGAAGTCGGCCTATATACGAAAATAAGATGAGTATGACTATATCAGTCTTGATAACGAAATATTGATGATAATAAATAAAGTTGTGAATGTTATTGCTTACGTCGAATTTATTTTTGTTCTGCTTCTCAGTGGTTAACATGCGAATGGACTCGCAAACGTAGTATCCACATAGATTCGTCCCTTGTGGCTGCTCGGGGGCACGGTACAGGAGTAAATGTTAGCTTCTTTGCCCGGGTAATCTCCTTATGATGATTCTTCAAAGCTTGCCAAGCCCTGCCGGGCAAAAGAATGATTGAATGAGTGGATAATTAATTGATATCTCACGAAAGATAAAGCGCGGCGATGAAGGAAATTACACTTGGAGCAACTCTCGCAAGTCGTGGAACCCGTCCACGCCTCTACTCAGTGGGTCTCTTACTTCAACTATTCCCTTATCGGGTTGAATGTCTAGTAGAATCCGAGTGGAAGCTGCACATGTTATGCATATACGTCAGGAATTACACTTAACATCGAGTAAGAAAAATTGAATGTGCATAAAAGATCATTAAGACTCTCACTCGTAGTTGTAAGGAAACAATATTGAATCACGTAAATATTGCTCCCCCAAAAACCTTAGTAGGTTTCCCCCGTTTCTTCGCGTTTATGCTTTACCGTTTCAACATGTATTTTATCCGGGTCAATAAACCCAACATTGATAATATTATTACTTTTGCATTCACCGATCTTCGATCCGCATAAGAGAACACATAAGATATAATGAGTATATGCAATGAAAACGAACATGAACTGAATGAAAATGAACTTATATGTAGTTAACAACTTACAAGCAATAGCAACTCATGAGAGATTTGTCGAGGGCATCTAGATTGAATAACCGCCGGAGTTCATTCATCTCAATATGGATCTCCTCCTTTCGGTAGTAATATTCCCATGGTATACTCGCCACGATGTACATTATGTTCTCCTTGCATGCATCAAGGTACCACTGATGCAAATTCCGCATATGTGTTGGCAGTTTATGCAGCTGCTCTCTGCTGACCAAGTCGGCCCCGTAGACAAATTTAGGAGCTATATCAGCAGTGGGTAGTGCAGCATCTGCTGCAGACAGCAATTCCTCCACGGTAACTGAACAGGAAGCCGCTAGCCTTGCAGCTTCTTCCATATCGAGACCACCATGTTCCTGGTACACCTTGGGAACATTAAACACTTTGAGTGCTGGGATCGATTGTTTGGGCTGATCTCCGAGGAGGGGAACTTGCTTTCTCTTTTTGCCTTTTGTCGTTTGCTTGGCCTTGAGGGGTGCACTTGTTGAACTGGACTTTTTCTCGGCTGCACTTCTAGCTGATGATTTGCTCGTGCCAGCAATGTCCTTCTCCTTAGCCTTTTCATCCTTCTTCTTGTCAATTACCTTCGCAAGAGTGCGTGTATAGTCATCCTTCTTCTCGTGTAAGTCATACTGCGATGGTGTGTTCAGAAAACTAGTAGCATATTCTATTTGCTTCTCTGTGTATGGCTCTGGCGCTGGAGGTTTTGGCTTATGAAAAAAATCATAATTGTATTTCTTCACAATGGCATCATTTTCCTCCTCAGTACGATCGTAAGGACGGGGGTGTAACATCCCAAGTTTCAACAATAATAAACAAGAAAGAGAAATTCCCCAAACCCAAAATTTGCAATTAACAAAAACTTTTTCTATGCATATAGTGCCACATATAGATATATGCATTTGAGTGATTTTATTTTGTGCAATTGCCATGATGAGTGTTAGTATGATTAAATATTGTTATGTGAACCCTAAGCAAGATCACCAAACCCTAATTTGAGGGGAAATAGAGAAAATGAGAAAAACTCATTTCTCACTCACATACACAATATGCATTTTAGCAAATCTTCAACCAAGGCCAAGTTTGCTTGCCCCCTTGCTTCTAAAATGCTTCAATGTGATAAACTAACCCTTTTGCATCCTTGGATCAAGAATCAAATCAAAAGAAATCAAGATTTCATCACACATGTGATAATGGTCACTTAACCCAAAATTATTTTCTTCACCACTTTACCCTTCTGTATTTCTCAAATCTTGAACTAAGCAAGGTCAACTAAAGCCAGGTCATCCAAGACCATGTCAAGGTGAGTAACTTTGATGTTGACCACCCTCCCTAAAGTTGACTAGGTTGACCAGAATAAGAGGGCAAAGAGGGAACCCGAGAGAGAGAAGAAGATCACCTCAAATTTGCAAAGTTGCAAATCACTTCCAAATTGAGTGCCACCACCACCAATACATCACAATAATTATATAAATGAGAATCACCAAAGAGATTTTCAAAATTCAAAAGAAACTTTCATGCGGGCATTCTGTCGAACAGGTGGCGAGCGGCATCTGGGATTTGTGTTACATGCTATTGTCCAGCAGATTTGAGCCTAAACCACTTTTGGTTTGTGATCATCAGCCTCCCCTACACCCCTGCCTCTAGCCCAGTACTTGCATGGTCGATTAAAGTCGAGGAGAAACCCTAAAACATGCCAAACAATGCCATGCCGGCCACCTTTGGCACTCCTCTCCCTGGCCTCTCCCTCGTCGTTTCTCCATGTCTGCGAGCATCTCTGATGCATAAGGACCAAGCCTGTACCCCTCACTCGATCGCCATTGCACGGCACTGCCCAGAACGCCCGCGTCCAAAACGTGCCAGGACGTGCCAGCCAGCGTGGTGATCACGCCCCGGGACGCGCAAGGACGCCACGCACTCGACCGCTACCGTCCTCGCCCTGCATCCCTATCACCGCGTCGAGCATCGCCTCTGCACCCTCTACACGCTAGACGAACGCCCGTGCCTGCCCTGCACCGTCGCCGTCGCCCTAGACCAAAATGATGCCGCGCGCCCAGTGATAGACATTGCCAGCGCTCGAGCTCTCCCATCACTCTTTTCTCTCGTCTCGATACAGGTTGAGCATCTCCAGTACACCGGCTAGCCGTAGCCGTCCTTCGCTTGCCCTTTCGCTCGCTGGAAACGCCACGCCATGGCCGCGCCCTTGCAGCACCCCGCGGCACCCCTCGCCACTATAAATAGAGGCCCTCCCGAGCAAGCTCTCCTCACACCAATCGACTCCCCTCTCACCCCTGATCTTCCTCACCACCTTAGCTTGATCGATTGCCGCCGGAGGAGAAGCAATTTCAAGATCGGAGCCGCCGGGGGACGCAGCTCACCGTCGACGATTGGCGCCACCCCAAGCGCCGCCGCTGCTCCCAAGCTCTTCCCCATCTACTACACCTTCACCGCGCATACTGCCTGAGTCCTGCATCGGCCTGGTAGGCTCTCCGACCCCCTACTGCCGCCGTGACCTCGTCGGAATCCCGTCGGTGACGACGACGCGCAACCGCCGTCGATCCTCTTTCTAATCCTACGGTCGAGATAGGAAATACCGCTTCGGCGTTTGAAGAGGCGCCGACAGGTGGCCCCCACCCTGTCAGCGCGGCCCGAGCGCGCCAGACGCGTGTTGGGCTGCGAAGCGCTGTTTAAATTCGTTTCGGCCCAATAACTCTTCCCGCCTAAGCCCACAAATTCAAATCCCGTTTATTCTTTATTCAAATTGCTCTGCTGAATGTTTAGTAAAATTTGAATAATTTGAATACTACCAAACCAAATCTAGCAAACTTTATACCTTTGGAAAGCCCATGAATTTACCTATCCAATGCCACTGGCCCCATCTCCATTTTCTTTGTAGATTTAATTTGACAAAAAAGACAAGACAGGGACTTTTGCACTTTCAAACTTTATTTAAAATTCAACCAGAATAGTTTTTGAAGTAATTCCAATTCTAATAAATCACAAATGATGTCCTCTAATTGATTATGCAATAACATAGCCCCGTTGTTTGTATGATCATGGACTAGATCAAATAAAATGGCTATGTAGTCATTTCTAGAGCATTTTAAAGTGGAATCCAAACTCAACCCTAATATGAGAGTTACCTCTCATTTAAATTTTGATCCTAAGTACTAATAACCAGGGGGAATGACTTAGGCTAATGAACCCTTGAGAATTATTACTTAGAGATTTTAATTCATTTAAATGTTAAGTTTTAAAACTATGTGAAGTATAGCACTTCCATTAAATTGAACTCACCTATAATAGATATGAAATGTTGACTTTGGGGTCAACCTATATTTCATACCTTATTATTATATGGAGAGATTAAATCTTAATATTAGGTAATGCAAAGAATTGAAATTCTTTAAAGACCTACATATCAAATTTAGGAAATGAGAATAATGAGAGGAAATTATTTTCTTTCTAATAAAGACAAATCCAATAATCCACCATGCCATGTTTGATTGATACTAGGACTAGTGTGTGAACTCTTTGAGTGTTTCTAGTTTAGTATGTGAGCTTGGTTTAGTATTTATACCTCGTATTCGTATATAGACGCTAGTAACGAGGAATACCAAGAGGAGGAGGGCTACTCTCAGGAAGAAGAAGAGAACTTCGATAACTACCCAGCTCAAGGCAAGCTAACCCTTGCTGAAAACAAGTGCTTAGCTCTACAAGAGCAAAGGCATCTTCACACTTTACTTTTAAGTATTACCTATCCCATGTTTTTACTTACTCTTGCTTTTGCTTATTTATTTTTTTAAGTACTTTTTGATTTATGATTCCCTTGTCCGGAATAGAACAAGAGCATCAAAGTTAGCCTAAGCAAATAAAGCTAGATAGCACCCCCTCATGACTAGTTGCTATTGCTAAGAACTAAAATTGACTACTCTAGATGGGAACATTTGTGAAATGAACTAAAGTGAAAGATTTTGAAGGTGAATATGACCTCGAGGAGATGGTGATTTTTGATAAAATAGATGATTGAGTTTGAATGCGATACCCTTCCAATTATACAAGTACCCCCACAATACCTGATTATGGGTAGGGCTTAACTAGAAGCTTGTGTATTTTAGTATGGGTTCCCTCCGAACAAACATCATAGGGGTTACGCTGCGGCTGCCTCCGTTACTTGTGGATTGATGTTGAAATGAGGTGAATGTACGGCCCAAGCCCTGTGCAGTTCCCGGGTTAACTGCGGTTTCCACCGGGAGGCCAAGCTCATGGGGAGAGGTGCTCATACTAGCATATATAAGTGAAAGGTTTCGATTGATGATCCGCGTACTGTGTTACGATGATTCGAGGTTACCCTCGACGGATGTAATCAAAAGTTGTGGCACAAGAGTACAACCTCTGCAGAGTGTTAAACCTATTCGAATAGCCGTGTCCACGGTTACGGACGATTGGAAAGGCCATACTATCTCCGTTATCATTAAAATGTTTTGATTCGAGAAATGAATGGTGGTTTGAAAGGTGACATTATGGTGGATCCATAATGAGTTGTGGGAATGACACTAATGTTCCCACTTGAGTTAGTCTAGCACATGAATTAGGCTTTTACCAAAGATTTATGAAACTAAAACTTGGCTTTATGCAAATAAACCTAGAGCTTAGCACCCTCTTACACTTAATGAGTATTTATCCTAGAGTTAGTTTGCGAGTACTTTAAAAGTACTCATGGCTTTGCCCTGGCTATTCAAATGCCAGACTATGAAGGAGAGCACCGGTATCAGGATGACGGACAACAGGACGTCTACGATAACTAGGATCGTCTTCTAACGTCAAGCGTTGCCTGTGGAATAGATCGTCCACTACTACTTCGCTTCCGCTACTATTTGTGATGTTGAACAATATATTTGTGTAATATTGGATCATGTGATCTATGGTTGTAAGACAATATGTGTTGTAATAAATGATGACTCTATGCTACTTACTATTATGTCTCGCAAAAACATTATTCCTGGGATTGCGATGTACGGCATAATAGGCATCTGGACTTAAAAACCCGGGTGTTGACAAGTTGGTATCAGAGCCATTGTTTGACCTTAGGAGACCCTAGTTAGAATGGACGCTCAAAAACTTAGTTTCAAATTCCATGATTTGACTAGTTATGAAAATCTTATTCACCTCCTTACCTTGAAGAGTCTTTTACAAACTTTAAATTCATGCCCTTCTTCTAATAGAATTAAAATTGGGAACACTTGCACTTATCTAACTTAATCATCTCATCTCTCTACAGATGGATCACGTCGTGGACGCGCAGCCCTTTCTCCAGACTGAGTTCTATCAGTTGGGGAACGGTGGAGAGATCATCTTCGAGAGGGACCTCTTCTCCCTCTCCGAGTTCCTCGGGCGCCCACCACCGGAAGTCTTTGGCGGAATGCTGAATGACCAACCCGGTGGTCAACTTCGGTGGGTGATCATGGTGGACCTTCGTGGAAGGTTCACGCTCCCAATGAGCGCAAGGATCCGAGTTCTCCTTCGGGGAGAACAAGCTGGGCGGATGGTCTCGCAAGGGGACTTCGGGAAGGACTCGCACGTCTGTGCGGGCAAAACTTCATGGACTTCACCGACAGTCGCTTTGTGCACTATGCAAGGCACAACTCACTCGGAGTGCCAATGAACCTGCCGTCACACCCGCAGCTTCGCCACCATGTTGATCACCTTGACTTCATGCTGAGCGAGACCCGCATCGACCTCGACAACTCCCGCGAATACGCCAACCACACTCACATCCAGTTGGCGCAGCAGGCGGACACCATCAGGGTGATCGCCGGAGAACGCAGGGCACTCCGCCGTGCCAACCAGAAGAAGGATCACGCCATCAACCGCCTGAAGGCCAGGATCGCCACTCTGAAGGCGACCATCGCTGCACAAGCTGAGCAGATCCAGGAGCTGGAAGGCGAAGGTGAAGGGGAGAACATCCAGGGGGACGGCTACTCCTACGTCAGCAACGACGACGACTACGAGGAGGAGGAAGACGACGACCTGGAGTTCCACCCTTACGAGGATGGCCACGAGCACCTCGATGCCGGGGTAGACAATGTCTATCCTATCAACGTCGATGGCGAGTAGTCCCGTCTGAGCACTTGCGCCCCGTGTTATGTATCTGTCCTTTGTACCCGCCCCATGTATCGTAGTTTGTTGAAAGGGTTCTTAAAACCCTCCTGAACATTTGGCTTGTAATATGTGCTACCTCCATGACTATGTTTGTGTGTGTGTAATATTATTATTATTATGAATCAAGTTTAAGTTGTATTTTATCCCAAAATGAGCCATAGACATTTCCCTCTTATCTCATGATCCCTATCACTGTTCAGATGGCACCCCCAACTCGCAACATGACTCAGGAGGCAATGCTGCAGATGTTGCAACAGATGTTGGCTGATAGAGAAGTTGAGAGAGCTGAACGGCAAGCCAACCTAGCTGCACTTCAACAACTTGCTCAGGGAAATCAAGGCCACGGAAACCACGACCACCCAGGGTCAAAGCTGAAAAACTTCCAGAACACTAACCCACCTGTGTTCAACAAGACAGAGGAACCCCTCGACGCTGATGATTGGCTCCAGACTATGGAGAACAATCTCGAGGTTGCCGGAGTGGAGGACAACGAGAAGGTGTTGTTCGCCACCCACTATCTGGCTGGACCTGCACGTGCCTGGTGGACAAGTACCCGCGCCTTACATGCGGGAAACCTGATGACTTGGGAAGACTTCAAACTCAAGTTTAGCAAGTATCATGTGCCCCCGGGTCTGATTAAAAAGATGAGGGATGAGTTCAGGGAACTGAAGCAAGGCAGAATGACCGTGGTAGAATACCGCGACAAGTTCCTCACTTTGTCAAGGTACGCCCCGGATGAGACGGACACCGTCGAGAAGAGGAAGGAGAGGTTTCTGAATGGACCGCATGATGAGATGCGGATCGTATCGATCAACATCCCCTTTGCTGACTTAGAAGCACTCGTTGACTCCGCCATTCAGATGGAGGGGAAGATACACCAAGCCAATGAGAACCGCAAGCGCCGTATGATGAACCAGAGTGGGCCCAGCAACAATCACAAGTATCGCCCCAACTCAGGTGGAGGGTTCACCCCAAGAAACAACAAGCCCCCGATGCAGAATCCGCGTCCGAGTTATCAGAACCGGAGTGGAGGAAACCCCAGGTCAGGAGGACACAACAACTACAACAACAACAACAGCAACTTCAACCGCGCCCCACCTCGCGCCCCCAACAATAACTCCAACCCTGCTCCAAGGACTGGGAGCAACGCTGTTCCCATCACCCCCAAGGACAAGTCCACCTACAACTGCTACGAGTGCGGAGTAGCTGGGCACTTTTCCTATGAGTGCCCCAAGAAGCTCGCCAAGACTGCCGCCAACACCTCAGGCCCTGCGCAGCAGCTGGCGTCGTGTCACCACCAACAAGAAGTTCGCCCCCAACAACCCGAACAACCGCAACGGCCGCCTCTACCACATGAATGCGGAAGAAGCTCGGGAAGCCCCGGACGTTGTGCTTGGGTATGTTCTCTCGTTAACTCAATACCCGCAAGAGTCGTTGTTTGATTCCGGAGCATCGCATTCATTCATTACCGAAGATTTTGCATGCACTAGTAAGATTCAACCCATCAGTTTGAAGCATGTCATGATAGTTCAAATACCTGGATCAACCACTAAAGCTAGAAAAATTTGCAAAGATGTGCCAATCAGAATACATGAAATAGATTTCTATGCAAATTTGATTGTTCTGGGAGCCAAAGGAATGGAAGTAGTCCTGGGAATGGACTGGATGGCGAAACATCATGGACTGATTGATTGTGCCAAGAAGGCCATCACCATGACTAGTAGCACCGGAATAATAGTCGAACACATATCCGAAAAGATGCCCCGAAAGTTCACTTGTAACCAAAGCCTAGCCAAACCCACCTTGGATCAGATCAGGGTCGTTTGTCGATATCCTGATGTGTTCCCGGATGATCTACCCGGTATGCCCCCAGATCGGGATATCGAGTTTATCATCGAGTTAATCCCCGGAACCGGACCTATAGCCCAGAGAGCCTACAGCATGAACCCGGCAGAGTTAGTGGAACTGAAGAAGCAGCTGGATGATATGCTATTCAAAGGTCTGATTCAACCAAGTGCGTCACCCTGGAGATCGCCAGTTTTGTTTGTGGATAAAAAGGATGGTGCCACTCGTTTGGTTACGGACTATCGTAAGCTTAACGATGTCACCATTAAGAACAAGTATCCATTGCCCAAGATAGAAGATCTGTTTGACCAGCTGACCGGAGCCCGAGTATTCTCAAAGATTGATCTGCGGACAGGATACCATCGATTGAAGATTCGTGCCACCGATATCCCCAAAACTGCCTTTACCACCAGATATGGATTGTATGAGTACAATGTCATGTCATTTGGATTGACCAATGCCCCCGCCTACTTCATGAATCTCATGAATAAGATCTTTATGAACTTCCTGGACAAGTTTGTGGTTGTCTTCATCGACGACATCCTCATATACTCCAAGTCCGAGGAAGAACATGGGCAACATTTGGAAGTGGTCCTAGATACCCTTCGGGAACATCAGTTGTATGCCAAGTTCAGCAAGTGTGAATTCTGGTTGAAAGAAGTAGGATTCCTGGGTCACATCTTGTCAGCCGGAGGAATTGCCGTTGACCCCGCAAAAATCAAGACTGTTGAAGAATGGAAAGCCCCAACCACCCAGACCGAAGTCCGTGCCTTTCTCGGATTGGCGGGATATTACCGCCGATTCGTTGAAGGATTTTCGAGCATAGCAAGACCAATGACCCAATTGTTGAAGAAGGACCGGAGTTTCGAATGGACCGACAAGTGTGAAGAGAGCTTTCAACAGCTCAAGTTAAGATTGACAACAGCCCCAATACTGGTTATGCCGGACATTACCAAGCCCTTCGATGTGTACTGTGACGCCTCCAAGATTGGTCTTGGATGTGTGCTGATGCAAGAAGGCAAAGTGATATCTTACCTATCAAGACAGCTGAAGCCGCATGAACAGAACTACCCAACCCATGACTTAGAGCTAGCAGCGGTGGTGTTAGCGCTGAAAGTATGGCGTCACTACCTCATGGGTAATCGATGCGAGGTTTACTCGGATCACAAGAGCCTGAAGTATATCTTCACGCAGAAGGAGCTGAATATGAGACAGCGCAGATGGATAGAGTTAATCAAGGATTACGACATGGAAATCCACTATCACCCCGGCAAGGCCAACGTGGTAGCGGATGCTCTGAGTAGACTGCCGTGTCAGTTAAATTCCATGTTAGCAATTGAGCAACCTAGCCTGTTTGAAGAGTTTGAACAGTTTAGACTTGAACTGGTTAGCGAAGGATACCTCGCCAGCATTGAACTCCAACCCACCCTGATTAGTCAGATCAAAGAAGCACAGAAAGGAAATGCTAGCATTGACGGAATCAAGAACCAAATAGCCGCCGGAAAAGCACCAGGATTCACCGTAGATGAAGAAGGAGTGCTATGGTATAACAAGCGCCTTTGCGTACCGTCAGACTCAGAATTAAAGCAAGTTATCCTGAAAGAAGCTCACGACACCCTATACTCCATTCACCCCGGAGGAACCAAGATGTACCAGGATTTGAAGGAGCAATTCTGGTGGCATGGAATGAAGAGAGAAATTGGAAGCTACATCGCCAAGTGTGACATCTGTCAAAGAGTCAAAGCAGAACACCAACGCCCCGCAGGACTGTTGCAACCCCTACAGATTCCCGAATGGAAGTGGGATTCCGTAGGAATGGACTTCATCACCGGACTGCCCAAGTCTAATAAAGGAAATGATTCCATCTGGGTAGTGGTCGACAGACTAACCAAAGTCGCCCACTTCATCCCCGTCAAGACCACCTATCAAGGACCGAGACTCGCAGAGTTATATATCTCAAGGATAGTCAGCCTTCACGGAACCCCGAAGTCGATAGTATCCGACAGAGGATCCCAATTCACCTCCAGATTCTGGCAGAAAGTCCATGAAGGACTCGGAACTCGCCTGAATTTCAGCACAGCCTATCACCCGCAGACAGATGGACAGACAGAAAGAGTCAACCAAATCTTAGAAGATATGTTGAGAGCATGTGTGCTAGAGTATGGATCTAAGTGGGAAGACTGCTTGCCGTACGCAGAATTCTCGTACAACAACAGTTACCAAGCCAGCTTGCAGATGGCCCCCTTCGAAGCACTGTATGGAAGGAAGTGCCGTACCCCTCTGAATTGGTCGGAAGTAGGAGAGAGTCAAATCTTTGGACCAGATATTCTCCGAGAAGCCGAAGAGAAGGTTCACAAGATCCGCGAGTATCTCAAGACAGCCCAATCAAGACAGAAGAGCTACGCCGACAAGAGACGCCGAGAGATGACCTTCGAGATCGGAGATTTCGTATATCTCAAAGTGTCCCCTCTTAAGGGAATGCAGAGATTTCAACTTCGAGGAAAGCTCGCACCCCGATATGTCGGACCTTTCAAGGTCCTGAGTCGCCGAGGAGAAGTATCCTATCAGCTGGAGTTACCGGAAGAAATGTCAGCGGTGCACAATGTGTTTCACATCTCGCTACTCCGGAAGTGTTTAGAAGTGCCTGAGAAGACCGAGGTTTTCAAGAACATCGACCATCGAGCTGTCGATATCAACTCAGATCTGACATACCGCGAAGTACCTATTCGCATCTTGGAAGAAGCTCTCAGAACCACCCGTACTCGAAGTATCAAGTTTCTGAAGATCCAATGGAGTAACCACACCGAAGAAGAAGCCACTTGGGAGAGAGAAGACTTTATGAGGACTGAGTACCCAGATCTCTTTAGTACCTAGTTTTCTCAGATCTCGGGACGAGATCTTTTGTAAGGGGGAAGGGTTTGTAACATCCCAAGTTTCAACAATAATAAACAAGAAAGAGAAATTCCCCAAACCCAAAATTTGCAATTAACAAAAACTTTTTCTATGCATATAGTGCCACATATAGATATATGCATTTGAGTGATTTTCTTTTGTGCAATTGCCATGATGAGTGTTAGTATGATTAAATATTGTTATGTGAACCCTAAGCAAGATCACCAAACCCTAATTTGAGGGGAAATAGAGAAAATGAGAAAAACTCATTTCTCACTCACATACACAATATGCATTTTAGCAAATCTTCAACCAAGGCCAAGTTTGCTTGCCCCCTTGCTTCTAAAATGCTTCAATGTGATAAACTAACCCTTTTGCATCCTTGGATCAAGAATCAAATCAAAAGAAATCAAGATTTCATCACACATGTGATAATGGTCACTTAACCCAAAATTATTTTCTTCACCACTTTACCCTTCTGTATTTCTCAAATCTTGAACTAAGCAAGGTCAACTAAAGCCAGGTCATCCAAGACCATGTCAAGGTGAGTAACTTTGATGTTGACCACCCTCCCTAAAGTTGACTAGGTTGACCAGAATAAGAGGGCAAAGAGGGAACCCGAGAGAGAGAAGAAGATCACCTCAAATTTGCAAAGTTGCAAATCACTTCCAAATTGAGTGCCACCACCACCAATACATCACAATAATTATATAAATGAGAATCACCAAAGAGATTTTCAAAATTCAAAAGAAACTTTCATGCGGGCATTCTGTCGAACAGGTGGCAGGCAGCATCTGGGATTTGTGTTACATGCTATTGTCCAGCAGATTTGAGCCTAAACCACTTTTGGTTTGTGATCATCAGCCTCCCCTACACCCCTGCCTCTAGCCCAGTACTTGCATGGTCGATTAAAGTCGAGGAGAAACCCTAAAACATGCCAAACAATGCCATGCCGGCCACCTTTGGCACTCCTCTCCCCGGCCTCTCCCTCGTCGTTTCTCCATGTCCGCGAGCATCTCCGATGCATAAGGACCAAGCCCGTACCCCTCACTCGATCGCCATTGCACGGCACTCGCCCAGAACGCCCGCGTCCAAAACGTGCCAGGACGTGCCAGCCGGCGTGGTGATCACGCCCTGGACGCGCAAGGACGCCACGCACTCGACCGCTACCGTCCTCGCCCTGCATCCCTATCACCGCGTCGAGCATCGCCTCTGCACCCTCTACACGCTAGACGAACGCCCGTGCCTGCCCTGCACCGTCGCCGTCGCCCTAGACCAAAATGATGCCGCGCGCCCAGTGATAGACATTGCCAGCGCTCGAGCTCTCCCATCACTCTTTTCTCTGTCTCGATACAGGTTGAGCATCTCCAGTACACCGGCTAGCCGTAGCCGTCCTTCGCTTGCCCTTTCGCTCGCTGGAAACGCCACGCCATGGCCGCGCCCTTGCAGCACCCCGCGGCACCCCTCGCCACTATAAATAGAGGCCCTCCCAGCAAGCTCTCCTCACACCAATCGACTCCCCTCTCACCCCTGATCTTCCTCACCACCTTAGCTTGATCGATTGCCGCCGGAGGAGAAGCAATTTCAAGATCGGAGCCGCCGGGGGACGCAGCTCACCGTCGACGATTGGCGCCACCCCAAGCGCCGCCGCTGCTCCCAAGCTCTTCCCCATCTACTACACCTTCACCGCGCATACTGCCTGAGTCCTGCATCGGCCTGGTAGGCTCTCCGACCCCCTACTGCCGCCGTGACCTCGTCGGAATCCCGTCGGTGACGACGACGCGCAACCGCCGTCGATCCTCTTTCTAATCCTACGGTCGAGATAGGAAATACCGCTTCGGCGTTTGAAGAGGCGCCGACAGGTGGCCCCCACCCTGTCAGCGCGGCCCGAGCGCGCCAGACGCGTGTTGGGCTGCGAAGCGCTGTTTAAATTCGTTTCGGCCCAATAACTCTTCCCGCCTAAGCCCACAAATTCAAATCCCGTTTATTCTTTATTCAAATTGCTCTGCTGAATGTTTAGTAAAATTTGAATAATTTGAATACTACCAAACCAAATCTAGCAAACTTTATACCTTTGGAAAGCCCATGAATTTACCTATCCAATGCCACTGGCCCCATCTCCATTTTCTTTGTAGATTTAATTTGACAAAAAAGACAAGACAGGGACTTTTGCACTTTCAAACTTTATTTAAAATTCAACCAGAATAGTTTTTGAAGTAATTCCAATTCTAATAAATCACAAATGATGTCCTCTAATTGATTATGCAATAACATAGCCCCGTTGTTTGTATGATCATGGACTAGATCAAATAAAATGGCTATGTAGTCATTTCTAGAGCATTTTAAAGTGGAATCCAAACTCAACCCTAATATGAGAGTTACCTCTCATTTAAATTTTGATCCTAAGTACTAATAACCAGGGGGAATGACTTAGGCTAATGAACCCTTGAGAATTATTACTTAGAGATTTTAATTCATTTAAATGTTAAGTTTTAAAACTATGTGAAGTATAGCACTTCCATTAAATTGAACTCACCTATAATAGATATGAAATGTTGACTTTGGGGTCAACCTATATTTCATACCTTATTATTATATAATGCAAAGAATTGAAATTCTTTAAAGACCTACATATCAAATTTAGGAAATGAGAATAATGAGAGGAAATTATTTTCTTTCTAATAAAGACAAATCCAATAATCCACCATGCCATGTTTGATTGATACTAGGACTAGTGTGTGAACTCTTTGAGTGTTTCTAGTTTAGTATGTGAGCTTGGTTTAGTATTTATACCTCGTATTCGTATATAGACGCTAGTAACGAGGAATACCAAGAGGAGGAGGGCTACTCTCAGGAAGAAGAAGAGAACTTCGATAACTACCCAGCTCAAGGCAAGCTAACCCTTGCTGAAAACAAGTGCTTAGCTCTACAAGAGCAAAGGCATCTTCACACTTTACTTTTAAGTATTACCTATCCCATGTTTTTACTTACTCTTGCTTTTGCTTATTTATTTTTTTAAGTACTTTTTGATTTATGATTCCCTTGTCCGGAATAGAACAAGAGCATCAAAGTTAGCCTAAGCAAATAAAGCTAGATAGCATCCCCTCATGACTAGTTGCTATTGCTAAGAACTAAAATTGACTACTCTAGATGGGAACATTTGTGAAATGAACTAAAGTGAAAGATTTTGAAGGTGAATATGACCTCGAGGAGATGGTGATTTTTGATAAAATAGATGATTGAGTTTGAATGCGATACCCTTCCAATTATACAAGTACCCCCACAATACCTGATTATGGGTAGGGCTTAACTAGAAGCTTGTGTATTTTAGTATGGGTTCCCTCTGAACAAACATCATAGGGGTTACGCTGCGGCTGCCTCCGTTACTTGTGGATTGATGTTGAAATGAGGTGAATGTACGGCCCAAGCCCTGTGCAGTTCCCGGGTTAACTGCGGTTTCCACCGGGAGGCCAAGCTCATGGGGAGAGGTGCTCATACTAGCATATATAAGTGAAAGGTTTCGATTGATGATCCGCGTATCGTGTTACGATGATTCGAGGTTACCCTCGACGGATGTAATCAAAAGTTGTGGCACAAGAGTACAACCTCTCGCAGAGTGTTAAACCTATTCGAATAGCCGTGTCCACGGTTACGGACGATTGGAAAGGCCATACTATCTCCGTTATCATTAAAATGTTTTGATTCGAGAAATGAATGGTGGTTTGAAAGGTGACATTATGGTGATCCATAATGAGTTGTGGGAATGACACTAATGTTCCCACTTGAGTTAGTCTAGCACATGAATTAGGCTTTTACCAAAGATTTATGAAACTAAAACTTGGCTTTATGCAAATAAACCTAGAGCTTAGCACCCTCTTACACTTAATGAGTATTTATCCTAGAGTTAGTTTGCGAGTACTTTAAAAGTACTCATGGCTTTGCCCTGGCTATTCAAATGCCAGACTATGAAGGAGAGCACCAGTATCAGGATGACGGACAACAGGACGTCTACGATAACTAGGATCGTCTTCTAACGTCAAGCGTTGCCTCGTGGAATAGATCGTCCACTACTACTTCGCTTCCGCTACTATTTGTGATGTTGAACAATATATTTGTGTAATATTGGATCATGTGATCTATGGTTGTAAGACAATATGTGTTGTAATAAATGATGACTCTATGCTACTTACTATTATGTCTCGCAAAAACATTATTCCTGGGATTGCGATGTACGGCATAATAGGCATCTGGACTTAAAAACCCGGGTGTTGACAGGGGGGGAGGAACCTTTGGTACTTTTGGGAGGGGCGACATCTTGTGGACAAGACTCTTGAAACGCTTCCGGCTGGGTGCATTCCAAGTCTTAGTGGGCGGAGGCGGCGGCGCTGTAGATGGAGATGGACTACCGATGTCGTGGTCGACGTCGTACCCACGGGGTGATGGTGGCGATATGTGATCAGTAGGAGGAGGTGATGGTGGCCTGCGATCACCAGGAGGAGGTGATGGTGACCTGCTGGGACGACTGGTACTAGGGGCTACCCAGCCTGGCAGCCTGATGTTCTTCTTTTCCCAGAGAATGATTTCTCCCAGCACCTCTCTGAGTGTAAGCCCCCCATCACCTCCAGGGATTTCGAGCTCCAATGTCTCCCACGACGGGACAACTGAATCCACCCCGACACGAGCATACCCAGCTGGAATCGGATTGCCATGCCATGTTGCCGGCTCACCTTCAGGTCCAAATGCCGGTAAGACATAGCCGACCGCCACCTTAATAGACACCTTCCTGAACACCTCATGGAGATCACAAGGTGTTTGCTCCTTGATTCCATCCAAGGGGTCGCCAGGACCGACATCTATCATCATCCGTGTAGGAGGGGCCTCCGAGTCGGCCACGCTGCTGTCTCGTCGCTGAGATATGCCAGCGGTATTATCTAGCGGGCGCTGTCCTTTTAGTTCATTTATCTCCCGCTGCTGCTGCTGAAGCTCCCGCTGCTGCTGGTCAAGTCGGCGTTGGAACTCGGCCATCCGGTCATTCTGCACCTCCAGCTGGCGTTGTTTAGCTCTCGCTCGGCTTCTATAAGTCTCCGCGTCGGCCGGAAACCCAAGCGACCACGGAACACTAGGGCCGAAGCCTCTTGTTCGTCCTCCCTTCTCAGGATTACCGAGGACAAGCGTCAGCAAGTCTTTCTCTCTATCGGGAGCAAACTTTAGTTTTCCCGCCTTTATATCTGCCGTCACTTCAATCCATTTTTTCCTGGGTACCCTAACCCTGCTGTCACTTTCAAAAATGTTCCCTGTCTTCATGTCATACTCACAACCATGCGCGAGGAACCAATTTCGAGCCCTAATGTCCCATCCTTCTCGCGTGGGTTCTGGAGTGTTCCCATTCAGCTCCATCTCAGCCTCTTGTGCATCCCACTTAGGCATGGCTACTCCGTAGCCCCCTCGCCCCGTATGATGGTGATATTTCTTTTCGCTTGCATTCTTCTTGTCTTTCTTGGACAGGTTCACAGCCTCCTCTGATTCTTTGTACTTCACAAATTCTTCCCAATGATGCTCCTGCTTCGCTAGATAGTTCTCGAATAATGGAGGCTTCTTCTCTTTCTTATAATTTTTCCATAACCGGTTCTTATACGCCCGGAAAAGTTCCCCCATCTTCTTAAGAGCCCATTTCTTCACTAGCGCCCTCTGCTTAGCATTCTCAGACTCCGATCCCAAATCTGGCAAAGTGAAATGTGCCATGACGTCGCCAAAAAGTGTGTCTTTGTACCTATCGGCAACCTGATTTTTGGACACATTCTTGGTCTTGTTCCATTCTCTGATAGTGATCGGGAGACGATCTCTAACCACAACTCCGCACTGATTTTTAAATGTCACTCCGACACTCGCGGGTACCACCGGTTGGCCTTCCGGTGATATAGCTTCAATTGTGAAGTGGTCTTTTTTGCCCAACTTCTTTGCCGGGCCTCGTTTCTCAAACTTATCTTCGGAGGCCTAAGAGAATACATATAGAATTCCATTAATGCCTCTATACTAATGCCTCTATACATATGTACATATAGAATTCCATTAATACCTCGTCATGACCGGAGCCGTCGGCTTCTCCGTCACCAGAGCCGTCGGATTCTCCATCACCGGAGCCGTCGGCTTCTCCATGACCGGAGCCGCGGGCTTCTCCATCACCGGAGTCGCGGTCTTCTCGGTCGGCTTCTGTACCATCGCGGATTATGTCCGCGAAAATGTCTTCCTGTTCCAAGTCCCGTTCGAATGGATCCATTGTTTCTGCAAAAGAATTAAATCGATAAGTACATGTTCTAACCCTAACCCTAATCAAACACTAACCAAACCCTAACCCTAATCGACGCGTGTTTGCGAGAGGGAGAGGGTGTCGGCGACAGTTGTTTGCGAGAGCGAGAGGGTGTCGGCGACGCGTGTTTGCGAGAGGCTCGGGTGTTCGCGAGAGGTAGAGGAGAGGGAGAGAGAGGGGAGTTGCGGCGTCGAGTGATCGTGAGAGGGAGAGGGAGCACGGGACGAGGGCGATTGCGCGAGAGGGAGAGGAGAGGGCCGGTGTCGGCGTCGGGGGTGTTCGCGAGAGGTAGAGGAGAGGGAGAGAGAGGGAGTTGCGGCGTCGAGTGATCGCGAGAGGGAGAGGGAGCACGGGACGAGGGCGATTGCGCGAGAGGGAGAGGAGAGGGCCGGTGTCGGCGTCGGGGGTGTTCGCGAGAGGGAGTCGTCCGCTAGGGCTATGTACTATAACTAAATACACTAAATAACTAACTAAATACATATACTAAAAAACTAAAAAAGTAACTAACAAATTAACTATTAAACTAACTACTAATTACATAAAAACTGAAACAACTAAAACATTAACTAATTAACTAACTAAACCTAAAAACTAACTACTAAATACATTAACTAATTAACTAACTAAACCTAAAAACTAAAACAATTACAGAAACTTAAAAACTAAAACAATTACAGAAATTTAAAAACTAAAACAATTACAGTAATTAAAAAAAGTAAAAAAAGGGCTCCACATCGGCGGCGGTAGCCAGGGCGCTACCTCGATCCTGCAGCGGGCGAGGCGGCGGCCCGAGGCGCGGCGGCGGCGGCGGCCGAGGGCGAGGCGCGGCGCAGAGGCGGGGAAGACGGTGGCGGCGGAGGAGCGGCGCGGCCCGAGAGGCAGAACAACGCGGCGCAGAGGCGGGGAAGACGGCGGTGGCGGCCGGAGGCAAGGCGCAGAGGCGGGGGCGGCGCAGAGGGCGGCGGCCGGAGGCGAGGAAGACGGCGGCGGCGGCCGGAGGCGAGGAAGACGGTGGCGGCGCGCGGCGCGAAATTTCGGCAGCCTGGCGGCGCAATGCGTTAGGGTTTGGCCTCCGGGTGTTGCGGGTGGGCGGCCCGCCCGCGACGCGCGTGTTTATATACGGACACCCCTTTTGTCGCGGGTGGTGGCTCAACCCGCGACAAAAGGCCCCTCTAATCGCGACCCGTGGCACGACCCGCGACAAAGGGGGTCTTTGTTGCGGGTTGAGCCACCACCCGCGACAAAGGCCCTTTTGGCTGATCCGTGGCACTGCGCATCCAACGGCTCCGGCCGTTTGAATCCAACGGCCTGGAGCCGTTGGACACGGATCAGCCTCTCGTTTTTTTTTTCTTTTTTCTTTTTTCTTTTTCTTATTTCAATAACTTTTAAATGGTAAATCAAATAGAAAAGTGTTATATATGAAAATTTGTCAGAAAAATACAATGAACATGAATATGACATCCATATAACTATTTGCATCTCACAATGAACATAGTCATGTATGTTTCACCCCTAATGATATGCGGAGTGACACCGAGTAAGGTTTCACCTCGCCACGTGTCGCCGCCGCTTCCACGTGCCTCGCCCCGTCGCTGCCGGCGTGCGACGTTTGTAGCCGTGGCTTACACGTGCCTCGCCACGTGTCGCCGCCTCTTCCACGCGCCTCGCTCCGTCGCTGCCGGCGTGCGACGTGTGTAGCCGTGGCTTACACGTGCCTCGCCACGTGTCGCCGCCGCTTCCACGTGCCTCGCCCCGTCGCTGCCCGCGTGCGACATGTGTAGCCGTAGCTTACACGTGCCTCGCCACATGTAGCCGCCGCTTCCACGTGCCTCGCCCCGTCGCTGCCCGCGTGCGCTATATAGAGCGACGAGTGCGGGCGCAACCACACGTCTCCACCGCCTCTGCTCATTCATCTCCGGGATGCCTCCACGTCGTCGAGGGGCGTCCGGTTTCCGTGGCGTTCGAGTGCGTCCGAGCGGTAGGTTCTACGCTGAGATACGCGCCGGTGGCTTCCGCCTCACCCTCGGCACGTACAACACGCCGGAGCTGGCGGCGCGCGCTTACGACGCGGCGGCGTGGCGTTTTCGGCGATCACGGCGCGACATGAACTTCCCGGATGTTGAATCGCTAGAGGAGGCAGAGTTCCTCGCGCCACCGCCGTGCCTCGTCGACGACGAGGACCGTCGCCGGCACCGCCAGGTGCAGCGCAGGATCGCCATCGCCGAGCACGACGAGCAGTTGATGCGCCAGTGGAGGGCGCAAATCCCCAACGACGTCGACAACACCGACGCATTCTTCGCTATCCTTAGGGCACAACGCAGGTCCAACAGGCGCCACCGTCGGGCCGTCGCCACCTTCGAGCTCGAGAACCCGAATACAACTTGGACCGAAAACGACCCTCGGTGGGATGACATTTGGACGGAGACAACCTCCGACGACGAGTAGAGACTAGACTAGTAATTTATCTATTTTATTGTAATTTCAATAAAGTCGTTGTCGGTTCTATTAGTTTAAATTTAGTTTATAAAGTCGTTGACGGTTGTTTTTGTTCAATAAAGTGGTTGACACGAAATTTATTACGACTGAACTGAAATTAAAGTACAGAGCTCAACTGAAAATTAAGATACATGGCCAGATTCGAATGTTGGAGCCATTCAATCATAGTCGTGCCTATTCCTATAATAGTCGTCACTGTAGTCATCATAGTCGCCGACGTCATCGTCGCTAGCATCGGGGTCGCGGTTGTCCAACCTCGGCGGGTGAGCACGCGTGGGCTGGGATTGAGGGTAGCGCAGGCGGGGGCCACGATATGCCATGACGCTCTGGAGAGTCCGGCCGCGCCAGCACATCCGACGGCCGGCCTCGTTGAAGTTCGAAGGAGGCGGGCCGTCCTCCTCGTACCTGGCAACTGCCCTCTCACGCCGATTGATGAAGAAGCTGTCCCAAGTCGGGCTGTAGTCGGGATGCCACGGGGATTCCTCCGCTGCTCAGGCGTGAGCTCGAAATAGTAGTGGTTCGTGATGGCCATCTCGCGTGGCACACCAAGAGGGATAGGAGGGACCGGTACGCCTCCGACGCTCAGCAACCAGCCGGTCGGGACGCGGTAGCCGGGCGGGCAGGGGTAGTTCGAGGCGCAAAGTGCCTCCGCCTCCCGGAGTGTTAGACATACGATGGAAGCCATGGGAGAGAGTGATGAGGTTTGCAGATATGAGTCCAAGCCTACATATATATAGTGGAAAAATGGCGGGAATGCGGGAAGAAAATAGGCGGGAATTAACGAAGTGGCGCGCGAAACTTTCATCCCGGGTGGAGGCTCAAACCGGGACAAAAGACTGGGGGAGGCTTATCTAGGAGAGCCTTTTGTCACGGTTGGTGGCTGCAACCGCGACTAAAGCTGTCGGCAGGATAAGGATGTGTCGGTAACCTTTTGTCACGGTTGGTGGCTGCAACCGCGACTAAAGCTGTCGGCAGGATAAGGACGCGTGGGTGGACGCACTGCTCGATGAGATAAAGCATGTAGCGTGATGACCCACAAGTATAGGGGATCGCAGCAGTCTTCGCGGGTAGTATAACCCAATTTATTGATTCGACACAAGGGGAGACAAAGAACACTTGGAAGCCTTAACAGCGGAGTTGTCAATTCAGCTGCACCTGGAAACAGACTTGCTCGCAAGAGTTTATCAGTAGTAACAGTTTTATAGCAGTAGCAGTAGTGAAATAACAGCAGCAAAGTAACAAAGACAACAGTAGTGATTTTAGTAAACAACAGGATTAAAATACTGTAGGCACGGGGACGGATGACGGGCGTTGCATGGATGAGAGAAACTCATGTAACAATCATAGCAGGGCATTTGCAGATAATAATAAAACGGTATCCAAGTACAAAGCAATCAATAGGCATGTGTTCCAATTATAGTCGTACGTGCTCGCAATGAGAAACTTGCACAACATCTTTTGTCCTACCAGCCGGTGGCAGCCGGGCCTCAAGGGAATCTACTGGATATTAAGGTACTCCTTTTAATAGAGCACCGGAGCAAAGCATTAACACTCCGTGAACACATGTGATCCTCACATCACTACCATCCCCTCCGGTTGTCCCGATTTCTGTCACTTCGAGGCCATTGGTTCCGGACAGCGACATGTGTATACAACTTGCAGGTAAGACCATAAACAATGAATATCATGATGAAATAATAACATGTTCAGATCTGAGATCATGGCACTCGGGCCCTAGTGACAAGCATTAAGCATAACAAGTTGCAACAATATCATCAAAGTACCAATTACGGACACTAGGCACTATGCCCTAACAATCTTATGCTATTACATGACCAATCTCATCCAATCCCTACCATCCCCTTTGGCCTACAACGGGGGAATTACTCACACATGGATTGGGGAAACATGGCTGGTTGATGGAGAGGCGTCGGTGGTGATGATGGCGATGATCTCCTCCAATTCCCCGTCCCGGCGGAGTGCCAGAACGGAGACTTCTGGCTCCCGAGACGGAGTTTCGCGATGTGGCGGCGTTCTGGAGGCTTTCTGGCGACTTCGACTTCTCTCCGTGCGTTTTTAGGTCGAAGGCAATAAGTAGTCCGAAGGAGGGCATCGGAGGCCAACCGGGGCCGCCACACCATAGGGCCGCGCGGGCCCATCCTGGGCCGCACCGGCCTATGGTGTGGGGCCCTCGGGCCTCCACCTGGCTTGCCCTTCTGGCTCCGCCAATATTCTGGGAAAATAGGACCTTCTGCATAAATTCCGAGGATTTTCCTGAAAGTTGGATTTCTGCACAAAAACGAGACACCAGAGCAATTCTGCTGAAAACAGCGTTAGTCCGTGTTAGTTGCATCCAAAATACACAAATTAGAGGCAAAACAATAGCAAAAGTGTTCGGGAAAGTAGATACGTTTTGGACGTATCAACTCCCCCCAAGCTTAGCTTATTGCTTGTCCTCAAGCAATTCAGTTAACAACTGAGCGATAAAAGAACTTTCTCGAACACATTTGCTCATATGATGTATATATTCTCATGCAATGGCTAACACTTAGGCAGTTCATAATGAGATGCATACAAATAAGATCATCTAACAGCTATGTCAATCATGGAGAGGTACCAACAATTAATAATAAGCATCATGAATCATGTATATAAGCAGGATTGCAATGTTCATAAGAGAGTATGATAAAGTGGTATCTCGCTTGCCCATATTTGATTAGCAAAACATAAATGCTCAGGCACCTCTGAAGTTCATAGAAAGACTAGAAGTAGTGATTGTCAAAGATAAAAGTATCAAAGTTATACCACAATCAATCATATTTTGGGACAAGCATATTATACTAAGAATGACAGTTGTGCTCTCAAGATAGTGCTCAAAGAAAGAGTGGAGACACAACATAAAAGTGAAAGATTGACCCTTCGCAGAGGGAAGCAGGGATTAACATGCGCTAGAGCTTTTCATTTCTAAAACAGGAGTAAAATTAGTTTGAGAGGTGTTTGTTGTTGTCAACGAATGGTAATGGGTACACCAACTACCTCGCCAACCGGACTTCCAAGAGCGGCTCCCATGAATTTTTTTTATCTTTATGTGGCACTCCTTCCAACCTTTCTTTCACAAACCATGGCTAACCGAATCCTCGGGTGCCTGCCAACAATCACATACCATGAAGGAGTGCCTTTTTATTTTAGTTTTATTATGATGACACTCCCCCCAACCTTTGCTTACACAAGCCATGGCTAACCGAATCCTTCGGGTGCCGTCCAACAATCACATACCATGGAGGAGTGTCTATTTAGGTTAATTAATTCGGGACTGGGAATCCCATTGCCAGCTCTTTTTGCAAAATTATCGGATAAGCGGATGTGCCACTAGTCCATAATGAAAGTCCGTCAAGAGTAAATGACAAGGTCAAAAGTTAAACACCACATACTTCCTCATGAGCTATGAAACATTAACACAAATTGAGAAGCATTTTGAAGGTTTTAAAGGTAGCGCATGAGAATTTACTTGGAATGGTTTGAAATGCCATGCATAGGTATTTATGGTGGACACTTTGGAATAACTTGGTTTTCAGGGGTTTGGAAGCACGAGCAGCGTTCCCGCTCAGTACAAGTGAAGGCTAGCAATAGACTGGGGAGCGACAAATCAAGAGAGCGATAGCATCGTCATAATCATGCTTGCGGCAAAATAAATTAACGGAGGCATAAAAGTGATACAAGAACTCTGAAGCAATATAAATCATCGAGGCTTAATTTACTTTTGTTCAGTCATATGCATGCATGAGCATGTGGCAAGTCGATATAAATGAATTATTCAGAGGAGGATACCACAATGCCATACATACTTATGAATAAAACAATGCAAGCAAACATCCATGACATGCTACTCATATTAATAAATTGGAGCTAAACATGAGAGATCATGAACCACTAGACTTTCTTAAATGACATATACCTCACATGAACCAACTAAGCATGCTCACATGGATGAGTATATGTACAAAAATGAAAACAAATAGAGTTCATACCAGCCTCTCACCACAATTCAATTGTCGTAGATCATCATTATTGCCTTTCACTTGTGTAGCTTGGATAATATGAAATGAAAACCACGCTCCAGCCACCGAAGACCATTGAACTCATGATGAACTTTACAAACCAAAGAAGAACATCAAATATTTTTGGTGTTTTCGAATTAGAAACAAGAACAAAAGGAAACAAGCAAACAAAGCAAAATCTTTTTGGGTTTTCTTGTAGCAAACCAACGATAGCAAATAAAGCGAAATAAATGCAAGAAACCAAAGTAAACAAATTATGAAGAGAAACAACAGAAATATTTTTGGTCTTTTTGTGTTTTGGGAAAGAAACAAAGCAAAAAACGAGAATTGGCAAACTAGAAAAGTCACATAAACACAAAGCAGCAGAAATTCGTCAAACTTGACAGCAGTACAGTACTCGATTTTTAAGAAATTCTTCCACTGCTCAAATCGAAAAGTGTTCAACTAATGAAAGTTAGATAACAACCTGGGGAACATGCACAAAAATTGGCTTCGGAAAATACTGTTCTGGATATTTTTGGGAATTTTTTCGGTAACAGTCCAGAATCTGTTTTTTCAGGCAGCACTTCCCCAAATATCATCTTCCTCTCATTAGAAAACCACTCAAAGCAACTAAACAAGTATATACAAGTATCCAGCAACCATAATATGCAAAGAATGAGTGATGCCGGTATACCTCCCCCCATGCTTAGGCTTTTGGCCTAAGTGGAGTTCAACCCCAGCGAGGGTCGCTGTTCCTCGCCGGTGGATAATGCATGGCGTAATCATAGTAAGGTTCCTGTGCAGAAGAAAAGCGTGGAGGCTCCACATGCCCAACATGATGATGCGAGGAACTTGCTGCATCGGATGATGAGTCGAGGTGTTCCTCGGCCTCCTCCGTGTTGTCTCTTGCATGATGGCCTCCTCCCTCTATGTGTGCATTCAGTGCACCTTCTGTGACTGACCAATCCTCCCTGGAATCAAGGTTAAATAGAACAGGCGCAGGCAATCTTACTAGTTTTTCAGTTTTCTTAGTTATTCTCCAAACTTTCTTATGAAATGTCATCTTGTAGAACATGTTACCCAAATTAGATGAATCAGAAACAAATTCATGTTTAATCATAGAGACTATGTCAAGTTTTTCTATGGAAAGTTGAATATCAAGATGATGAGGTTCTACATTATGCAAAGCTAGTAAACGAGAGGCGATGAGACCTCCACAAATTCCACCTTTCTCACGGTTAGTAGCAAGTCTATAAGCTATCAATGCCCCCAAATTATAAGTCTTACTACCTTGCAGTGCAGCAGCTAGAAAAGCTAAATCCTGGATAGATAGTTTACCACCACTCTTTCTAGCAAGAACGCATTTAGTAATGAAATAAGCAAAGTAGCGGATAGCTGGGAGTTGAATGCTAGTGATTTTACCACCATCCTCTGAGAAACTCCTTCCATAACAAATCATCTCGAAGAGGCTTAAGAGCTCTCGCGGCGATCCCCTTATCTTCTCGCACGATCCCCATTGCGGTACTCTAATTGCTGTACAAAAATCATTGAATGACAAGTTGATAGTTTTATTATAAATCTTATACTGAACCGTGGGGTTAGATCGCGACCAATTGAACTTAAAATCCTGCACAACAGACATAGTCAATTTTGCATATTGGCATGGTTCTCCATCAACAAAATCATTCAACCCTGCACAAGAAATTAGATTCTGAACATCTTCCAATATTCCTGCGCTTCTCATGAAATCTGTGCACGGGTAGTAAGAGGGGTACACTCCCTCTTCACGGTTCACTCTCATGACCTGTTGCACCTCCAATTCTTGTTGGTTTAGTTGATATCTATTCCACTCCATTTTCTGAAATTTTTCAACAAACAATATAAAATTCGATTTGGTGAAATATAATCAAGGGGAACTACTATAGGAACTTGCTAGAGTGCTAATCATGCATCAAAACTAGTTTATACAACTTAGAACAAGCATGCAAGCTCACTAAACATGTTACCTACAGCAACAAAATATTCAAGATATACTCAACCAAACAAAATTCTACTTGGATGATCGGAGGAGTCACATACCGGAGTGCCAAATTTTCAGACAGAAATCTGGGCTGAGCAAAGAGATCGAAAAATCCTGAGCTCTTGAGCAAAAACGCGAGTGAGAGAAAGCTGGTGTCGATTTTTTCGGGAGAGAGAAGAGTCTGGGAGGAAGAGATGCTAAAGTGGGGCAAAGGGGGGCCCACACGCCAGGGTGGCGCGCCCCCCTTCCAGGCCGCGCCGGCCTGTGGGGTACCACCCTGGGGTGCCCCACAGGTCATCTCCAGGTGCTCCCAGGTGCATTTTCGAAAAATAGGACCAACGGTATAATTTTTGTGAATTTTTGAAAACTTTGAAAAACGCACATTTCTGGGTATTAAGTTTATTATTACTGGCCAGGAAATTTTTTGAAATCTCTAATTAACTAAGGAGCTTTGCAAATCAAAAGTGCTACAGCAAGTAAGACAAGTGGAGGAAGAAAGAAATGTTGTTTACCGCCTCTATGCATATAAAAAGTATTTGTTAACAAGGTTGATCAAGTCTTGCCACCAAATAAATTTTACATAGCATATGAAGAAATAAACCTCAAATCAATCAAGTTACCTTGAATTGTATTGATATGGATCCAATCATAAGACTTTGATAACCTTCTTTAGGCTCATATATAGGACAATCAATAGTTCCAATTTTGATAGTTCTCACATTAGAGATGGTATTGACTCCGCATACTTTATCAATCCTCTTGGGGAAATAGACGGTATGCTCCTTATCATCAACATTAAAAGTAACTTTTCCTTTATTGCAATCAATAACAGCCCCTGCGGTGTTAAGAAAAGGTCTCCCAAGAATAATAGACATATTATCATCTTCAGGCATTTCCAACACAACAAAATCAGTTAATATCAAGCGGTTATTAGTAACTTGAACAGGAACATCCTCACATATACCAACAGGAATAGCAGTAGATTTATCAGCCATTTGCAAAGATATATCAGTAGGTATCAACTTATCTAAATAAAGTCTCTTATAAAGAGAAAAAGGCATAACACTAACACCGGCTCCCAAGTCACATAGAGCAGTTTTAACATAATTATTCTTAATAGAACAAGGAATAGTAGGTATACCAGGTCGCCCAACTTCTTTGGCACTTTGCCATTGAAAGAGTAATTAGCAAGCATAGTGGAAATTTTCTCATTGGGGATTTTCCTTTTGTTAGTAACAATATCTTTCATATACTTTGAATAAGGAGGCAATTTAATAGCATCGATCAAAGGGATTTGCAAGAATAAAGGTTTCATCCAATCACAAAATTTATTATAGTGTTCTTCTTCCTTTGATTTTATTTTCTTAGCAGGAAAAGGCATTTGCTTTTGCACCCAAGGTTCTCTTTCATTACCATGTTTCTTAGCAATAAAATCTTCTTTAGTATACTTTTTTATTTTTAGCATGCTTTTCAGGTTCATCTTCTACCTCTTCTTTATCAGAAGCATCATTCTTATCATTATCATTATCATGTTCATTACCACTTTCAGTTTCAGCATCGGAAATAGAAATGCTATTAGGATCATTAACAGGTTCAGAGGATTCTACAACATTTTTATGTTTCTTCTTCTTTTTCTTCTTAGAAGGAGCACTAGGTTCAATGCGTTGAGAATCTTGTTCAATTCTTTTGGGATGCCCTTCGGGATATAGAGGATCCTGGGTAGAGACACCACCTCTAGTTGTTACTTCATAAGCATGTTTCTCTTTAGAATTATTATTTAGCAAGTCATTTTGCACTTTAGTGAGTTGATCAATTTGAGTTTGAATCATTTGAAAATGTTTAACAAGCATCTTAACATCATTGGAGGTTCTCTACACAATATCATGCAAATTGCTAATAGCTTGAGAATTTTCCATTAGATGATTCTCTACTCTCATATTAAAATTTTCTTGCTTAACAATATAATTATCAAACTCATCTAAACATTGAGCAGGAGGTTTTGAATACGGAATATCTTCCCTAGTAAAGCGTTGAAGGGAGTTTACCTCAATCATGGATGAAGGGGGAATTATCTCACATATTTCTTCTATGGGAGGTAGATTCTTCACATCTTCGGATTTAATACCTTTCTCCTTGAGAGACTTTTTGGCTTCCCTCATATCTTCATCATTCAATTCAATTAAACCCCTCTTCTTCAATATTGGTGTTGGAGTTGGTTCAGGTGTATTCCAATCATCATGATTCCGGCTTATTCTAGCCAATAATTCTTCAGCTTCGTCTGGAGTTCTTTTCCTGAAAACACAACCAGCACAACTATCCAAATATGCTCTAGATTCAATGGTTAGTCCACTATAAAATATATCAAGTAGATCATGCTTTTCTAAATCATGTCCAGGTCGAGCTCTAATAAGAGAACAAAATCTTGCCCATGCCGCAGGCAATTTCTCTTCATCTTCCTGGCCAAACCTATAAATTCTCTGTAAAGCAATATGTTGAGCACTAGCAGGAAAATATTTTCGAAAGAAAACATCACGCAAATCAGTTAGACTTTTAATAGAACCAGGAGGCAAATTGTTATACCAAGTTTTAGCATCATCCTTTAATGAGAAAGGAAAAAATTTAATGACAAAGTAAGTACGCATCTTGTCATCATCAGAAAACAAGCTACTCATAGAAGAAAGTTCATTCATGTGTTCTACAGACACTTTCTTTTTCAGTACCACAAAAGGGTGCTTTCTCTACAATAGCTATATGAGATAGATCAAGAGAAAAATCATAATCTTTATCCTTAATGCATATAGGAGATGTGGCAAATTCAGGATCGGGAGATAGCTTATGTCTAACAGTATATTGTGTAAGAAACTTTTTAATGGTTCTTGCATCAGCAGTAGCATTGCATCTATTAATAAGATCATCATTAAGCTCCACATAATCTTCATCAGGATCATCACTAGAATAATCAAGTTCAGGTGAACTAACAGGTGTAGTGACATTTTCATTAGGAGTTTCAGCATTTTCAATTTGTCTAGACCTAGCAATTGTAGCATCTAGAAAGGATCCCAATGAACCACTATCATCAAGCACAGCAGAAACATTATCAATATTATGAGAGTTTTCAGATTCAGCAGAAGTACCACCAAGTGAAGCTTGCGGCGGTGAAACAAGTTGACTTATCACAGATGGTGAATCAAGTGTAGCAGAGGTACTCAGAGTTGTACCTTTTCTTGTAGTGGATGGTAATATGAAGACTTTAGAATCGCGAGGTTTACCCATGATGGAGAATTTGCAGCGAACAATATCAATCCAAGTGAACTTCCAAATAAAGCTATGCTCCCCGGCAACGGCGCCAGAAAACAGTCTTGATGACCCACAAGTATAGGGGATCGCAGCAGTCTTCGCGGGTAGTATAACCCAATTTATTGATTCGACACAAGGGGAGACAAAGAACACTTGGAAGCCTTAACAGTGGAGTTGTCAATTCAGCTGCACCTGGAAACAGACTTGCTCGCAAGAGTTTATCAGTAGTAACAGTTTTATAGCAGTAGCAGTAGTGAAATAACAGCAGCAAAGTAACAAAGACAGCAGTAGTGATTTTAGTAAACAGCAGGATTAAAATACTGTAGGCACGGGGACGGATGACGGGCGTTGCATGGATGAGAGAAACTCATGTAACAATCATAGCAGGGCATTTGCAGATAATAATAAAACGGTATCCAAGTACAAAGCAATCAATAGGCATGTGTTCCAATTATAGTCGTACGTGCTCGCAATGATAAACTTGCACAACATCTTTTGTCCTACCAGCCGGTGGCAGCCGGGCCTCAAGGGAATCTACTGGATATTAAGGTACTCCTTTTAATAGAGCACCGGAGCAAAGCATTAACACTCCGTGAACACATGTGATCCTCACATCACTACCATCCCCTCCGGTTGTCCCGATTTCGTCACTTCGGGGCCATTGGTTCCGGACAGCGACATGTGTATACAACTTGCAGGTAAGACCATAAACAATGAATATCATGATGAAATAATAACATGTTCAGATCTGAGATCATGGCACTTGGGCCCTAGTGACAAGCATTAAGCATAACAAGTTGCAACAATATCATCAAAGTACCAATTACGGACACTAGGCACTATGCCCTAACAATCTTATGCTATTACATGACCAATCTCATCCAATCCCTACCATCCCCTTCGGCCTACAGCGGGGGAATTACTCACACATGGATTGGGGAAACATGGCTGGTTGATGGAGAGGCGTCGGTGGTGATGATGGCGATGATCTCCTCCAATTCCCCGTCCCGGCGGAGTGCCAGAACGGAGACTTCTGGCTCCCGAGACGGAGTTTCGCGATGTGGCGGCGTTCTGGAGGCTTTCTGGCGACTTCGACTTCTCTCCGTGCGTTTTTAGGTCGAAGGCAATAAGTAGTCCGAAGGAGGGCGTCGGAGGCCAACCGGGGCCGCCACACCATAGGGCCGCGCGGGCCCCTCCTGGGCCGCGCCGGCCTATGGTGTGGGGCCCTCGGGCCTCCACTTGGCTTGCCCTTCTGGCTCTGCCAATATTCTGGGAAAATAGGACCTTCTGCATAAATTCCGAGGATTTTCCTGAAAGTTGGATTTCTGCACAAAAACGAGACACCAGAGCAATTCTGCTGAAAACAGCGTTAGTCCGTGTTAGTTGCATCCAAAATACACAAATTAGAGGCAAAACAATAGCAAAAGTGTTCGGGAAAGTAGATATATCATAGCGCACGACGCCCTGTCGAAGGAACAAGACAAAGTAGAAGCGGTGCCATGCCTATAAAAGGAGCATCGATACGCCTTGCCAAGAAAATCAACAAGCCAAGCACAGTTTCATTCCCATGGATGAAGGAAAGGGTTCTCATTATTACATAAATGTAGAGATTGTCTTGGGAACTATATATGAAGAATACATTATTACATCGCCATCTAGTGTTGTGATCTTCTACGCCGTAGCCATGGAGAATCTTCATCATTTAGCAAGATGCTTGGGTCAATTTTCACCGTGAAGGGTGGAATTTCTTTAAACTTATTATAATCTTCTGACATGTCTGTCTTATCATCCACTACCACGATGTTTCTTTTCCCCGAAAGAACTATGTGGCGCTTTGGCTCCTTGGTTGATGTATTCTTTTGTTGATTTCTTTTTCTTGATTTGCTATACATGTCCTTCACGTAGAAAACTTGAGCCACCTCGCTGGCTAGGACAAAAGGCTCGTCCAGGTACGCAAGATTGTTGGGATCCACTGTTATCATACCGTACTTATCGTCAATATGTATAGCGCTGAGCTTCACCCATTTGCACCGAAACAAAGGGACCTTAAAAGTGGGACCATAGTCAAGTTCCCATATCTCCTCTATGTATCCATAATATGTGGTGGTCTGCCCATTCTCGTCTTTTGCATCGAAGCGGACACCGCTGTTTTGGTTGATGCTCTTTTTATCTTGGTCGATCATATAAAATGTATTCCCATTTATCTCGTACCCTTGGAATGTACATATGTTTGAAGATGGTAACCTGGCCAACAAGTACAGCTGCTCCACAACAGATGGGTCATTAATGAGATGTCTTTGCAACCAACTGCCGAAGGTATTCATGTGTTGACGTGTAATCAAGGACTCGGGCTGGCCCGGGTTTATTTCTCGTAAAACATTCTTATGTTTCTCGATGTACGGAGCCACCAAGCTAGAATTGTATAGAACTGTGTAGTGTGCTTGATTGAAAGAAATCTTGTCCCTGCACACCGTTGCTTTCCTTCCTAGTGTGCCTTTTCCAGTCAGCCTCCCCTCATACCGAGATTCAGGAACACCAATCGGCTTAAGGTCAGGAAGAAAGTCAACACAAAACTCAATGACCTCCTCAGTTCCGTAGCCGTTTGAGATACTTCCTTCCGGCCTAGCTCGGTTATGAACATATTTCTTTAAGACTCCCATGAACCTCTCGAAGGGGAACATATTGTGTAGAAATACAGGGCCGAGAATTCTAATCTCTTCAACTAGGTGAACGAGGAGGTGCGTCATAATATTGAAGAAGGATGGTGGGAACAACAACTCGAAGCTGACAAGACATTCGACCACATCTTCCCGTAATCCCGACAAAGTTTCTGGATCCATTACCTTCGAGAAAATGCGTTGAGGAATGCACATATCTTCACAATGGCTAGTCGAACATTTTCCGGTAGAAGTCCCCTCAATGCAACCGGAAGCAATTGTGTCATAAGCACGTGACGATCATGGGACTTCGGGTTCTGGAATTTTTTCTCCTTCATATTTACTATCCCCTTTATATTCGACGAGAAACCGGACGGAACCTTGATACTGAATAGGGCTTCAAAAAGATCTCCTTCTCTTGTTTGGTAAGAGCGTAGGCTGGCAGGCCCTACAAACTGCCCTGGATGATTGCCGTTTCGTCCTTTATGAAGTTCCTGGTCCTCCCGTGCTTCGGTGTATCTTTTGTCTTTCCATACACGCCCGGAAAACCTAGAATATTCACACAAAGATTCTTGGTCAGGTGCATCACGTCGATTGCGGAGCGGACTTCCAGGACTTTCCAATATTCTAGCTCCCAAAAAATAGATTTCTTCTTCCACATGGGCGCGTGTCCGTCATCGTCTTTCGGAACAGGTCGACTGCCTGGACCCTTTCCAAAGATAACATTTAAATCCTTGACCATGTCAAATATATCAGCACCACTACGGGGGACAGGGTTCGGACGGCGGTCTGCCTCGCCATCGAAATGCTTGCCTTTTTTCCTTAAGAGATGCTTGCGCGGAAGGAAACGACGATTGAACGGGTACACAACTTTCCTACTTTTTCCCAAATATTTACTTTCAGTCTCATCTAAACAGTGTGTGCATGCATTGTATCCTTTGTTCGTCTGTCCTGAAATGTTACTGAGAGCAGGCCAATCATTGATGGTTACGAATAGCAACGCTCGTAGGTCAAATTCTTGCTCCGTGTGCTCATCCCACACACGTACACCTGGTTTGGCCCACAACTCCAAAAGTTCATCGACTAATGGCCTTAGCTACACATCAATGTCATTTCCCGGTTGCTTTGGGCCTTGGATAAGCACTGGCATCATAATGAACTTCCGCTTCATGCACAACCAAGGAGGAAGGTTGTAGATACATAGAGTCACGGGCCAGGTGCTGTGACCGCAGCTCTGCTCCCCAAAAGGATTCATGCCATCTGTACTTAGACCAAAGTATAAGTTCCTTGCCTCACCTGCAAAATCCGGGAACTCTCTCCCGATGTTTCTCCACTGCCGACCATCAGCGGGGTGCCTCAACATCGCGTCTTTCTTACGTTCTTCCATGTACCATCGCAACAACTTGGCATGCTCTTTGTTTCTGAACAAACGTTTCAACCGTGGTATTATTGGAGCATACCACATCACCTTCGCAGGAACCCTCTTCCTGGGTGGCTCGCCCTCAACATCACCAGGGTCATCTTTTCTGATCTTATACCGCAATGCACCACATATCGGACATTTATTCAAATTCTCGTACTTCTCACCGCGGTAGAGGATACGATCATTAATGCATGCATGTATCTTCTGCACATCTAATCCTAGAGGGCAGACAAGCTTCTTTGCTTCATATGTACTGACGGGCAATTCATTATTTCTTGGAAACAGCTTCTTTAATATTATCATCAATTTCTCAAATCCCGAGTCAGTCACACCGACCTCTGCCTTCCATTTCAGCAATTCCAATATGCTACCCAGCTTTCTATGCCCATCTTCACAACCTGGGTACAACAATTTGTGGTGGTCCTCTAACATCTTGTCGAACTGCAACATCTCCTTATCCGTGCCACAGTCTCTTCTTGCATCAGAAATGGCCCGACGAAGATCATCATCAACAGGATCATCTGATGCATGTTCTTCACCTCCTTCTTCTTCATTGTCGTCCATTGCGGTATCAAAGCATTCAGAGAACATAGATCGGTACTTGTCATCATTATCTTCTTCTTCTTCGCCGTCTTCCATCATAACCCCTTCTTCTCCGTGCTTGGTCCAAACATTATAGCTGGACATGAATCCAAACCAAAGCAGGTGGTTCTTAATGTCTCTTGAGCAAGAGTAATCCTTCTCGTTCTTACATTTTAGACATGGACAGCACATAAAACCTTGCTTCGACTTGTTGGCCTCGGCCACAAGCAGGAAAGAATTCACGCCCTCTCTGAAAGCGGGAGCACATCGGTTACCGTACATCCATGGATGACTCATCTGCATCATAAGTACAATTATATATGTATCAGATGCAATCACCTTGCTAAAATTAGTATTTTACGGACTATGCATATATATATAGTCGAGAAAATAGTTGCTAACCTTTTAGGATCAAAAAGAGGAGAAATCTTATCAAATAAAACCAAGTGGCATCCCTCTCACAAGCATTCCATCAAACACCTCTTGTGCACATGTAAAAAAAATGAGCTAGCATACACCTCCACCTTCACCACCAAGGAAAAAATGAGGTGGGGGGTGGCTGGCTGCTTCTGTATATATAGGCATGGACATTTTGTCGCGGGCCGTATTACGACCCGCGACAAAAGGGGGTGGCCACGTCGCTCCGACCCCTTTTGTCGCGGGTCGTAATACGGCCCACGACAAAAGGCCGCGACAAAAGCCTCTGCCGTATTCGGAGCGACGTGGCCACCCCATTTGTCGCGGGTGCAGGCGCGCCCGCGACAAATGGCTCCCACGGAAGCCCTATTTTCCACTAGTGTTTTATCCAAGGTAGACAAGGAATCAAACTTTCAAAAGTTTCACCTGACCAACCAAACGAAATCCATAACATGACTTTTAGACCGTTTTATCTCGCCCATGTCTTCCCGGAACATGCATCCGAAAGCCTCAAAATAGGCCTGGGCAACCAATCACGATGTACATTGTGCTGAGGCAGCTGATGGCGTCGTGGTCGGTCACAAAACAAAGCCAGAGAGGCTAGCTAGCAACGCAACTACGCAAGTGTTGTTAATTTAGTGGCAGCGAGTTAACTTGATCGAAAATGCTATAGTTATGGGCAAACTCTTGAACACAGAGTGGCTGATGTTGATTTTCATGGAACTGCCGCATCCCATTCTCCCAATGCCTTGATTTCACGTCCATCCGGAATAACTTTTTGTAAGAGTTTGCCCGTAGATGTAGCATTGTTGTAACTTGATAGATAACGAAATACGAAGAACATCCAAGACGTCACATGGCGAGACCGAGTCACACGTCCGATCGATCAATCGAGGCGCCCCCGCACATGCATGCACGAGATGCGAGATGCATGGGCTGGCGCTGGCGCGGGCGCGTTTAATCTGCTTGCGGAACGTTTGGACTTTGGATGGAGAGCGATACATAAGGAAAAAAACGTGTACGAGAAGATGGAGCTGCAATTTACTTTGCCTATTCGATCTGGAATTGGAATGTTCGAACCGACCATGAGTAGCTATGGTAGCTAGATCGGGGAGCTAGTATACACTACTTTGGGCCATCATCGAGTGGCGAGAGCACGAGTGTATCCATCCGGTTTGGCAATTCCACAACAACGTAAGCAACGTAGCGTAGCCCGGGCACGTCACGCTCGTTTCCGAGACATGTGAGCCGTCATGCCATACTCTCCTTTCCACCCGTTATTGTACTCACAAGCTTGTATGTAAAACATCCACCTCATTGTATATATGTGCTCCTTTGCCTGTATCGTTGTCATCTTCCTATATTTAGCTAGGTGGACATTGTTATTTAGGTTGTTTGCACTAGTAGAAAAAGGGACAACAGTTCCGGTCTGTTTGGGCCATCAGTCCCGGTTTCTGAACCGGGACCAAACAGGCGGGACTAAAGGGTCCTTTAGTCCCGGTTCAAACGTGCACCGGGACCAAAGACTCCGCCACGTGGTGCGGCCAGGGGGCTCGTGGTGGAGGACCTTTGGTCCCGGTTCGTGATACAGACCGGGACTGGAGGGTCTCTGCCGCAGAAAGAATGGTCATTTCTCTGCCGCGGCAGAGGTTGAGGGTGGAGCGGCATTTCTCTGCCGCGGCAGAGTTTCAGGTTTTTATATTATTTATTCAATTCTGCAATGCATACATCATTTAAGAAAGCACAAACGTGGTCACGTATATATAGACATCATCATAAAATAAAATACAGTACAAGTAATGCATGTTACAATATATAAAGCCGGGACCAAAGGTATCATATCTATTCATATCCCTAACATATAAGTACGAACTCCTGATGGTATTTTCCATTTCGAGCTATGACCTCGTTAAGAAAGAATGCCGCAAGTTCCTCTTGATTTGCTCGTATGCGATCCTCCGTTAGGAGAGAGTCCCGCATGCGTTCCATCTAAATTTAAAAAGTAGATTAATATATATGAATGGAACTCAATACAACTGATGGTAATAAAATAAGATTGTGAAATTTTGTTCACGTACACGAATGGCTTGTATAGCCTCCTCCGGTTCCCTGTGACAGGTCATCTCGCAAATGAACTCGCAGACGTAGTATTCCACATAAGTTATTTCCGGGTTCCTGCTTCAAACACTTTACGAAAAAAATAGTTCGATCAAACTAATAATCAAACATGGTATTGAAACAAAATATCAAAGAGATTCGCGGACATAGCTATATATATAGTACTACTAGTGTTGGTAAAAGTGTTGGAGTTGTATATATAATAGCTAAAAGTGCATATCAGACAAACTTGGATTTGTTGGACAATCAACTATACAGTTCTTCCTAATATTTTGTTCAACTACGCGCTCAAATTGTCCATACTATATATCGCGTTCATGGACAACCCGATTCATACATACACATTATAGAAAATACCAAGGGCACGGGACATGCATGGGTAGGATGCAGCTAACACCTTCTTCCAGTCTTGTGCCAAACCACCTCATTTTTAAGGGACCCGTGCATGAGAAATTAAAGTTAGGCAAATTTGGACATGCATGACAAGCAAAATCACATATATAAGAAAATCTGAGACAACCCAATGGTCAATACTATATTCTCATTTTTGTGTTTTAAGAAAATAATTTGCATGTTTGTTAAAAGTGATGCTATTTTAAGATCAAATATAGAGAATGCATGTTTTGCGAGATAATTGTTGAACTTGAAAAGGCATGAAAGATTTATTTGACCATTTAAAAACTAGTCTATAACAAGTGCCAGAGGTTTGAGGATAAACCCTTAATTTGTAGGCAACCCCGCATACCCCCGGAATTTTCTATCTATGTACACCCAAGATGGACAATCATACACTATAGATACCTCTGTTGAGATATTTGGTGTGCAGTGCATTTTTAAGTCGATGCATGCATAGATATATAATTATATAAAAATGAGAACAAGCACATCCATATACACCCTAGCTCTTCTAGTTTCCACAAGATGATATTTGAAGGCATGTGTTTATTTGCTTTACTTGGATCTTAGAGGGCAAGGTTTTATTAAGGGTTACTATAAGAGGGTTGCCTCAAAATAGAGATAACCAAATATACATGCACAAATACATATAATAATAAAACAATGGTGTATCTTTGTATTTGGAATCAAAGATGTGTGGTCATTTTTCTATACAATATTAGTTGACTATAAGTAATAGAGTTTAGTGTAAAAAAATATCTACGAAATGAGATTGCGCACAACCGACAGATCTTACTTCCGGATCACCTGGTACATAAACGGTACATACACATTTGTATCCTTTCAGTGGCCAGTGTCGTGCTCATCAATAAGGGAATCATGTGGGTTATTTTGTCAATCTCAAACACTGCGACTTCTGCCCTATTACAAACTGTATGAAATGTGTGTGTGAGCATAAGCATATGACAGTGTGTAGATGTGTCTATGTTGTGGTGTGTGTTTCTCAACTTTTATGGATTAATTAATTAATAATAACTCGTATGAGGTCATGATAGGGTTGCTATGATGATATTGATAGGATGATTAATGAAGAACAAAACGATGACACTTTCCTAGAACGGAAATAACTTTGTACACGCTAGTATGGGTGAGGAAGCAATCTGTACCATCCAGAACAACATGCTGCTTTGAGATCCGGAGAAATAAATGGAGGAGAAATTAATTTGCATACATTATGTTGTTTTGTGAACCCAGGGCTTGAATTGGAAGCTTCGGATGGATCATGGATTAGATTAATGTTCAGCTAAACTTGCTAGCTAGATCGGGGAGTACACTAGGTTTGGCCATCGGCGTGTGCCAAACCTCCACGACGACGAGAAGAGTATCTCCATCCAGAGAGCCTAGATTACTTTATTTGCTTCTCCTTTATTTTTTTCCGTGTCCGAATCACGTGTGGCTTCAGTCAAACCAACAGAATACAACCACTTCATCTGTTCATATATTATTCTGTATACTGTAAAATTTAGTTAAAGTTAAATTTTGTCAAGTTTAACCAATTATTTGTAAAAAATATTATTATCTAAAAAGTAAAAGTAATATGGTTAGTATCATAATAGAAAGTAATATCATTAGTATCATTTACATTTGATTATGTATATATTGACCTGTGAGTGGAGTCAGGAAGACCACCAATTTTTTCCGATATGTTGGAGTATCTGTAGCGGTTATTGCAAAACATGTATGTGGAAAACCGTAAACCAGGTTGCTGCATATATAGCAGATCCCACATAACTATATCGATCAACACTTTATATACCACAAATCAGAATTTTGATCATAATAAGGTTTTAGACCAAAAAGTGAACAATACTTAAATTTTAAACAAAAATAATTCAAATTAACGAAGTTCGCATGCAAGTATGGATGAAAATAAGCTGGATCTAGCAAGATCACCGCCGTTGCCGCCACCACTCGCCGAAGCTGACCCGGCCTCGAAGCCGCCTCCGATGCCACCACCACTCGCCGAAGCTGACCATCGACGGTCTGGTTCTCCTCCCTTACTCTTCTTATCTCTTCCAATTTGAAACCATCTGTCCATTTTATCGTGTTGCTTCCTTTAGGCTAAATTCATCTTTTTTTTAGCTTCCACGTGTTCTTGGAGTTAGACTGGTGCCATTGCAGGCTAGAGGCGGGGCGGTAGCGCCCGACGCGGGGCGAGAGAGAGGCGGGAGTGGGGCGCGACGAGAGTGGCGGGCGACGGCGGGGGCGCCCGGCGCTATCGCCCGCTCCCGCCCAGCTGCCGCATGCGTTGGCGGCGAGAGGGGGGCGAGAGAGGGGCGGGAGAGAGGCGCCAGCGTTGGCGGCGCGGGGCGAGAGCGAGGCGGGCGAGAGGGCGGGCGAGAGCGGGCGTTAGGCGGGCGATAGGCGGGCGAGAGCGGGCGAGAGGAGGGCGAGAGAGGGGCGGTAGTGTGTAACGGCTAGCTGAGGTGGCGCAATCTGATTCGTCCACCTCAGCTAGCCGTTGGGGTTCAAAAAATCCTGAAAAAATGCCAAAACCCCCTATAAATACCCCCATATGGTTTCACTCATTCCACACCTCACTTCATCAGCTCCACTCTCCATTTCCACTCCTCTCAACGCCATGTCTTCATCTAGCAGCAGTTCGAGCGACGGAATGGAGGGTGATATGATCGAGCAGTTCCAGGAGGAGTATGAGGAGGAGATGCTCAACGAGGAGGTGGTGCCAAGACGTCGACGCCGCCGAGAGTTCATCAGGCGTGATCGTCTGGGTGCCCACGATCGGCTCTTCGAGGACTACTTCGCCGACGACTGCAACTATCCTCCGAGCTACTTTCAGCGAAGGTATCGGATGAGGCGATCCCTTTTTCTGCGCATTGTGGATAGATTGGGTGAATACTCTCCGTATTTCACCCAAAGAGTTGATGCTCTCAACCGTGCTGGTTTTTCTCCCCTACAAAAGTGTACTGCGGCTTTGCGTCTGTTAGCTTATGGAGCCGCTGCAGATACGATAGATGAGTGGCTTAAGTTAGCTAGACAAACTTCATCAGATTGTCTAGATAGATTCTGTGAAGGCATCATTGACTGTTACGGGGAGACGTTTTGCCGTCGCCCAACTGCGGAGGATACTCAGCGGCTGTTAGCGAAAGCCGAGGAGCGTGGCTTTCCGGGCATGTTAGGGAGCATCGATTGCATGCATTGGCAGTGGAGGAACTGCCCAGTGGCTCATGCTGGTCAATTCACAAGGGGAGACATCAAACACCCTACCATAATCTTAGAAGCCGTGGCGTCGTATGATCGTTGGATCTGGCATGCCTTTTTTGGAGTGGCCGGGTCCAACAACGACATCAATGTACTCAACCAGTCACCGTTGTTCACTGATGTGCTTAGGGGAGAAGCACCCGTAGTGAACTTCACGGTGAATGGACACGAGTACCACTATGGTTACTACCTTGCCGACGGCATCTACCCCTCCTGGTCGGTGTTCATGAAAGGTGTTACTCTTCCACAAAGTGAAAAGCATCGAGTGTTCACTGCTGCTCAATCAGCTTGGCGCAAAGATGTCGAGTGTGCCTTTGGAGTGCTGAAGGCTAGGTTCAACATTCTAGCAGTTCCGGGACGCTCCTACTCGAGGCGTACTCTTGGGTTGATCATGCGTGCATGTGTCATTCTGCACAACATGATCATCGACGATGAGCGTGGTACAAATTTGGACAACATCTATGAGACAATTGCTTCAAATGTCGGCCCTGCAATACACCACCATGCACCACCAAGCCTAGCAGCCAGGATTCAGATGGACACCGAAATGAGGGAGTCACCGATGTATACACAGCTCCAGCATGATTTGATTGAGCATGTGTGGGCTAATTCCTAGATTATGTAATTTTTTCAAATTTTTATGTAATCTTTTCAAATTTTTATGTAATTTTTTCCATGATGTAATCGGTAACAATTTTAGTTCAATAAAATAATTTCCTTGCATTATTTATGTTGCTGTAATCTGAAAAAGAAATGATGATGTCGAGGAGAGAGAAAAGCTGACGTGGAGAAGTAAAGCTGGCACTATAGCCTGTGCATTGGCACCGTGGGGTGAGAGTGGGGTGAGAGTGAGGAAAAAAGCTGACGTGGCGGGTGAGAGTGTAGTGGTGCATTGGCACCAGTCTTATGCAATTCTCTCTCACTCCTGTAGTGCACTCTCACTCCACCAGTTCACTAGCGAATGTGGACCGGCAGGCGGAGATTCTTGTTTGGCCATCTTTGACAGTTTGACCCGTGCGTGAGTGGAGCCGGAGCAAGACCACCAAAATTTCAAATGTGTCAGTCGAGCTTTTGTATTTCTTTGCAGCGCCAGAGGGGCCATACATCGACCCTACCCGCCGTGTGAGTAGATGGACCCACGAGACGCGGTTTCGCACCGTATCATCACAATCACCATGAATTCCTGGACGCGGAGTTTGTTTGCCGAGGAAAAACGGAGCCATCCCTTGCCAACAGAACACGGCACGACGCAGACTGCACACCGCCCTCATATACCCGTGAATTTGGCTCGCGGACAATGAGAGCATCTCCAGTCGCGTCTTCCAAAGCGTCTCTAAAGGGATTTGGGGCGCGCCGAACAGAAAATGCGTTCCAGCCGCGTCCCCCAAAGCCCATTTTTGTTCGGCGCGCCCCCATTCGGTGTCCGGCGCCCCGAGCCCGTCCCCGTCCCACATGGGACGCACCGGGCACGCCGGACACAACCAAAAGCGAGGCGGGGAGTGGCGGGGCTGACGCGTCAGCGGCACAGTTAATCTTAACCTAACCGTCGCCTACCTCGCGACGGAAGTTATTCGCGCGCAGTGACACACGGCGGCATCTTTGCCTTAATGGCGACGGAGGGGCAGGCGAGACGTCTGGTCGGTGCTGCGCAGCCTCCACGCGTCGTCGGCGTTCGCACGCCACCGCCCGTTCCCGCGCGATCTTCCCGCCTCTTCTCGCCTGTTCCCGCGCTTTCTTCCCGACGCCGGCGTCTATAAAAGGTCTCCCGGCTCAACGGTAGCCACCACACCCCGCCGGCAACAAACACAGCCCTCGTCGCTCCACCGCCGTCTCCTCCACCACCAGTAGCAATGGCGAACCGCCCCGGCGCTGGCCACTTCCCTCCACCGCCGTCCCCTCCACTTGCAGTCCAGGAAACACAGGTCGACACCGACCCCTCAGCAGCGGCCCGGGAAGAGCGATGGCGTGCACACCGTCAGCAGCGGCGGGAGGCAATGCAGCAGCAGGCCCGCCAGCAGCGGGAGGCGGCGCAGGCGGTGGATCTCGCGGCGTTCTGCGCCCATGGCCCCGCTGCTGGCGAGGCCGCGGCGGCAGCAGCTGCGGTGACCCAGCATACCACTGCATGTTGTAGTATACAAGTCGTTGATA